>NW_006921986.1:3001815-3002967 GCF_000298275.1 Orycteropus afer afer | reverse complement strand
CAATATAAAGAAAACAAAAATCCTCACAACTGGGCCTATAAGCAGCATCACAATAAATGGAGAAAAGATTGAAGTTGTCAAAGACTTCACATTGCTTGGTTCTGCAATCAACACCAATGGAAGCAGCAGTAAGGACATCAGACAATGTATGGCACTGGGGAAGTCAACTGCAAAGGACCTCTTTCAAGAGCTGAAGAGCAAAGATGTCTTCTTGAAGACTAAGGTGCACCTGATACAAGCTATGGTATTTTCAATTGCCTCATATCCATGTGAGAGCTGGACAATGAATAAGGAAGACCAAAGAAGAATTGATGCATTTGAGCTGTGGTGTTGGTGAAAAACTGCTGAAAGTGTCGTGGACTGCTAAAAGAAATAACAGATCTTTCCTGAAGGAAGTGCAGCCAGAATGCTCCTTGGAGGCAAAAATGGCCTGACTTCATCTCATCTACTTTGGTCATGTTGTCAGAAGGGACCATTCCCTGGAGAGGGATGTCATACTTGGTAAGGAGGAGGGTCAACGAAAGAGGGGAAGGCCCTCAACAAGATGTATTGACATGGTGGCAGCAGCTATGGGCTCAAGTATAGCAAGAATCATGGAGCTGGCTTAGGACTGGACAGTGTTTCGTTCTGCTGTGCATGGGGTTGCTGTGAGTCAGAGATGGCACCTAACAACAACAACAAAACATCTCTCTAGGATTTTTTGCTTTCAGACAAGGTCCTTGTGACATCAGCAGTTATCTCCCTTGTTCTACATGCTCTTCTGAATCCAGCTTGAATTTCTGGCAGTTCCCTGTTTTTGTATTACTGCAAAAGTTTTTAAATTGTTTTCAGCAAAATTTTATTGAGTTTGATATTAATGATGCAGTCCACATTCTGTTAAATTAACTTTCTTCCGAATTGGCAGGAATATGGATCTTTTCCAGTTGGTTGTCCAGATTGCTCTCTTCCAAATTTCTTGTCATAAATCAGTTTGCAATGCCAGTGTTGTTTTCATTTGTTGAAACATCTCAGTGGGTAGTCCATCAATTCCTGTTGTTGTTGTTGTTAAGTGCCGTCGAGTTGTTTCCGACTCATAGCGACCCCATGCACAGCAGAACGAAACACTGCCCGATCCCGCGCCAGCCCCACAATCCCTGCTATACTTGAGCTCAT
>NW_006921986.1:2996355-3001715 GCF_000298275.1 Orycteropus afer afer | reverse complement strand
ACCTTCCTTCCGAGGAGTGGCTGGTGGGTTTGAACCGCCAGCCATCTGGTTAGCAGGCAAGTGTCTTAGCCACTATGCTACCAGAGCTCCCAACCATTCTAACCATAGAGGGAATTAATTATCACATCTATAAACTGAACCACTGTTAAATAGCATCTCATAAACCAAGTCTGAGGGGGAGTTTTTATTCCTCTCTCCTTCTTTTAGATGCACATTCTAGTAATGGGACAAGAATACCAAAATAAATTCAAATGAGTAGTATCATCATTTTATTCACCTTGGTAAGCTATGTTCCTGACACAGTAATGTTAATATTCAAAACTTTGTGAACTTGCTGTGTTCCTTCAAATATTTTTAGTGATGGCAGATGTTAATTCTATAAAGAGTAGATTTGACTGTTTGAAAAAGCTAAAGATCTTTGCAAAGCCATGCCTTAGATATATAAGGACAGTAAAGCTGGTGGTATAGTGGTTAACCAGTTGCTAACTAAAAGGTCAGCAGTTCCAGCTACTAACCCAAAGGTCAGAGGTTCAAGGTCACCAGCCACTATGTGGGAGAAAGATGTGGCAGTGTGCTTCTGTAAAGATTGACAGCCTTGGAAAGCCTATGGAGCAATTCTGTTCTGTCCTACAGGGTCCTCTGAGTCAGATATGAACTGATGGCAATAGGTTTGTTTATTGGTAGGTTTGTTGGTTAAGGCTGAACAAATGCCATTTTTAATCAAAACAAATCCCAACCATAAAGTGATAAGATATTTCTCAATAGGAAATGAGAAGACAGTTCCTAAGGTGGAAACACCCTGGCCAGTAGCAGCAGCATCTGTTCGAGTGTGTAGCCTCCCTTGTAATAACTTTGAAGAACAGTCTTCATTTCAGTACTGTGCTTATTTAAAATATCAGTCATGTTATCTCTGTAGTGATATTCCTGTTTTGCATTCAGATAGTGTTCCATACCCTGGGAAGACTGAGCAAAAAAATATTTATGAGAATATTTAAATTCAGAGACTACAGAGAAATGATGATGTAGTCCCATTAGAAATTCAAATTTGATTGTCTCTCTTTTCAAAAATCTTCATTTATTTCTTTGTTTGGTAAAGCGTAAGATTATTTATTTCTTTAAAGATTGCTTCATTGTTAGGCAGTCTTGATATTTACATGATTATGCCTAATCTCAAGTAGTGAGATATATTAGGACTTTTATTTGCTGGCTTTTTTGTTTTCAGAACAATTCAGTGGATTATAATAAACATGATAAATTAGCTTCTCTACAAATTCGTTTTTTAATACAAGTTAGATTGTTTTAAGTAAAAACAATAAAATCAAATAACTTTCCTGAGCTTTTATACTTAATGATGAAATAAGTAAAGGCACATAAAATGTGCTGTCAACAAGTTAATATTCAAATAAATGGTAAATTAGATTCCAGTGTCTGCAGTGCCTGGACATTAGGCTAAAAGCTAAACTAAATTTTTTTTTCGAGTATGTAATAAATCTTGTCTTGTTGAGTACATTAGGTTCCAACTGTCCTTTGCCAGTTATTGATCATGTTGATATATGGCATATCTGTTTACTCAAAATGGTGTTTTGTGTTGCGTAAGTTAGATGTTTCATTTATTTATTTTTTCTCTGTCTTCATAGTTGCTTGATTTTATCTTTTTTCATCATGTTCTTCCCATAAAGACATATGGGAAGGACCAGTTTAAGGGAGAAAAGCTGGAGGCAGGAGGAGATTTAAAGAAGCTACTGAAATAAGACAACATGGAGCATGAAGGTCTACATGAGAGCAGTAGTGAGCAAACTTGAAAGAAAAAAAAACACACAAAACTACTGCAAAAGGCTCAGTGGGTAGCAGATGTATCATGGGATACCTTTCAGGCTTCTGATGAAAAAGTTCTAAGTGAAAGCTTTGTTTTGACATTTTTGGTCATTTTATCCACACATATTTATTTGCTCTTAGTATTTAATTCTCAGTGTGCTGGGTGCTTTGATTTAAAAAGTTACTGTTCTTGCACACAAAGAACCATACTATGAGTAGGGGCAAAAGACTTGTAGAAGATCATAATACAAACTAGATGTGTAATGTATTACTTTTTTTGGTAACAGCTTTATTAAGATATAATTCATGCACCTAACATAAAACTCACTTATTTAAAGTATACAACTAAATAGTTTTTAGATGGTACTTAAAGATGAAATAAATGAAGGCACATGAAATGTACTGTCAACAAGTTAGTATTCAAAGAAATGGCAAATTAATGTATCATAAAGTTGTGCGATCATCAACACAATCAATTGTAGAATATTTCATCACCCGAAAAAAGAAACTCTGTGCCCTTTAGCCATCTTCTCCTCAAATCTTTCACTTCTGCTTGCCATAGGAGCTCTGGTGGCATAGTGATGAAAGAATTTGGCTGCTAACCAAAAGGTCAGCAGTTCAAACTCATCAGTCAATCTATGAGAAAAAGATGAGGGAGTCTGCTTTCGTAAAGATTTATGGTCTCAGAAACCCTATGGGACAGTTCTACTCTGTCTTAAAGGCTATGAGTTTGTACTGACTCGATGTCAGTGGCTTTGGTTTTTTGGTTTATTCTTCTTGCCATACCAACTTAGTTGCCCTTCAGTCAGATAAGACTATAGGACAGAGTCAGACTGACCCATAGGGCTCCCAAGGCTGTAATCTATGGAAGCAGATTGGCATATCTTTCTCCTATGGAACAGCTAGTGGGTTTAAAACCACCAGAATTTTGATTGGTAGCCAAGCACCTAACCTCTGTACCACCAGAGCTCCTTTTTCTGCTGTGTTGTTGTTAGGTGCTGTTGAGTCAGTTCCAACTCACAATGACCCTGTGTACAACAAAACAAAACACTGCCTGGTCCTCTGCCAGCCTCACAACATTGCCATGCTTGAGCCCATTGGCCTAGCCACGGTGTCAGTCCATCTCTTTGAGATCTTCCCCTTTTTCGCTGAGCCTCTGCTTTACTAATCATGATATCCTTCAAGGATTGATCCCTTCTGACAACATGACCAAAGTATGAATGACGAAGTCTGGCCATTCTTCCTTAGAAGGAGCATTCCAGCTGTACTTCTTCCAAGACAGATTAGTTCCTTCTTCTAGTAGTCTGTCGTACGTTCAGTATCATTCACCAGCACCACAGTTGAAATACGTCATTTCCTCTGCAGTCTTTTTTATTCCTTGTCCAGCTCTCCCATGCATATGTTATTATTATGTGCCGTCAAGTCGGCTCGACTCATAGCGACCCCTCCTTGGGTTTCTGAGGCAGTATCACTACGGAAGTAGATTGCCCAACCTTCCTTCCGAGGAATGGCTGGTGGGTTTGAACCACAAGCCTTCTGGTTAGCAGTCAAGTGGCTGTTGAAAATACCACGGCCTGGGTCAGGCACACCTTAGCCTTTAAAGTAACATCTTTGCTCTTTAAGACATTAAAGAAGTCTTTTGAAGTAGATTTGCCCAGGGGAATACATCATCTAATTTCTTAACTGCTGTTTCCATGGGTGTTGATTGTGGATCCAAGTAAGATGAAATCTCTGACAACCTCATCTTTTTTCCATTTAACATGATGTTGTTTATTGGTCTATTTGAGAGGGTGATTCCCCCCCAAAAAAAAATGTTGAGGTGTAATCGACATTGAAGGCTGTAGTCTTTGATCTTCATCAATAAATACTTCACTCTTCTTCACTTTCACCAAGCAAAGTTGTGTCATCTGCATATTGCAGGTTGTTAATGAGTCTTCCTTCACTCCTGATAACACATTCTTCTTCACATAGTCCAGCTTCTCTGATTACTTCCATGGCATACAGATTGAATAAATATGGTAAAACGATACAACCCTGATGAACACCCTTCCTGATTTTAAACCATGCAGTATCCCCTTGTTCTGTTCAAACAATTGCCTCTTGGTCTACATACAGGTGCCTCATGAGCACAATTAGGTATTCTGGAATTCCCATTCTTCGCAATGTTATCCATAGTGTGTTATGACCCACACAATGTGATGCTTTTACATAGTCAATAAAACACTGCTAAACATCTTTCTTGTTCTGGTCCTTCATTTGGTTTGTCATCATCTCACCCCTGGACTTGAGACAGCAGCTGGTCATCTGACCTGCTGATTTGGGCTCACCAGCCCCTGAAACTCTGTGAGTTGGGAAAATCCTCCAGACCTACCATCAGACTTGGGACCTATCGCCTCCCAGATTCCACCACCACATGAGCCTTTTGCTTGACAGTTTATGACTTCTGTGAGACATTATAGTGAAATACAGAACCCTAAGACAGGAGCGGGAGTCCTTAGGGGAGGAGGAAGAGTTGATGTTAGAGATGATGGAGTAGCGTAGCAGTTTGGAAAAGTTGGACATTTGGGACATCTTTAAACTCCATCTCATATGGGACCAGCCTTGTGCTGATCCTTCTAAAAGAAATTATTGGAGCAGAAAATACACTATATTATATACAGCTGGGGACCACAGGAGCGGCAGGATCCAGGTATGGGGTGGTAGGGAGGCAGGTCCCTGCCCCTAGAACCAGGAAAAGGAGGGAGTGGCCGGGGACCAAAATGTGGCAGGATCCAGGAAGGGATTAGGTAAGGGGAGGGTGGAGAGGTTTCCAACAGCTAAGGGGGACACATTTGTCTCTCAGTTTGTCATCCTGTGGGGCTTCCATGCAGCTGTGAGGCTTTAAGCTGTGCCACCTGTGTTTCAAATGCCAGCAAGTTTGCACATGGTGCACAGGTTTCAACACAGCTTTACAGATTGAGACAGACTGGGAAGAAGGAAGAGGCCATCCACTTACCAAAAACTTGGCCAGGGAAAACCATATGAATAGCAGAGAAACAGTCTGATACATTACTGGGCAACTTTATGAATAGCTTGGAAACATTGTCCAGCACAATGCAGGAAAACGAGCCACTTAGATCAGAAGGCACTCAAAACAGGACTGGGAAATAGCTGCCTCATCAGAGTAGAACCAACCTTAAAGATATGGATGAAGTAAGTCTTTCACAACCTCCATGTACTGACGTGGCACAACTCAAATTGAGAAACAGCTGCAAACATCCATTAGTAATCGGAACATGGAATGTATGAAGTATGAATCTAAGAAAATTGGAAGTTGTCAAAAATGAAATAGAACACATAAAGATTGATATCCTAAGCATTAGTGAGCTGAAATGGACAGGTTTTGGCCATTTTGAATCAGACAACCATATGATCTACTATGCTGGGAATGACAATTTGAAGAGGTATGACATAGAATTCATCATCACAAAGGATGTTTCAAGATCTGTCCTGAAGTACAATGCTGTCAGTGATAGGATAATATCCATACGCCTACAAGGAAGACC
>NW_006921986.1:2980172-2992889 GCF_000298275.1 Orycteropus afer afer | reverse complement strand
GAAAAGTTGTATCGTCTGCATATCTCAGGTTGTTAATGATTCTTCCTCCAATCCTGATACCACGTTTTTCTTCATATAGTCCAGCTTCTCGGATTATTTGCTCAGCATATAGATTGAATAAGTGTGGAGAATCAATCCTAGAGCGTTGTTTTTGGCTCATTCTTTCAGTGTAGCTTGGACTTCTTTCTTCAGTACCATGGGTCCTTGATCATATGCTCCGTCCTGAAATAGTTGAATCTCAACCAATTCTTTTTGATACAGTAACTCTATATATTCCTTCTATCTTCTTTTGATATGCTTCCTGCATCACTCAATATTTTGTCCATAGAATTCTTCAGTATTGCACCTTAGGGCTTGATTTTTTTCCTCTCAAGTTCCTCTCAAGTCCTTTCAGCTTGAGAAATGCCAAGCATGTTCTTCCCATTTGATTTTCTAACCCTAGGTCTTTGCACACTTCGTTATAATACTTTACTTTGCCTTCTTGAGCTGACCTTTGAAATTTTTCTTTCAGCTCTTTTACTTCACTTCTTCCATTTGCTTTAGCTACTGTCTGTTCAAGAATAAATTTCAAAGTCTCTTTTACATCCATTTTGGTCTTTTCTTTCTTACCTGTTTTTAATGACCTTTTGCGTTCTTCATGTGTGATATCATTCCATGATTTTTCCAGGTGTCAGACATTAGTATTCAGTGCCTCAGATCTATTCTTCATATAGTCTTAAATTTAGGTGGATATACTCAAGATCATGTTTTGGTTCTCATGTACTTGTTTTAATTTTCTTTAGCTTCATCTTGAACTTGCATATGAGCAAGTGATTGTCAATTCTTGTAAATCCTATAAAGATAGCAGTTCTATCTCTTACAGGGTTTCTGTGAGTCAAAATAGATTTGATGGCATACAGCAACAATAATAAACCAGCCACATGACCTTCTCCCATCGAAAGACCAAACAGGGAATTTGTAGGATTCTTGGTTCTGGTTGTAGCCATCCTGTATTAATAGCATGAATCCAAGAAGTGTTTGAAAGGAATAACACCCTGCCACAGTTGGACACCTACCTTGATACAGTGACCCTGCCCACAAGTAAAATCAAGTTACTTACTTTTTTTTTTTAACCCATTGTTCATAGCAGTCATCACCCAAGGCTGTGAATCCCAGCCTCAGACCAACAAGTTTAGCTACCCTTTCTCTTTCCATCCTTGCTAGGTTATTTTTCTTAATACTTTGTTCATAACAGAGGTAAACCAAGGCTGTTCCTGTCCTCCTCAGGACAGGAGACCAACAGTATGTCTAAGGGGTTCTTCTTCCGCCACCAGGAAACGACTCTTGCAGCACTTGCCACAGCTCTTTGAGCATCTTCCCAGCACCAGTGAGGTGGAAAGGTTCAACTTTTGAATCTTAAAACTTCATACAATGGGACAGGATAATTATTTTACTACAAGACGCTCTGTGGCATCTAGAGCACCCAGAAAGGTTTGTAACAGATATGCCAGAAATGTTACTTCTTTACATTTAATTGTGTCCAGACATGACTCCTTGCAATGCTTGGACTGTCCATTATTTATCAAATTGTTGTTGTTGTTGTTCTTGTTAGGTGCCATCGAGTCGCTTCCGACTCATAGTGACCCCATGCACAGCAGAATGAAGCACCACCTGATCCCACACCATCTCCATGATACTTGCTATACTTGAGCTCATTGTTGCAGCTATTCATTAGATTTTCCCTGGCCAATTCGTTGAGAAGTGGATGGCCTCCTCCTTCTTCCTAGTCTGTCTCAGTCTGCAAGCTGGGCTGATACCTATGCAACAGGTGCACCCCACTGGGTTTGAAATACCAGTGGCACAGCCTCAAGACTCACAGCAACACGTCACCACAGTAGGACAAACTGACAGACAAGTTTGTCTCCCTTAGCTGTTGGAAACCCCCCCAACCACCCTTATTTATCAAATTAGACTATTATATATACTTATTCTATCTAGCACAGTGGTAGGCATGTAACAGACCGTCAGTACAGAATGAATAGATAAAGCTGAGATGAAAAGATTAGTGAGGAGGTGTTTGTAAGAAGGGAGTATGTCAGAAGGAAGAAAATTTCTTCCATTCTTCTTTAATACTGAATGATGTCTCTGGTCTCCTGAAGGTCAGTAATTTACAGTTCTGTCCAGTAGACCTTTGTATGATAATAGGAATATTCTATATCTTTGTTATCCAACATGGAAGCCATTAGCCACAGTGTGGCTTTTGAGCACTTGAGGAACTGAATTTTTGATTAATTTAAATATAAATGTTCATAGCTGTGGGTGATGTAGGGGTAATGCATTTGGCTGCTAACCAGAAGTTCAGTGGGAGGAAGATGAGGCAGTCTACTTCCATAAAGATTTACAACCTTGGAAACCCAATGGTGGTCGCTGTGAATCAGAATCAACTCAATGGCAGTGAGTTGGAGTTTTGGTTTTATAGCTAGAATCTGTCATTTTAGACAGTGCAGTTACAATCTCAGATGTCCCTTTATTAATATTGTATGATTAAGCCTAATAAGGTACATTAAGGGGAAGAACTCCAGAGTCAGTAATGATAGTTTTGTATATCATAAAACTCACGAAATGGGCCATGGGTATATTTTTAAAGCAGCTTTCATATCATTATCGGAGCCCCTGGGAGGTGCAGATGGTTAGTGCACCTGGCTGCTAACTGAAAGGATGAAGGTTTGAATTCACCCAGAGGTGTGTCAGAAGAGAGGTCTGGTTACCTACTTCAGAAAATCAGCCAATGAAAACCCTATGGAGCATAGTTCTTCTCTGATACACATGGATTCACTGTGAGTCAGAACAACAGCACCTGGTTTGGTTGGTGTTTTAATCACAGTCAGCCTTCTGAAAACTCAAACCAAAAACCAAACTCACTGCTGTTGAGTTGAATCTGACTCACAGTGACCCCTCATAGGGCGTCCGAGGTGGTATCTCTACAGAAATAGATTGCCCAGTGTTCCTTCCGAGGAGTGGCTGGTGGGTTTGAACCTCCAGCCTTCTGCTTAGCAGTCAAAACAAAAATCTGATCTAACACACCATGCAGGGCTACAGCCAACAGATGAGAAGCATGGAATGTCTTTCTTCATTTGCCTGGACCACAGAGGGGAATCCACATTCTGCCGTTCCGTATCACTGGATACTTTGCACATAGCGAGTAGGAACAGGGAGGTTCTTGATGTGTTCCTATAACATAAGGAAAGGAGAAGAAGAAATCTTCAAAGCTATAGTTGGAAACATTTACCTTATGCAGATAGTCGTTAAGTAAAGGGAACAAAACCCATACTACTCTTCATAGCACTTTGCAAAGAGTGTACTTGTTGAAGTTTTCACAGACTCTCAAAATCTTCCCTAGCGGTCTTTGAAGTAGGGAGATAGTGGGTCTTATTATCCTCATTTCTCAGCAAGGCATACCTTTCATTGTTTTCAATACATGTTTTTCAGATATAGGTTGATGAAAGCCAGAGCACTCACATATACAGCAGAAATAAGCAAACTGTGCCCATAGGGGAAAACATGATCAAACAGTGTGGTTTTTTTTGTTGTTGTTGTTGTTTGTTTCTTTTAAGAACTATAGATGTTTGACCTCTAGTCAGTATTTTTTAATACCCACTGTGGTAACATTATACACTGTGATTTAATTGTCTCAAATACTGTGGTAACCTTATCCCAGCTGCTTTATAACATTTTCTTTAAATCCTGTGGCCTTTTCAAACTAATGAAACCCTGAGCTGTAAAGCTTCCGACATTTAGTGCCTCATTTTCTCTGGGTCCGTGTCAACAGTACAGTCAGGACAAAAGAAGAAATTAGATCTTCATCCCCAACACATCATGGGAAGAAGAAACATCTCTTCAGGTGGATCTTAAAATTCATTTTCTATCTCAAAATGAAAACATGCTGCAAAAAGCAAAGTGAAAAGTCATACTCACTTGGCATTGTGAATAAGAACAAAGCCCGTGGGTAGTTAAATTTCCCAGAGGTAAATTAATTCTGTCTTCTCCGTTTGTTGGCAGGTCATAGATGTGTACTGGGGAGTTGGCAAAGATGAATGGGACAGCCCAGAGCTCCAGAAGACCCGCATGAAGCTGCTGGAGGACTGTCTGAAAACTTCTGCAGGTCCATGTTTTGTTGTGGGTATAAAAAATAATGCTTTATTTTAAGATATAGATGATTGTGAGAATTCTTGCTGAGTTGCATCTCTTTAGTATTTTTTTTTTAATGAGAAAGAAACCATGCTTTCTTTTTGATCTATTTAAGTTGCTTTTTAAACGATCTCCTTGTCCTCAGCGTGTGAGAACAAAAACTTATTCAGCTTTCTGTTAGAAGTGCTGCAAATTTACAGTGAATAATTTGAAATGGTAATCGAAGGGATGACTGAGGTTTGACAACAAGTTCTTCAACACCTTGTGATCAGCGAAGAGGACTACAGTGTCAGCCCTATAGTACTTACCCTCATTTTTCTTATCATATTGTGTAATTTATTCTCATAGTGTCTGTTTCTCAACATTCAAATTTCTAGCTTTTTTTTTTTTTTTTAAACACTGTTGACGTAAACCAAATTTACTACGTCAAGTCTGCCAAGTCTGCCGGTGGGAGATGGTGCCCTTATGGAAAAGATTTTTTCTGCAGTGATTTTCAGCTAGTTGTTCATTATCAGCTGCAAATTAGCAGAGATTTTTCAAGTGGAACACTATTATTAGTTCATCATTATTTCTAAAGAATACCCACTCCTCTGTAGAAGCACAGGGGTGGTGAGATAAGTAGGTCACTCTACGGCAGGTGATTATGGAAAACCACTGCTTTAACGTTGCTTAAAGGAGCTTTATAGTGAATTCAAAAAGATCCTACCAGAAAATCTGGATTCCGTTGAGAATTTGAAACTCTGTTCCATGTTTTGACTGTAAAGGTTTTACTTTCACTCTGAGTAACATAAGAAACCACAGAAGTGTTCAGATCAGAGGACTGAAGTGATCAGATTTTCATTTAAAGAGGACTGCCTTGGCTGCCCTGGTAGCACAATGACTAAGCACTCTGCTGCTAACTGAGTGGTCGGCTGTTGGAACCTCTCATCAGCTCCATGGGAGAAAAAGACCTGACAGTCTGCTCCCATAAAGACTGCGGCCTCGGAAACCCTGGGGCAAGTTCTGCTCTGTCCTGTAGGGTTGCTGTGAGTTGGAATGGACTGGATGGCACACCGCAGCAACACCTTGGGTGCTGGCGCAGGATAGACTAGAGAGGGTTGGACAGGAGGCCAGTTAGAAAGCTACGGCAGTAATCCAAATAAGAAAAGTGCATGAGTTAGGAGTTTGAGGGAGTTGACACTTAAAAAACAGTGTCCTGAGGTCTGAAAAGAACTCAAAAAGGCCTGGAAGCTATGTTAAATACCTAAAGAGCAAGTAGTAGAAGAAGAATTAAGACTTGTGTCATCAGAGGATAGAACAAGGACCAATGGATGGAAATTGCAAGGAGTCATAGATCAAGGTGAAGGAAAAATTTTAGGATATGTAGTTTTTCCTCAAGTTTTTGGGTCACATACACCTGGCTTCTAACTCTGACTCTTCATAGGTATGTGACAATTGAGGGAATTATTTTACTATTCTAAGCCTCAATTTCCAGTTCTGTAAAGTGGACGTGGTAATTGTAAATCTACCTCATATGGTTACTCTAAGAATAAAGTGGAATTGCATGCACATTTCTAGTCTTACAGATAGTACCCCCAAATGAGTGTTCATTGTAGTTGTTATATTATTACCATTATGGCAAAATTAGCTATAGATGAAATCACCTGGCTCAAACTGTAATAGATGCAGTATATCACCAACAAAGTTATTATCAAGTTAAAGAATAGAAACCACTCTGGTAGAGTGTTGTAGAAGAAATTCAAACCTTGGAAGACAGATTTAACCAAATGCCATCATGCCTGGAATGCTAGGTTTAAGAGGCACCACAAGCTGTGGACACACCCTGGGGAATCGCAGTTGCTCTGCTCACCATTACTCTGTCCTGATCCCAGCTTCAAAAATTCACGAATGAGAGAAACAGTTTTCCCCTGCATAACCATGTAGCGTATAATACCCAAAGTAACTGAAATTAGTCATGACCATTAATTCCACCAATTTGCTGGTAGGGGAATGGATAATTTAAGATTTTGCAAGTATGTGCAGGTTCTGAAAGGTTAACTGGTAGAACATCAGTTACTTTATTGGGTATAAATGAATCATTTATCCCTCCTTGTGCATCCTGGTTCCATTTTGAAATTCAAGGTTCCCACAATGAGACACTGTGGGTAGAGGTAGGATTATTCACCCCAGTGATCCTAATTCAGTCAAGGCTTATCTCACTGTGTATAGGAAAAAAGTCATCTCTTACAGCCTTTCCCTTTGTAGCTATGGTAACGAGTGTATACATGTTGCTTTTGAGCTCCAATTTCCATGTCTGATGCTCCCTCGTGAGATTTCTAGAAGTCATGATGGCCCCTGTGGGATGCAAAGCATGGGATATTACTTCCCCCAATGCTAAAGTCTTTGGCAAGAAAATTCACCATTGGTGAGTGAAAAAGCGTATTCATTTCTTCAAATCAGCCTTTATGTTAAATACGAATAAACTTAGAACCAAACAAGGCTTTCATTTTAAATGCCCAGGGAACCAAGGCCCAAAGGGAATGTGGACTTATATGTTGCACATGCTTGGTTCTTTTCAACTTCATTTTCTAAAAGTTTTCATTTTAGATCTGGCCTGTGGTCCTGTTGGCATGCAGGCTGTGCCGCTAATCCTAGACAACTGTTTGGACACATGCTTTTGGTCACAAGGAGGACAAGGTGATAGAATAAAAATGCTCAGACATCCACTCTTACCACATTAACCCAGGAGACATACTGTCCTGAGTATGCATGATCTCAGCTGAGGAAGGAGCAGCATTTGTACAGGATGTACAGGAGGAAAACAGAAACAGACGTGGGAAACCCCTGCCTTCTCATTTCACATCTAAGTTAGAACCCAGGTTCTCTCGGGGCAAGTCACTAACTATAATTCTCTCATTCATAAAATGGGCAAGTAATAACAGCAAAATGAAAGTAAAAGTAAACTCTGAATGAATTTTAAAGATTTGTTATGTATACCAGAAGCAATAATGCGTGTAAGAGTTCTTTGTGAACTATGTTGTTGTTGTTATGTGCCGTCGAGTCAAACCCGACTCATAGCGACCCTCCTTGGGTTTCTGAGGCAGTATCACTACGGAAGTAGGATTGCCCAACCTTCCTTCTGAGGAGTGGCTGGTGGGTTTGAACCGCCAGCGGTCTGGTTAGCAGGCAAGTGTCTTAGCCACTATGCTACCAGAGCTCCCTTGTGCACTATAGAGGGATCTAAAACCATCAGTTATTATTAAACTGTTTAAGTTATTTTCAAATGAGAATAAAAAGTTTTCATTCATACAGACACTTATATGATATTAGAAATTTTCCCTTTAAAAATAATGATGCTGTTGTTATGGTTGGGGATGGTAATTGGGGCATGAGACAAAACATACATGAACTGTTTAATGTAAAACAAATTTTGCTTTGTAAATTTGCACCCAAAGCACAACAAAATTTTTAAAAATATATATTGATGATAGTTTAAATGCAAAAGGTATTAAAATTTGATTCATATAGTTAAATATTAAGGGTTTTGAGTTCATTCTTATTTCTAAATTAACAAACTTTGTAAAACATATTCAGTATATATTGCAGTTAATAGGGAGAAAGCCCACAGTGGTGTCCAAAGTCACCATCTGTGTTGCCTTTTAAGTATAAAAAATTTCTTCAGCCTTTGAAAAGTATGGGCAGTTTAGTAGAATCTCCCCTACCAACCTGTCCTGCCTCCCTTAAGCTCTCACTGCCGTCAGTGGGAGCGGACTCACAGTGACCCCTCCTTGAGTGTACAAGGTGGTATCACTACGGAAGTAGATTGCCCAATCTTCCTTCCAAAGAGTGGCTGGTGGGTTTGAACCACCAGCCTTCTGGTTGGCAGTCAAATGCGTTAGGCACTACACCACCAGAACTCCCTCCTGCCTCCCTACTCCTTATAAAAATCCTTATGGAAGGAGAGAGGAATATTGCTGTTGGCAAAAAGCAGAGTTAACATATGCTAACTCTCATCCCTATCCCACTCCATAATGTGTTTCTGGGGGATGTGTTGTTTTCATCCCTCCAAAATTGACGCAAACCTGAAGAATTGCTTGAGGAGTTTGATCATTGACCCTGGACCTTGAGTGAGAGCCTGCCTCTTGGCAGAAGTTGATAAAAGCAGACAACTGATAAAAGTTCTTCCTGCTTTGCTGACTTGAAAAACTGGAGTTTGTAATTCTTGCTTATAGCCCTGGAGGAACTGCCACCAAGAGTCTAGCAGCTCTGGAGGATGCAGAAAGCATCTCACTACATCCCCTACATCAGTGTGGGTGGTGTGAAGATTACTGAGGGAGAGACAGTGGCAGCCAACCCCAGGAGATTCCATGACTTCACACTCACAGGAGAATTCCCCACATCTTAGCGTGAGGACAAAGGGAACACTGCCTGAAGAATGCTGTAAGTCCCTGCACTCTTGAGGAGCCAAAGCTGTTTAGCCTCTTCATTGGGACAACCAATAACACTGATATAAACAGACATGATTTGTTAGCATTAGATAAAGAAGCAACAAAGGATGGACTACCACCATGGCTTGTACTAGCACGTAAGCAGACACCAAAGCAAATGTCCATGATCCCCACCCCAGCTCCTTGCTCTTATCAGTAGCATAGATGGTGGAGGACAAAGAGCATGTGCTAGCCTATTATATGTAGCTCCTGGCAGCTGTACTTAAGACCATCATGTATAGAAGGGGAAAGAGGAAGCCCAGGTGTTACCCCTTTTTACTAGGTTGGACTATATATATATTGAACAAGAAATAAGAAAACATAATGAATTGAACTGAGAAGTCTATCATCATTTAGCAAGTTTAAGTTTCTCCACTGAGCAGAAAAGGAAAGAGTAGTTGTTATTAGTAAAAATTAAAATCATCAGATATTTGTGTTGTGAAGCTTATGGCATGTGGCTGAGTTCTTCAGCACCTAATTGAGTCAGCACTCTCCTTGGAGAGTTAAATGATATCTCTTTGACAGTTCAGACTTAGTTTCTTACTATAAATATTTTATTAGTTAAAATGCTATAGTAAGCATTCTTAAATCATTGAAAAGAAGGAATTACTGTTCTAAACAGTTTAGCTTTGGAAAATATTTCATTGAATCCACATTACAATACATGATTGAGTTACCATTTTATATATAAAGTTTACACCTCAACATAAAACAAAAATCTTCACAAATAAACCAATAAGTGCATCATCATGATAAAAGGAGAAAAGATTAGAGTTGTCAAGGATTTCATTTTACTTGGATCCACAATCAACGCCCGTGGAAGTAGCAGTCAAGAAATCAAGTGACACATTGCACTGGGCAAATCTGCTTTGCGAAAGACCTCTTTAAGTGTTGAAGAGCATGGATGTCACTTTGAAGACTAAGGTATGCCTGACTCAAGCCCTGGTATTTTCAACAGCCTCATATGCATGTGAAAGGTGAACAATGAGTAAGTAAGATCACAGAAAAACTGATGCATTTGAATTATGGTGTTGGTGAAAAATATTGACCATACCATGGACTGCCAAAAGAATGAAGAAATTGGTCTTGGAAGAAGTATAGCTGGGATGCTCCTTAGAAGAGATAATGGCCAGACTTCATCTCTCATGCTTTGTTCATGTCATCAGGGGGGACCAGTATCTGGAGAAGGATATCATGCTGGGTAAAGTAGAGCATCACTGAAAAAGAAGAGGACCCTCAACAAGCTGGCTTGACACAGTAGCTGAAACAGCATGGCAACAACTGTGAGGATGGGGCAGGATGGGGCACTGTTCTTCTGTTGTACATAGGGTCACTGGGAGTCGGAACCTACTCAACAACCCCTAACAACAACAACATATAAAAGATCCACCTGAAAAATTAAAATGAATGTTTAATCTTGGTTTGTACTTTAAGTAAATATCAAACTTTTAAATTATTTCTCTTCACAACTGTAGGTTTAGTAACTGAAATGTACTAAAACAGGAAATAGTCATAAATTTATACTAGACAGTCATCTAAATCGAAACATGAGATTTTAAAAATATCACAGTTCTTAAAATTTTAATTAAAATTAATCCAAAACCTCAGATTTGCAAGGTGTGTTTTGCTTATATAATCAAGGGAAACAAAGATCTGTTAAAATGTGAAATTAAGCCTGTCTGGTTGAAATCAACTATTTATCATAGTTCTGGAAACCCTGACAGCTTGGAACCAGATTTGGCAGCAGTGTAAACCAAAAGATGGAACTTGATTTTACAAGCTTGATGTCATGCATACGTTTTTATAGTTTTTAAATTTTAAAATAGATTTTTAAAAATTATTTTTCTGTCACCAAAGAAATGTTAGAATGGGCAAAAATTTAAAACTGGATTTTTTAAAATACTTAACTCTCTTTCTGGTAGAAGCCAAGAGACAGCCATTTAGCAAATTTTTACTAATATATGAAATATTCCCATAGAAATTTTTGCAAGTGCATAAGGTGTGTAAGTAGTTTACACCACTGTTTCACAGTTCAGGTAAGACAGTATTTTTTGTGTGATGGAAATAATTATGGAGAAAAGGAAGTAGGTGGGAGAGTACTCAACCACCTTATAATCAAATTGTTAAGAGAAATGTTCACTTCAAGGTATAGCCCAAAAAAGACTTCTGCTTCTGGGCAGAATTGCAACAACTCAAAGAAAAAAAGATAACTTTTAATAATCTTATTTTTAAGGATATAGTAAAGGTATGGAAACAAAGATGATTAAACACTTAATTTCCAGAGACACCTCTTTAGGTTAGCTGGCTTTTCAGATAAAAGAGCCCCAAGAGCATCAACAGTTTTGTCCATAAGACACTTTGCTGAACACTGGATACAATGGAGAGTAGGAAGCAGGGAGGAACAAATAAAGTGTCTTATAATCTCTTTATGTTTGGGAAACAAAGTCCACTAGAACCTAACACAAATATTCGGCAAGTTTTGCCCTTGAGACATTTTAGTTCAAGGGTAAACGAATCCAGTTAAAGCTGCAACTTAGCCCTAGTCCATTTTACTTATTTATTGGATTGAAAGGATCATCCTTTCATCCTAACAGTCTAACAAAGGAAGGGAAAATCCTAAATAACAGTTATTTAATATGCAGTGCCCAGAATACAATAAATAAGTACAAGACATGCAAGTAACCAAGAGCATATGACTGGTAATTAAGGGGGAATAGATAATAGAAGAGCACTAAGATGACCCAGATGTTGGAGTTGGAAATCAAAAATTATTAAATTATTATTTAAATATGTTATATAAAACAGGAAAAGATGGATAAGATGGATAACAAAGAAACGATCTATGAAAATGAATCAAATGAATATTTTAGATACATATCTAAAATTAAAAGCTCATTTGAGCAGACTGAACACAATGTAAGACTGAATTAGTGAACTCAAAGATCAAGAGAAATAACCAAACAGACATAGAATAAAATGAAATGGAACAAAGATGAAAAGACATGTGAGGCATGTTAAGATGGTCTCACATAAGTGTAATTTTAGTCCTAGAATAAGAGAAAGTGGGGAAGAAGTAACAAGTGAGAATTTTTCAAAACTGTTGAAAGATATCAACCTACAGATCCAAGAATCTCAATAAACTTCTGAGTATATTGTTGTACTGAGTACAGTAACTTTTGTGAAAGTAAAAGGTAGAAAAAAATCTTAAAAGCCAGATAGTTTGGGTGGTGGGGAATCATTACCTTTAATGAAACAGCAAAAAGACTTTTTCACCTGACTTTTTAATACAGAAGATGAAAAATTTAGAAGACAATAGAATGCCGTCTTTAAAGAGCTAAAAGAAAAGATTGCCAAGCTAGAAAGCTAAAGGATGATTTGAGACAAAAACAAAGAATTTGTCATCAGCCGACCCACATTTTAGAAAGATGGTGGCCAAGATAGCAGACTAGGCACATATACTATCAAAACCCTCTACAACAAAGACCCAAGAAATCAAGTTAAATGGATATGGATGACAATCCTAGAACCCAGAGCTTTGAAGGAAAGAATAAAGCAGTAGGCCAATTAGCAGAAGAGACTAAATGAAAACTGCGAACAAGGAGTCATATGGAACAGTGAACTGTGAACAAGCCTTGCAGTACATGACCATTTTGAAGTATTGCAAGCAATGTTCTGATTGGGAGAGGAACCAGATAACTGGCTCCACTCTCCCAGGACACACATTGCTCATCAGGTACTGTGATCTACCTACTACCCTGTGCAACCTCCCAGTGTCCAGAGATTGTTCTCTCCAAGGAGTGTGTCTACTTGAGGTAAATGTTTAACTCATGTGCCTGTCTTTTGTTTGGCTGGAAACCACAGGTGTGGGTTCAATTCCAGACTGAAGAGCAGTTACGGGTCATAGTCTCAGTGGTTGTACCAGGTACCAGAAAGCTGTGCTCTACATACTACCCTGTGCAACTTCCCAGTGTCCAGAGGCATGGCTCCCCCAACCCCACCCAACCAACAATCAGCTAAGCACCTTGCACAGCCAGTGTTATGCCATAATTTTTTTTTTTTTTTTTGCTTTTCTTTTTCTTTTTTT
>NW_006921986.1:2973658-2979792 GCF_000298275.1 Orycteropus afer afer | reverse complement strand
GGCAGCTAGTGCTTGTGCCGATACTGCCTTGTTTGTTTGTTTGTTTAATTTTCCTATCTTTTTAGTCATTCTCTCCTCTCCTTCAGTCTTTTTCTTTTCCTTCTTCTTACTCTTCCCCCTTTCTTTTTCCTTTGATTCTGCAGAGTGGACAAACTGCCCCCCACCACCTCCCCAGTAGGCAGTACCTGCCTCTGCTGCCTCAGCAGACAGCAGCAGTTCATGATAGCGGGCCCTCTACTCCCGCTACCAGTGCAGTCATAACTGCCTCTCCCTGCCACTCCACAATCAGCAGTGCAAAGCCCTTAGAGTGAAAGCCTCATTCCTACTGCAGCCATGTTTGGAGGCTAACACTTGTACCAGTGCTGTGCTGCTTTATCTATCTATCAATCTATCTATCTATCTATTTTCTTATTTCTTAGTTCTTTGTTCTTTCTCACTCCTTGTTTCCTTTCTTTTCACCTTTTCATTTTTAGCCTCTTCCCTTCCCCACTTTTCCCCCAGTGGGAAACCAGTGACCCGATCCAGCCATGCCTTGCCATGTCTGTTGCCTCACCTACTAGGAGAGTGCCACCACATTCTCCAGCACCACTAGATCAGCAACAGATGGGACCAACATGCACCCATCTTGCCCTCAGCTACTCCACACAACTAGTGATAGAAGACTCATACCTATATTCCCAACCACTATCACATTCACTTGGAGATAGGTGATGAGCACCCCAGTGATGCCAAACTAGCAACCAGATTAGCATACCTACCTTGCTGCCTGAGTATATTAAAACAAAACAAAAAATTAGGGTGAAGCAAACCAACATACAATCAACAAATTAATACAATAACAATACAACTTCCCAGATATTGCAGAAACACCCAAAAGAAACAAAAATTATTGCCAAACAAGTGACAAAAATACAAGGCAAGACAGGTTCCTGGAGGAAGAAATGCTATTGGGATTACCTAATAGTGAATTCAAAAGAATTATACTTAGGTCCCTTCAGCAGATTAAGAAAGAAACCAAGGAAAACAAAGACAGCACCGAAGAAATCATACACAAAATCAAAGAAAACACAAACAAAACTCAAAATAAATTCAGGAAACCAATACAACAACTTGACAAAATAAATGAAAAATTAGAAATCAGTCAAAAACAGAAAAAGAAATCTAAAAGATTAATATTCAAATTTCAGAAATAGATAATGCATTGGAAGGATAAATGAGTAGAACTGAATCAAATAAAGACAGAATTAGCAAACTTGAACACAGATTTCTTAATACTAATCTAAACCAAAAACCAAACTCAATGCCATCAAGTTGATTAGACTCATAGCAGCCTCTTCTTGGAGTTCCGAGGCAGTTCTGTTATTGTAGTACCTAAGGCACTTGACTGCTAACCAGAAGGCTAGCGGTTCAAACCCACTGGCCATTCCTCAGAAGGAAGGTTGCACAATCTATCTCTGTAGTGATACCACCTCGGAACCCCAAGGAGGGGTCTCTATGAGTTGGGTCTGACTCAACGGCATAGAACAACAACAACAACAACAACATCTCTATGGAAGTAGATTGCCCAATTTTCCTTCTGAGGAGTGGCTGGTGGATTTGAACCTCCAGATTCTGGTTAGTAGTCAAATGCCTTAGGCGCTAGGCCACCAGAGCTCCTAATGCTAATCTGTTAGAGGAATAATCAGAAAAAAATGAAGAAAGTCTAAAAATGATGAATGATATCATCAAGAGGAATAACTATTTGTGATCAGAATTCCACAACAAGAAGAGAACATATCAAAAACACCAAGAAAATAGTCATTTGCTGGAAGAAAACTTCCCTGATATCATGAAAGATAAGAAGATACATGTTCAAGAAACTCAATGAACCCTAAATATGGTAGACTTCAAAAGAAAGTCATTAACACATACAATAATCAAACTTTCCGAAACAAAACATAATAAAGAATCCTAAAAGTGGCTTGGGAAAAATAAAAAGTCACCTACAAAGTAGAACCAATAAGATTAAACTAAAATTTCTCAGCAGAAATCATGCAGGCAAAAAGGCAATAGAATAATATATATATATATATAAACACTGAAAGAAAAAAATTACCAACCAAGAATTGTGTATGCAGTAAAATTGTCCCTCAAATATAATGGTGAAATTAGGACACTTCCAGATAAACAAAAATTAAGGGAATTTGTAAAAAAACAGACTGACCTTATGAGAAATGCTTAAAGGAGTCCCTTCAGACAGAGAAGCAACAATGGCAGACCAAGACCCGAGATTAAGACACACAACAATCACTCAGAAATCATCTTAGATATAAAACTACCAAAGTAAAATAAACCTACAAGACTGAAAATGGGGAACTAGAAACGTCAATTTATAAGCGATAACAACTACAAAACAAAGAGGGAATAAATAGTGTACTTAAAGAACTTCAAAACAGAGAGGAAGGCAAGATGATATCAAGATAGAACAGACTGTTTTAAATTTAGGAAGATAATAATAAATTAACCTGAAAGAAAATTAGTAAATCTTTTCACCAAAATAAAAAATGAGAAAATCAGGCATATTTGGTAAATATTAAAACAACAGTCATGAAAGAAATGATAAAATCTGTAAACAAAATTATCTCAGCACAGAAAAAATAAATGGAACAAAGAAACCTTCAGCACTACACACACAGAGCAAAATAACAGTTGTAAATTTGTACCTGTCAATGATTACACTGAACATAAATGGACTAAATGAAAGAGTTGAGAAAGAGAGAGTAGCAGAATGGATAAGAAAACATAACTGGTCAATATGCTGTAATGGGAGCTCTGGTAGAGTAGTGCCTAGGGCACTTGACTGCTAACCAGAAGGCTGGCAGTTCAAACCCACCAGCCACTCCTCGGAAGGAAGATGGGGCAATGTAGTGATACTGCCTTGGAAACCCAAGGAAGGGGTCGCTATGAGTCGGGTCTGACTCGACGGCACATAACAACAACAATATGCTGTCTACAAAAGGCGTATCTTACACATGTATCTTATCAAGCAACTGGCAACCAAAAAAGCAGGAGTGGCAATAATAATTTCTGATAAAATAGACTTTAAGGCTAAAACCAGCAAAAGATATAAGGAAGGACATTATTTAATGATTTAAAGGGTCAATCAAATGAGAACATAACTGTAATAAATAACAGGGCACTCAGTGAAAGAGCCCCAAAATAAATAAATCAAAATTTAACAGAATTTAAAAGAAATAGACAACTCCACAATGCTAGTTATTGTTGTTAGGTGCCATCGAGTTGTCCTTAACTCATAGTAATGCTGTGCACAGCAGCACGAAATACTGCCCAGTCCTGTGCCAGCCTCCCGATCCTTGCTTTACCTGAGCCTAACGTTGCAGCCACTATGTCATTCCATCTTGTTGAGGGCCTTACCCTTTTTCCTTGACCCTCCACTTTACCAAGCTTGATATCCTTCTCCAGGAATGGTTCCTTCTGACAACGTGACCAAAGTAGGTGAGACAAAGTCTGGCCATTCTCCCTTTCAAGAAGCATTCTTGCTGCACTTCTTCCAGGACAGATTTTTTAGTCCTTTTAGCAGTCCATGGTACTCTTAGCGTTCTTCGCCAACACCACAACTCAAAAGCATCCACTCTTCTTTGGTCTTCCTTATTCATTGTGCAGCTCTCACATGAATAAGAGGCAATTGAAAATACCCCAGCTTGGGTTAGGTGCACCTTTCTCTTCAAGAAGACATGTTTGCTCTTCATTACCTGAAAGAGGTCTTTTGCAGCAGATTAGTCCAGTGCAATATGTCATCTGATGTCTTGACTGCTGCTCCCATTGGTGTTGATTGTAGAGTCAAGTAATATGAAATCCTTGACAATGTCAATTTCTCCATCCACCATGAAGCTGTTTATTGGACCAGTTGTGAAGATTTTTGTTTTCTTTATATCAAGGTGGAATCCATACTGCAGACTGTAGTCTTTAATCTTCATCCATAAGTGCTTCAATTCATCCTCACTTTCAGCAAGCAAAGTCATATCATCTGTGTATCACAAGTCGTTAATGAGTTTTCCTCCAATCCTGATGCCATGCTCTTCTTCATATAATCCAGCTTCTCAGATTATTTGCTCAGTATACAAATTGAAGAAGTATGGGGAAAGGATACAACCCTGATGAACTTCCTTCTTGATTTTAAACCATGCAGTGCCCCCTTATTCTGTTTAAATGACAGCCTCCTGATCTATGTACATGTTTCTCATGAGTAAAATTAAGTGTTCTGGAATTCCCATTCTTCTCAATGTTACCCATAATTGGTTATGACCCACATAATCAAATGCTTTAGCATACTTGATACAACATAATTAAACATCTTTCTGGAATTATTTGCTTTCAGCTAAGATCCATCTGACATCAGCAATAATATCCGTCATTCCATGTCCTCTTCTGATTCCAGTTTGCATTTCTGGCAGTTCCTTGTGAATATACTGCTATAACCATTTTTTAATTATCTTCAGTAAGATTTCACTTGCATGGGATATTAATGATATCGTTTGATAATTTCCACATTCTCTGGGATCACCTTTCTTTGGAATGGGTACAAATAGGGATCTCTCCAAGTCAGTTGGCCAGGTAGCTGTCTTCCAAATCTCTTTGTATAGTCAAATGAGTGCCTCCAGTGGGGCATCCATTTATTGAAATATCTCAATGGGTATTCCATCAATTCATGATGCCTTGTTTTTTGCCAAATCCTTCAATGCCACTTTGTCTCCTTCCTTCAATACCATTGGTTCTTGATGATATGCCACCTCTTGAAATAGATGAACATTGACCAGTTCTTTTTGGTACAGTGACTCTGTGTATTCCTTCCACATTCTTTTGATGTTTCCTGCACCATTCAATATTTTGCCTGTAGAATCAATATTGCAACTCAAGGCTTAAACTTTTTCCTCAGTTTTTTCAGCTTGAGAAATGCTAAGCATATTCTTCCCTTTTGGTTTTCTAACACTGAGTCTTTGCATGTTTCATTATAGTAGTTGGCTTTGTCTTCTCAAGCTGCTCTTTGAAATCTTCTGTTCATATCTTTGATCTTGTCATTTCTTCCATTTGCTTTAGCTACTCTTCTCTTGAGGGCAAGTTTCACAGTCTCTTCTGACATCCTTTTTGGTCTTTTCTTCCTTTCCTGTCTTTTTAATGACCTCTTGATTTCTTCATGGATGATACTCTTGATATTATCCCACAGTTCCTCTGGTTTTTGGTCATTGGTGTTCAGTGCATCATATCTATTCTTTAAATGCTCTCTAAATTCAGTAGAGAGATTATCAAGGTCATATTTTGGCTCTCATGGGCTTCTTTTAATTGTCTTCAACTTCAACTTGAATATGCATATAAGCAATTGATGGTCTGTTCCACAGTCAGCTCCTGGCCTTGTTTTGGCCAGGGATATTGAACTTCTTCCATGTCCTCTTGCCACAGATGTAGTCAATCTGATTCCTGTATATTCCATCTGGTGAAGTCCATGTGTATAGCCATCACTTACATTGTTGAAAAAAAGGTATTTGCGATGATTAAGTTGTTGGCCTTGCAATATTCTATCATACGATCTCCAGTGTCATTTCTGTATCCAAGGCCATATTTTCCAACTGCCGGTAATTCTTCTTTGTTTCCAACTTTTGCATTCCAGTCACCAGTGATAATCAACACATCTTGATTGCATGTTCAGTCAATTTCAGACTGTGGAAGTTGGTAGAAATCTTCAGTTTCCTCATCTTTGACTTTGGGGGTTGGTGCATATATTTGAATAATGGTAGTATTAACTAGTCTTCCTTATAGACAGATGGATATTATCCTATCACTGATAGTGTTGTACTTCAGGATAGATCTTGATACATTCTTTGTGATGATGAATGCCATGCCATTCCTCTTCAATTGGTCATTCCTGGCATGGTAGATCATATGATCTTCCGATTCAAAATGGCCAAAACCAGTCCATTTCAGCTCACTAATGCCTAGGATATTGATCTTTATGAGTTTCATTTTTGAAAACTTGAATTATGTACCCAACAAAATTGTCCCTCAAATATGATGGCAAAATTAGGACATTTCCAGATAAACAGAAACTAAGAGAATTTGTTAAAACCAGACCAAGCTTA
>NW_006921986.1:2970037-2971968 GCF_000298275.1 Orycteropus afer afer | reverse complement strand
AATCAGTCAGATTCTGCTACACTAACATAGAGAACTCTGAAAAAATAAATCAGAAAAAACAATACTATGTAAAACAGCCACCAAAAAGATAAAATACTTATGAGTAAATCTAACCAGAGACATTAAAAGACTTATATAAAGGAAACTACAAAACATTACTACAAGAAACTAAAAGAGAATTGTGCAAATGGAAAAATCCCCTATGCTTATGGATAAGAAGGCTGCTGAAAGAGTGTGGTAGCGACATGTGACTTCCTGTAAATTCACGAAAGGGCAGAGAAAATCAGCATCAGGAGCCCAGTGCTGATTCCTGTAAGGCTGATTCCTATGAGGCTGAGGTCAGACATGTTGCTACTCTCTAACCCTTTTGCCAGTTTTGACGCTAACCTCTCCAGTCTTGACAGTTAGCTGCAATGGCCACACAGCACTCTCACCCTATACTCATGATCTTATTTACTTATTTATTTAAGGGAAGTAACAGGTTACAACTCAGGTTTAGGAACACTCAGAATACAACGTTTCAATCAGGACAGGCACACGTCTCCTTGGCCCTCGACCTCTGTCCTGCTCAAGCCAGTGCCACAAAGCTCCTTTGCTCTGCTGATAGGTGCACCCTACTCAGCTAGCAAGCCTTCCACCCAAAGACACATAAAGCTTCCTCACATAAATTTGGCCCTGATGCTGCTCTGTTCCATGCTGGCCTTTTGGTTCTGCTGCCTCTGCTGCTACTATGTATCTACTGTCTCAGCACAGGGATCTCAGGTCCAAGGATGTGTTCCACTCCTGGCTGCTCTCTCTTGATGGCAATGAGAACCCCATTTCCACCTCTGGGATGGCTCATTTTAAGCCTAGCACAGTAGTAGAACTGATTGATCCCCACATTAGGGTTCCACATACCTTATTTGCACTGTTTGACTCCCACAAGGGTGCCATATACCTAATTTACATTATTAGCAAGCAACCCATCCCCCTTCATAGGCTATAAGCACCTCACGTTTGTATAGTTCCACCTAGTTGTCTGATGGGAGTCACATCCCCAGGGGCTAGAAGAGCCATATCAAGTATATATCTGAAACACAAAGACTTAACATTGTGAAAATGTTAACACTACACAAAGCAATCAACTGATTTAATGCAGTCCCAAAGAGATGGAAAAACTAATCACCAACTTTATATGAGAAGGAAAGAAATCTCAGCTGAGCAAAACACTGCTAAAGAACAAAATAGGAGGCCTCACCTCACAATCTCCAATCTCAAATGCTACTATATAGCCATGGTAGTCACAACAGCCTGGTAATGGTATAATGACAGACTTATAAACCCGTGGAACAGATTTGAGAACCCAGAAATAAACCCATCTACCTATGAACAGCTGATCTTTGACAAAGTCTGGGGCCCATTAAGTGGGGAAAAGATAATCTTTTTAACAAATAGTGCTAGCAGAACTGGATATCTTGTTTTAGAAAAATGAAACAGGATCTGTATCCCTCACCATATATATATAAACTAACGGTGAATCAAAGATCTAAATGTAAAACCTAAAACCATAAAGATTATCAAAGACAAAATAGGGACAAATTTATGGGCCTAATACATGTCATAAATATAGTATCAAACATAAGTAGAAATGCATAAACACCAGAAGACAAACTAGACAACTGGAACCTCCTAAAATTAAACATTTATGTGCATCAAAAGACTTCACCAGAAGAGTAAAAAGAAAACCTGCAGACTTGGAAAAAAGTCATAGAATGATATCTCAGACAAGGAACTAATCTCTAAAATTTCTAGAAGACTTCAACACAGCACCATTAAAAAGAAAATCCAGTTCAAAAATAGGCAAAGGACATGAACAGGACTTCATCAAAGAAGATAGTCATGTAGCCAACAAACACACGAAGAAATCCTCACCATCATTAGCCATTGTTGTT
>NW_006921986.1:2966714-2968817 GCF_000298275.1 Orycteropus afer afer | reverse complement strand
CAGGTTGTTAATAAATCTTCCTCCAATCCTGATGCTCTATTCTTCTTCACAGCTTCTCAGATTATTTGCTCAGCATACAAATTGAATAAGTATGGGGAAGGGATACAGCCCTGACGCACTCCCTTCTTGACTTTGAACCACGCAGTCTTTCCTTGTTCTGTTTGAACAACAGCCTCCTGATCTACGTACTGGTTCCTCATGAGTGCAGTCAAGTATTCAGGAATTCCCATTCTTCTCAATGTTATCCACAATTTGTTTTGACCCACACATCAAATGCTTTTGCATAGTCGATAAAACATAAGTAAACATCTTTCTGGTGTTCTTTGCTTTCAGCTAAGATCCATCTGACATAAGCAATGATATCCCTCATTCCATGTCCTCTTCTGAATCTAGCTTGCATTTCTGGACATTCTCTGTCAATATACTGCTGCAACTGTTCCTGAATTATCTTCAGTAAGATTTTACTTGCGTGTGATATTAATATTGTTCAATAATTTCCACATTCTGTGGGATTACCTTTCTTTGCAATGGGTACAAATATGGATCTCTTCTGGTTACTTGGCCAGGTAGCTTTCTTCCAAATCTCTTGGCATAGCTGAGTAAGTGCCTCCAGTGGGCCATTCATTTGTTGAAATATCTCAATGGATATTCCATCAATTCCTGGTGCCTTGTTCTTCACCGATTCCTTCAGAGCAGCTTCAACTTCTTCCTTCAGTACCATTGGTTCTTGATCATATGCCACCTCCTGAAATGGATGAATATCGACCAGTTCTTTCTGGTACAGTGACTCTGTGTATTCTTTCCATCTTCTTTTGATGCTTCCTACATCATTCAATATTTTGCCCATAGAATCAGTATTACTACTCGCAGCTTAAATTTTTTTCCTCAGTTCTTTCAGCTTGAGAAATGCTGAGTGTGTTCTTCCCTTTTGGTTTTCTAACTCCAGATCTTTGCACATTTCTTTATAGTAATTGGCTTTGTCTGCTCAAGCTGCTGTTTGAAATCTGTTCAACTCTTTTATCTTGTCATTTTTTCCATTAGCTTTATCTACTCTCCACTCAAGGGCAAGTTTCACAGTCTCTCTTGACATCCATTTTGGTCTTTTCTTCCTTTCTTGTCTTTTTGATGACCTCTTGCTTTCTTCATAAATGATGTTCTTGATGTCATCCCACAATTCTGGTTTTTGGTCATTGGTGTTCAGTGCATCAGATCTATTCTTTAACTGGTCTCTAAATTCAGGAGAGATATTATCAAGGTCATATTTTGGCTCTTGTGGACTTAACTGTCTTCAACTTGAACGTGCATATGAGCAGTTGATGGTCTGTTCCACAATCAGCTCCTGGTCTGGTTTTGACTGAAGATACTGAGCTTTTCCACTGCCTCTTACCACAGATATGGTCAATCTGATTCCTTTGTATTCCATCTGGTGAAGTCCAGGTGTATAGCTGTTGATTATATTGTTGAAAAATTGGCATTTGCAATGAATAAGTCATTGCCCTTGCAAAATTCTATCATGCCATCTCCAGCATCATTTCTATCACCAAGGCCATATTTTCCAACTACTGGTAACTCTTCTTTGTTTACAGCTTTTGCATTCCACTCACCAGTGATAATCAACACTTCTTGACTGGATGTTTGATCAATTTCAGACTGCAGAAATTGACAGAAATCTTCAGTATCCTCATCTTTGGCTTTGGAGTTTGGTGTGTAAATTTGAATGATAGTAGTATTAACTGGTCTTCCTTGGAGGCATATGGATATTATCCTATCACTGATAGTACTTTACTTCAGGACAGATCTTGAAACAGTCTTTGCAATGATAAATGCCACACCATTCCTCTTTGATTTGTCAGTCCTGGCATAGGAAATGATATGGATGTCTGATTCAGAATGCCCAAGACCAGTCCATTTCAGCTCACTAATGCCTAGAATACTGATCTTTATGAGTTTCATTTTTGAAAACTTCCAATTTTTCTAGATTCATACTTTGTACATTCAATGTTCCAATTATTAATGGATGTTTGCCTCTGTTTCTGCTCATTTTTAGTTGTGCCACATCATAACACCTCATAACTTGGATGAACCTAGAGGACAGTATGTTGC
>NW_006921986.1:2963923-2966614 GCF_000298275.1 Orycteropus afer afer | reverse complement strand
CTACTCTCCACTCAAGGGCAAGTTTCACAGTCTCTCTTGACATCCATTTTGGTCTTTTCTTCCTTTCTTGTCTTTTTGATGACCTCTTGCTTTCTTCATAAATGATGTTCTTGATGTCATCCCACAATTCTGGTTTTTGGTCATTGGTGTTCAGTGCATCAGATCTATTCTTTAACTGGTCTCTAAATTCAGGAGAGATATTATCAAGGTCATATTTTGGCTCTTGTGGACTTAACTGTCTTCAACTTGAACGTGCATATGAGCAGTTGATGGTCTGTTCCACAATCAGCTCCTGGTCTGGTTTTGACTGAAGATACTGAGCTTTTCCACTGCCTCTTACCACAGATATGGTCAATCTGATTCCTTTGTATTCCATCTGGTGAAGTCCAGGTGTATAGCTGTTGATTATATTGTTGAAAAATTGGCATTTGCAATGAATAAGTCATTGCCCTTGCAAAATTCTATCATGCCATCTCCAGCATCATTTCTATCACCAAGGCCATATTTTCCAACTACTGGTAACTCTTCTTTGTTTACAGCTTTTGCATTCCACTCACCAGTGATAATCAACACTTCTTGACTGGATGTTTGATCAATTTCAGACTGCAGAAATTGACAGAAATCTTCAGTATCCTCATCTTTGGCTTTGGAGTTTGGTGTGTAAATTTGAATGATAGTAGTATTAACTGGTCTTCCTTGGAGGCATATGGATATTATCCTATCACTGATAGTACTTTACTTCAGGACAGATCTTGAAACAGTCTTTGCAATGATAAATGCCACACCATTCCTCTTTGATTTGTCAGTCCTGGCATAGGAAATGATATGGATGTCTGATTCAGAATGCCCAAGACCAGTCCATTTCAGCTCACTAATGCCTAGAATACTGATCTTTATGAGTTTCATTTTTGAAAACTTCCAATTTTTCTAGATTCATACTTTGTACATTCAATGTTCCAATTATTAATGGATGTTTGCCTCTGTTTCTGCTCATTTTTAGTTGTGCCACATCATAACACCTCATAACTTGGATGAACCTAGAGGACAGTATGTTGCATGAGATTAGTCAATCACAGGACATATGTTGTATGAGACCGCTACTGTAAAAAGTCAAGAAAAGATTTACACACACAAAGAATTGTTCTTTGAAGGTTACTAGAGGTTGGAAGGAAAGGGAAGGTAAATCACTAACTATAAGCTAGGCACAAAATGATGAGGGCAGAAGATGACACTGGGAGGATCACAAGAGTTAAAGGCTTCGAAGGTAAATACTATTACATGCACAATCTTGCAATAATGGTAATAACAATAATCTATTAGTCAATATATAGCTAGACAGTCATGCTGAACAAGGGTGGGAAGGTGACTGGAACTATATCAACAAATATATGTGGGTTTGACAGAGGCTGTTTCAACAAACATCTTCTTATGTGCTGCAAAATATCCATGAATATAGTAGAACATATAGGGAAAAAAATAATGAAAACTTCTTAGTTATTACCAAACACCTTGGGGTACTGAGTCACTGGCCATGGGGGCTCAGGACCATAGTCTGGAGTAACATAGTCCACAAGGACAATGTTGTGCATCCTACTTTGGTGAGAGCAACTGGCATCATAAAAACCTGTGAATGGCCATGTAAGGTGCAATTAGTGGTCTCTTCCCATCCAGAGAGAGTGAAGAAAATCAAAGACACAATAAAACAATTAGTCCAGAGGACTAATGGACCACATGAACCCCAACATCCAAGACTTTGAGACCAGAAGAACTGCATGGTGCCCAACTACAGCTGTCAACTGCTCTGAAAGGGACCACAGTAGGAGGTCCTAGATAGAGTGGGAGAAAAATATGGAAAAAAACTGACCGGGCTTACTGGTCTGGTGAGACTGGTGGAACCCCCAGGACTATGACCTTTAGACACCCTTCAAGCCTAGAACTGAACTCACACCCATGGCTCATGTTTTAGCCAAACACTCGACAGGCCTATAAGGTATACAGTGACATCAGAGAAGAAGCACTCTTTGGAAAAACCAACCATAGGAGATCAAAAGGGCAGCATTTGCTGAGGGTTAAAGTTCTGAAAGCAGGAAAGGATAAGAAATAAGGATGAATGGAGATAGTAAATACAGGGAGGAAGGGGGAAGAGTACTGTTAATATTGTGAGGATTGCAATCAATATAATGAATCAAAGTGAATGAATTGTTGAAGGGAAAACCACTTTGTAAAGTTTCACACAAATCACAATAAATAGCTATTTAAATCTATAAACTAAAAAAACAAAAAACCACTGACTGTGTAAAGCAGCAATAATAATGCCTTGTGAGTTTATAACATATAAAATATGTTATAAATAAAATTTAAAAAGTAGAACAAAGGGTAAAAGGGATAACTGTATTTAACCTCTTTAAAATATCCTCTGGTATTATTTGGGAAGTGGAAAAACTACAAATTTAAAGTGAACTGTAGTAAGTCAAGAATGAATATTTTAATATCCTAATATACAAGAATGGGAGCTCTGGTAGCATAGTGCCTAAGGCACTTGACTGCTCACCAGAAGGCTGACGGTTCAAACCCACCAGCCACTCCTCGGAGGGAAGGTTGGGCAATCCTACTTCCGTAGTGATACTGCCTCGGAAACCCAAGGAGGGGTCGCTATGAATCGGGGCCGACTCGACGGCAAACAACAACAAC
>NW_006921986.1:2953599-2962893 GCF_000298275.1 Orycteropus afer afer | reverse complement strand
ACCTTCCTTCCGAGGAGTGGCTGGTGGGTTTGAACCGCCAGCCATCTGGTTAGCAGGCAAGTGTCTTAGCCACTATGCTACCAGAGCTCCTAGAAAGATGGTAGGTAGCCTTAAATCCAACTACTTCATTAAACTCAGATGGACAGATAACTCCAATTAATATACAGATTCAGCTACTTTTTATAAGAGTTTCTTTTAAACATGAAGACATAGATTGGTTGATAGTAAAATGATGGCAAATTATAAATATGTAAATGTTATACACACACACACACACACACACATACAGCTTGAGCAATGTTCTTCCGTAGTGATACCACCTTGGAAACCCAAGGGAGGGGTCGCTATGAGTCGGACCCAACTTAACGGCACTGAGTTTGTTTTTTTTTTTTTTGTTTTATATACAGATATAGTTGGAATACTATCTAAAAGAAAACTATATCCATATCACAAAGTAGACTTTAAGAAGATAAAGTAAGACCTTTCATATAGAAGTTTCAATTCAACAGGAAAAAGTAAACTCCTAAATTTGTATACTCCTAGTAACTTGGCCTCAAAATACATAAACCTTGAGACCTAAAAGGAGAAATGGAGAAATCCACAATCATAGGTGAAGAGTTTTACAAACTAATTCCCATATCTGAGAAAACAAAAATTGATAAGTATGTAGATTTGAATAACAATTTATTGACAGTGACCTAATTGACATTTATGGAATGCTGCACTGAATAACTTCAGAATGCACTTTCTAAGTTACACATGGGACATTTGGTAAAGTATAAAGTATGACCTACATATGGTGGGTCATAACTTAAGTCTCAACAAATTTCAAAGAACTGAAATCATACTAAATTTGTGCTTTGACTTCAGTGGAATTAAAAACTACAAAACCTCTGAAAGATAACTACAAAATCCCCACATATTTGGAAGTTGAGCAGTGCCATTCTAAGGAAAAACTCAAGGGAAATTTAAAAATATTTTGAACTAAAATGAAAATACATCATATCAAAACTTGTGGGATTCAGGTAAAGCAGTGTTTAGAGAAAAAATATAAGGAATTGTATTGCTTTAAATGCATGTTAGAAAAGAAGAGATTTTGGGAATTAATGATTTAAGCGCCCATTTCAAGAGGTGGTAAAATAAGAGAAAATTAAACCTTCCACAAAAAAAAGGAAAAGTCATCAGGATGCCACAGCTTTTAAAAGACTTCTAAGTACTATTTGTGTCTCTAGGGATAAATGGATAATAGGATTTTAATGCTAGAAGGAGCCTTAAGATCATCTAGTAATTAAAACAAAAAACAAACTCACTGCCACCAAGTCAATTTCGACTCATAGTGACTTCCTTGAATTTCTGAGGCAGTATCACTACGGAAGTAGATTGCCCAACCTTCCTTCCAAGGAGTGGCTGGTGGGTTTGAACCGCCAGCCTTCTGGTTAGCACTCACATGTCTTGGGCACTATACCACCAGAGTTCCTATCTAGTAACTAATTAATTAAAATCCTGATTTTACATAAGTGAAAACTGAGACCCAAAGAAGTAAAGGAAGCCAGTATTTCCTGAGCACCAGAAATAACCAGATATTGTGCTGAGCACTTTGCACATATAAGTTCTCATAATCTTTATACCAACCTTTGGAGAGGTAGTTATTATTTTTTGTACTCTATCAATGAAGTCACAGAAACTTAATACATTTCTGTAACTTAACCTGAAGTCTTACAACCAGCAAGGAATAGAGCTAAGATTGCAATCTTTGTCACTTTAATTCAAAGGCCCACCTTCTTCCTTCTGTTGTTGTTGTTGTTATGTGCTGTTGAGTCGGATAGCGACCCCTCCTTGGGTTTCCGAGGCAGTATCACTATGGAAGTAGATTGTCCCATCTTCCTTCTGAGGTCTTCCTTCTAGGAGACCCTAATTAGTTTTAGTTAGAAGCCATGGTGAGGTTTAGGACCCAAGTCTCTTTGTCTTTATTCATGACTTTTTCAGCTACAGAAATCTAAGAATTGTACCATAATGTTCTGTTCTAGTTTTCTTTGTGGCATCCTCACATACAGTTGAGTGAGTCAGAAAAATAATCACAGAACTAATTAGTGTTCAATGTGCTTTCCTCTGGTAGGGAATGACGCTCTGTTACTCAAGGCTTTTAATATTGCTTAAATTCTGTCCCTGGACAGAACAACTTGAAGTTGCCAAAACCTGTGCTTAAGCATGCCATAAATACAAATTGTGTTTTCCCAATGTAAATTTTTTCTTTAACCCCACCCCAGCACTACTCTAGTATCTACTTACAGTACAAGGTCAAGTCTGCTATAAAACTAACCTCAAGTTTCAATATGGTTCTGGAAATTCATGTTTAGCACTGCGGTTCAGTAAAACACAAGTATGTCCTGCCTGTAGCATGTAAAATTCTGTGCTAAGGTGAGGTCTCTGAGCTATGCCTGAGTGCTCTGTGCTCAGAGGTACAGAGGTAAGTAACGTACTACCTCTGGATTTTTCAAAGAGAGTGACAGTTGTGTGCTGAAAAATATGTGTTGTAAATCCTAACCCCTAGGCCTGTGGTAAAGGAGCTGTGGTGGTTAAGTGCCAAAGGCTTTGGGCTGCTAACCCCAGAAGGTTGGTAGCTCAAACCCACTAGCCGCTCTGTAGAAAGAGGGCGGGGCAATCTACTTCTATAAAGATTTACTTAAGCTTTACTTAAGATTTTACTTAAGATTTACTTAAGCAATCTACTTCTATAAAGATTTATTTAAGCACTGGAAGCCCAGTGGGGGTCGCTATGAGTTGGAATCCACTCAATGGCAGTGGATTCTTTGTTGTTGTTATGTGCCGTCAAGTTGGCCCCGACTCATAGCGACCCCTCCTTGGGTTTCCGAGGCAGTATCACTACTGAAGTAGGATTGCCCAGCCTTCCTTCCGAGGAGTGGCTGGTGGGTTTGAACCACCAGTCTTCTGTTAGCAGTCAAGTGCTTTAGTCACTATGCTACCAGAGCTCCTAGCCTGTGATTATAATCTCATTTCAGAATGGGCTGTCTTTGCTATGTTAATGAGGCAGGATTAGTGTAAGGTGTGATTTGAGTCAATCTCTTAAAAGATATGAAAGGGGCTGATTAAGTAAGCAGAGATGGGGAAGATAGACGCCAAGCCATTTGGAGATCTCTAAGGAATCAGGAAATAGAAGCTGAAGAAACAAGGACCTTCCTCCAGAGCCAACAGAGAAAGTCTTTCCCTAGAGCTGACACACTGAGTTAGGACTTCCAGTGTCCCGAATGACAAGAAAATAAATTTCTGCTCGTTAAAGTCATCCACTTGTGGTATTTCCGTTATAGCAGCACTGGATAACTAAGTGTGTGTGCAGTTAAATATGATACGGTGTAATATGTGCAGTACTGTGGTATCAGGCAAGTGCTATGGGAGCAAGCCAATTTGTTCTGACTCTGTGAGGCAGAGGACACTTCCAGAGGTGATGGATGATGTTTTCAATGAGGCTAAAAGAACCCACAGCTTTCCATCTCTGGGTCTGGGATATGGGATGTTAGAGTACCTTGATTATCCTAGGACCAGCAGGCTGGGAATGTCCTTAGAATGTAAGATTAGTGGCAGGGCATTGGGGAACATGAGGGAAGAAAACTAGTTTGACTCCGAATAACAGGCCTGTTTAGTGAGTTTCAACTTAAACATACTCACAATGGAAGTAAATATCATGCTATCCAGATTTGTAACTCTGGAGGCAGATGGGTAGAGAGGCTAGAGAGGAGAGACCTAATAGGAACCCAGTAATACTATGGTCCAGGTGAAAGGAAGCTGATGTGGTGAAAGGTGGAATAGAGATGTGGGCATAGAATAGAGGCATTTCAGACAGAGAACTGAGGAGAACTTTTTGACAAATTAAATACAGGCCTTGAGGAAGAAGGATAAGTCAAAGGAGTTTATGATAATAAACAGGGTGTTAGTTCTCATGTCCATTTCACCATAGCAGATGCTTAAAGATTTTGTACAGAAACAGATGTTATGGAGTAAGCTACATTTCAAAATTTACAAAAAGTAATTATTCACTGAAAATAAATGTTAATCTCAGTTCCTATTCTAACTAGCAGGAATATATGTTTGTTGTGTTGTGTGCCCTAAAGTCGATTCCAACTCTTAACGACCCTTTAATACTCCTCATTATTCACAATCTTTGAGTGTTTTTTTTTTCCCCCTAACTTACTTCTATCTTGTTTGTTGTTGTTGTTTGCTTGCTTTGAAGTCTGAAGGAAGTGTGTGTGCAGTTAAATATGATACAGTGTAAATGTATACCATGGGTCAAATGTTCAAATATGAAGACTCAACAGTGGGGGTCAAAGCAGGTGTTTCCTTCCCAGCTTAGAAAGACATCCAGATATGGAACAGCTTTGTGTAATTTCACCATTTTATGGCCCTTTCTCTAGTCTGAGCTGTCTATAGAAGCCCCAAAGTGCCCAGAAGTCCCTATTTTCTTTCCCTTCTCTTTCCTTTTCAGCGTCTAGGATGTGGTGGCACCGTGCCTAAGGCATTTGACTGCTAACAAGAAGGTTGGCAGTTCAAACCCACCAGATGCTCTGTAGAAGTAGAAGGGCAGTCTACTTCCATAAAGATTTACCACCTCAGAAACCCAGTGGGGGTCACTGTGAGTCGGGATTGACTTGATGGCAGTGGGTTTGGTTTGGTTTTAGGAGATTGGCATTTGCACAGGTTGCATTATAGGGTTATCCTTGCTCCTCACCCCTCCCCTGCTTTGCTATGACAAGTGAAACCATCTTCACAGCCATGTGTAATTCTTTCTAATCTGAGTAGTGTGAGGCAATTTCAATATTTCAGTATTTTTATTTATCCAGATACCAGACACACATGATATCTCTAATTAAGGCAGAAGTAATAGTTCTGACTGCTTAAATTTAAGTTGGTGAGAGGGAGCCTCTACTTATCTTTAACTTAGTTCAGCATTTACCTATTGCCTAGTGTTATACAAAAACTTGTAGCATTGTTAATGAGTGCTCCATGATTTCCAAACCTATTGTTAAGATCTATATTTTTGGAATAAATCTAGAACACAGAGCTCTGGTGGCATAGTGCCTAAGGCATTTGACTGCTAACCAGAAGGCTGGCAGTTCAAACCCACCAGCCACTCCTCAAAAGGAGTGGGCAGTCTAATTCTGCAGTGATACCGCCTTGGAAACCCAAGGAGGGGTCGCTATGAATCAGATCTGACTCCACAGCAGTAAGTTTGTTTGTTTTTCCTTTTATATATCGTGTGTGTATATATATATATATAAATATAATATATATACATATAAAATATTAACAATATTATACATCTTAAAATGTATTCCTCTGTGCAAATTGATGATGCTTTCCCTTAACTATGAGAAATTATTCTTTCCCAAAATGGGAGCAGCCTTAAGGCTTTGACCTATCCTTTGAAGAGTCTACTGAGTATTTGGAAGAAGCTTTGACTTATGTCCCTGAGAAAATGGCTATTAATTGGTCTCAAACTTGAATCAATTTTAAGTATAAAGGTGACCCTGATTAACCAACAGCAGGAAAGCAATTGTATCTTAATTGCCTGTAGCAGCCCAAATGAAGTACCAGACTCTGAACTTCTTCCAAAATGTGGCAGAAGAGATATGTTTCAAAAGAATCTAGATTGGTCATTATATCTACCACTATACCTTATTTCTTCAAGACAGGAAGAAAAATGATACCAAAGTTTAATTAGAAAATATTCATCCTAGCTTTAGGTTTTTTTGTTTTGTTTTGTTTTGTTTTTTTGAAGAGTTCCATTAGTAACTTTATTAAGTATAGATCTGTATCCCCTTTTGTACATAGATTATCTGGCATGAACAAACCTACAGACTGAATATAGTCTATATTTGCTTTTTAGTCTGTGTTTCATTGAGAAGCTCTGGTGGCACACTGGTTAAAGCATTCAGCTGCTAACTAAAAGGTTGATAGTTCAAACCCATGAGTCACTCCATAGGAGAAAGATGAGGCAATCTGCTTCCCTAAAGATTTACAGCCTTAGAATCTCTCTATAGGACATCTACTCTGTCCTATAAGGTCACTATGAGTTGGAATTCGTTTGATGGTAGTGGTTTTGGGGTTGTTTAATTTGAGACCCTGTATAGTGCAAGCTGCATTTGGGTCCTGGAACTCCCATGTGAACTACCATGTTTGCCTACACACACACATACACACACACACACACAACTACAATGGAGTAACCCAGAAGCTTACATTTGCAGGTCAGTTATTTGCCACCTCATCCCCAAAAAAAGCATTTAACATTGTTGGGTAACATTTTAATAATTTTCAACAGTTCAAATTCACCTGCTGCTTCACTGAAGAAAGATCTAAGTCTGCTTTTGCAAAGATTATAGCCTTGAAAACCCTATAGGGAAGTTCTACTCTGTCCTATAGGGTCGCTGTGAATCAGAATTGACTCAGTGGCAACAGTTTTGTTTTTTGGGTTAGTATTTTTTAATCATAACCACAATGTGTTTTTTTTTTCCCCCTAAGTCTCCCTTAAATAATACATAGGTGAAACAGACTATTCAACAATTTCTTTAATAAGATTCAGAATGGACAAGTGTTTTGCTCATTTTTTCTCCATGATCTGATAACGATTTCTGTGCCTCTGTTGAAGTATCTCAGCTTAGGGAGGCAAGAGCTACCCGGTTCTCACTGTATCATGTGTAGTTAGTCAGTGGTCATTGTTATGAAATAGCTCCAGTAACAAATGTCTCACCCAGATCTTTTTTGGCATCACAAACTGATGAACTGAAGTTACTGGGCTCTACCTTTTTATTCCTCTGGAGAGAATGTTAAAATGTATTCTCATATATTACCTAATTTTACTCTGTAGTACAGAATATTTTTTTTCCTTTCTTAAAAGTTTTCAACCCAGAGAAATGAATGTTTACAATCGTAAACGTTTTGTATTTTAATGGTTTTCTTCTAGAGTGAAGCAGAATCATATTCATAATAAAAGAATGTGAAAAGAGAATGCAAGTAATTGTTAGGGGATCGAGAAGCTGTTTCTATTTTTTGCAATATAGTGTATTTTAAAGAAGGCAGTTAGCAGTGTCACGCACATACATGGTAGAGTCGTTTCTTGGTATCTGCGGAGTCGTTCAGGACTTGGGTGGATACCAAATCTGTGGATGGTCAAGTGCCTTATATAAAATGCCATAGTATTTGCATATATGCAGAAGGAAGACTGGACGATCTACTTCCTGAAAGATTTACAGTCTGGGAAACCCAGTGAGGGTCGCTAGCAGTCGGAAATGACTTGATGGCGGTGAGTTTGGTTTTTATTTGGGTATAACTTACTCGCATCCTTCCTGTATAGTTTAAATCATTTCTGGATTATTTATAATGCCTAATTAAAAAAAAAATCCAGTGTAAATGCTCTGTAATTAGCACTTTATGCTCCCTTTTAGCCTTTGAGGGATTGCTTTGACCACTTAATTGCCTTTTTTTTTTTTGCAAATATTTTTGATCTGCAGTTGGTTTAATCTGTGGCTGTGGAACCCGTGGGTATATATCAAAAATATTCTACTATGGGATCCTTTCAAATTATTCATAGAGTAAATTAAGAGTTTTGTGTGAGTAATAATTGTACATTTGAATAGCTTTTTATTCATATCTTATTTTACTTACCAAAACCATCTGGTGCTCTGGTGGCGTAGTGGTTAAAGCATTTAGCTGCTGACCAAAACATGGGTTTGAACCCACTAGCAGCTCCATAGGAGAAAGATGTGGCACTCTGCTTCCATAAAGATTGACAGCCTTGGAAACCCTATGGGGCAATTCTACTCTTATCGGGTCCCAGGAGTCAGAATTAACTTGATGGCAGTGGTTGGGAGTGGTTTTATTTTACTTATTATCTTTATATTCTCTGCTTTTTGGTTTTAAGCTTGCTATTAAAACTAAATGCACTAATGTCTTTGACTGTATTCTTCATTTAAAAAAAAAAAAAAAAGCCTAGTATCTTGTGTTCGAAGAATTATAGATGTCTATAAACATATAAAACATTAATGGAGCAGTTATTCAGACTATATTTTTTATGTGAATTAATTCATGTATTCTTTTTGATAATTTGTGAAGTAGCTGTTATCGTTATTACCATTGAACAGATGAGGAAACTGAGGCAAAGAGGGGATTTGTGACTTATACAAAGACACACAACGAGTAACAACCAGCTCAGGACATGGGCCCAGGAGTTTTGGTGCTTGTGTTTCCACTTTAACCATGCCCTTATTTTGCTTATTAATTTGTCATCACACAGCCTTTGTTTTCACTGAATTAAGGTACATTAATTTCAACCTACAAAGGTCTTCTTGATCAATGAGTCTTGAATTCCCCCTTTGGTATGATAGGCATCTACTAGTAACTTACCATTTTAGTATGTCTTCACCTCATACATATCATGATCAAAAAATAGCATCCCTGACTTCCACTCTTCTCCCCATTCCAGTCTCTTCTTTTTCATTCTTTCCTTTTGGTTCCCAAGTGTAGTCCCTTCTGTGGTGAGGCATAGCTGCCTGCCAGTGTACTCTGCAGTACAGAAGCATGCTTTATTTCTGGGATGAGTTCATGGGGTTTGTTGGTTTTGTATCCCATAAAAGTCATTGCCCCTCTAATCCTTGGAAGAAAATGTATTAAAGGATACAGGTTTTTATTGTAAATACACTCTGGGTGTCGTATTCAGTGTAGCCTTTCCCAGCTTCACGTTAAACTGTGATGTTACAAGGCAAAGGTAAAAATTGACAATACTAAAACGAAAACTGAATCAATGAGGATATTCAACTAGTCATAAAATATTAGGAGCTAAATTTTGAATTACAAACTGTGGACAATAAATAATGATAATAACATTTATGGGGCATAATTTATGAACCAAGCAGTGTTCTTCATTTCACACATAATGATTTGTGTAACCTTACTTCAGTACTGTGTGATAGATACTATTATCATCCCCACTTCATAGACAAGGAAAGAGGCACAGAGTATCAGGGGTTTGAAGGAGGCTGACTGACTCTGAGGTTCATGATCTTAACCAAAATGTAACCTGCTACTTGCATGATATAACGTCTCACCTCACTACCTTCCCTTTACATCAAACCCTGGGTCAGTACCGTGAAAAACACTGGTAGCATAGTGGCTAAGCACTTGACAGCTAACCAGAAGGCTGGCGGTTCAAACCCACCAGCCACTCCTTGGAAGGAAGATGGGGCAATCTACTTCCGTAGTGATACTGCCTCGGAAACCCAAGGA
>NW_006921986.1:2949337-2953499 GCF_000298275.1 Orycteropus afer afer | reverse complement strand
TGAAATCACTAGTTAAAGAAACCAGCCACTCCTTGGAAGGAAGATGGGGCAATCTACTTCCGTAGTGATACTGCCTCGGAAACCCAAGGAGGGGTCGCTATGAGTCCGGTCCGACTTGACGGCACATAACAACAACAACAACAGCTGTCCATTGCTCTGCATATGCAGCTTTCTGAAAGAATTGCCAGACTTAATCAGTATAAGTTCAGTGGCTACAAATCACCATAAACAAGGAATATAATAAAGGTTTAGGTGGATTATTGTAATTTGGCATGGGTAGTCAGAATAAGCTAAATGCTCGTTGGGAACACCTTCATAGCTCCATATTCTGAGAATTCTAAATGTCCACTTACCCCATCACTGAAGACATTTAGAGAATTAGCAATAATGGTAGGCAGAAGATCCAGCTCAGTCTACTAAATACCTATTAGACACTGGTTTGTGAATTAAAAGACATCCATTTGACCTGCAGCAACAGTTGGAGAAGAATTGACCAGCAGCCAGATGGAACAAGATCAGAGGGGATGAGTGAGCAAGAAAACTTACATGTTCACCAGCACCAAAATGGCGTTTAAAAATCAACAACAACAAAAAAAAAACTTTTGAAAATATTTTACACATAGAATAAAAATGGACTCAGAGCAAAGTAATAATCTAAAAATGATTAGTTACAGGAAGCAGAAGACTTTAGAAAACGTGTTGGCATCTCAGTAGGATACAGAAGATGCTCTGAGACTGAAAACCATATGGCGAGAACAGATGAAAGTGGGAAAACAGCTGAATAGAGGGATGGGTTGCAAGAAAGAAGAGAATACAGAAAAATTGAGCCAATTATACAGAGAATACACATAGGATGATTTCTTGGGATGCAGAAGAAAAAGATGAACAATAAAAGGAAAAAAATAATAGAGCAAAAAAAAGGAAATGCAACATTAGAATTATAGGTGTTTCCAGGGAAAGCATGAAAACACTGGGGAGAAAAGCAGTGATCAGAAACATAATTGGAGAAAAAATCCTGGGACTGACACTATTACTATCAATAAATAGGTAGATCTTTGCAGAATCTAACAAGATGGAGAAAATATGTAGAAGCAAAGTAGGAATGAAAGAATGATTTACCATAGACATGGAAATACTAGCAGCAGCAGCACGCAGATGTAGCACTGACAAGGTTTCAGGCATTTTCCTATGAGTTACATATACATCAGATTTTAAATATTCATCATCAATGAAAAATATTTTAGTTACAAGAAAATGCTGTATGGAAGTTTATGCTAAGAAAGTTTCACAGCTCAATAATGTGAATGCTTTTCTGAGCACTGTTAGCTACTTGGTAGATTCAAGAAAAAGAAATCAATAAACCAGTGGTTATAAAAGAAACTGAAAGCATGATTTCAAAAAAATAAACTGTAGAGGCAGTGGTTTTATGAGTGTATTCTGCTACACTTTCAAGGAACATATACATCCCATACTAAATACATTGCCCCACTGCAGAGATAGACAAGGATATAAAAACCATCCAATTCTTTTTTTAAGCTTGCAGAACCTAGACTCCAAAACTTGAAAAAGCATACAAAATAATTCCACGTATCAATTTTTAATGTAGATTCAAAAATCTATATAAAACAACTGAACAAAATTTAAAAATTTGTTTAAAATTATTTACCATCCTTAAATAGGTGTTTGCAAAGAATAGCGATATACATTGGACTGTCAGAAGAATGAACAAATCTGCCTTGGAAGAAGTACAGCTGGAATGGTCCTTAGAAGAAAGAATGGCCAGGCTTCATCTCTTGTACTTTTGTCATGTTATCAGAAGGGACCAGTCTCTACTTGGTAAAGTAGGTGGTCAGCTAAATAGGGGAAAACCCTCAGTAGGGTGGACTGACAAAGTGGCTGCAATGGTGGGCTCAAGCGTAGCAATGCTTGTGAGGATGGCTCAGGACCAGGCAATGTTTCATTCTGTTTACAGGGTTCACTATGAGTCAGAACTGACTCAATGACACCTAACAATAGATAGGGAATGTCCAAGAAGTGTAAGGAACATTTATTATTAGCAAATCCATTAATAAATATATTGTCTTAGTCTGGGTTTTCTAGAGAAGCAAAACCAGTGAAGCGTGTGTGTATATACATAGAGGGGGGGAGATTTACTTCAAGGAAATTGCTCACTCAGCTGTGGGGGCTGGCAATTCCCAAATCTGTGGGTCAGGCAGCAGGCTGAAGGCTTCTGATGGCTCATGTGGTAGCAGGGGCTGGCAGATGTAAAATCTGTTGGTCAGTTGGCAGGCTGAAGACTTCTGCAAACTAACATTCCAAGTATTGGAAGTCAGGTGACAAGAAGAGTATAAGGTACAGAGAGAAAGAGCAAGCCTAATGGAAACACCCATTCCTTACTTCCCAAGGAAACTCCTCTTTCAGCTCATTGGTTAATCTCATCAGATCACATCACAGAGGTGATTATATTATATTACATGATGGAAGAGCACTACTGAGAATCCTAGCCTAGCCAGGTTGACACGTCACATTAACCATCACATGTACCACGGACAAAAAAATATGTTGATCTTGATTGATAGCAAAAGGCATTTAATAAAATTCAAGATTCATTTCTAACCATTGATAACCTCTGTAATCTAGAATTAGAAAGATCCTTAATATTTTAAAAGTATCTATCATATCTTAACGAACTTTGTGTTTACTGTAGGCATACGTATTCTAAGATTAATTAATATTTATTGGTAGAAATTTGAAAATTGCAGATAATTAAAAGAAAAAAGTTTATTTTTATTTATTAAAAAGCCATAATCTCACTGTCCAAAGATACTTACCATTAATATTTTACTACTGATAAACATGCCAGACACTCTGCTATTGCTTATCTACATGCATTTATTTAATTTAAATATCTTCTGCCATTGGTATTATTCTTAGCTCGATTTTCCTGATGAAGAAACAGAGGCATAGAGAGATTAAATTACTTGCCCAAGGTTGCTAACAAGCAATCAAAAAGAAAAAAAAGGGGGGGGGGGAAGAGCTCTGGTGGCATGGTGCCTAAAACATTTGACTGCTAATCAAAGAGCTGATGGTTCAAACCCACCAGCCACTTTTTGGAAGAAAGACTAGCCATAGCCAAAGGCATAGAGAGATTCAATTACTTGCCCAAGGTTGCTAAGCAAGCAATCAAGGGAGTGAGATATAAACCAAGGTATCTTACTCCAGCACACATTTCCTTAAACCATTCCATTATCCTGTCTCTTTAGAGAATTTTTCTGCTGTATTTATTGTAAGCATATTTCAGTGACATGTAGTATACTTTGAAAACATTATTTTAGTAATTGTATAATATGTTAGCATATTAATGAACTATGTATATTTAAATATTACCTTGTTTTTAAGTATATACGTCATTTCTGGTTATGTATTATTATAAATATTACTGCACTTAACATTTTCATATTAAAAATTCTGACTGCTTCTATAATTATTTCTTCAAAGATAAACTGCAAGAAGCATAATTACTAGTCAAAGCTGTGAATATGTGTGATCCATCTTGTTTTCTTGAAAGATAGTACAGTTTGTACTCCTATCCAGAGATAATGTGAATGGCCATCTCATGGCACCCTCATCCATTCCCATTCACTGTAATTAGTGATGGGTATGGATTTACTGTTGTCACTCTTTTGGTTTTTATTTATTTGTTTGTGGTATTGATGTTTTCTTCATTCTGATTATGTTTTTGTGCTGAGTTCATTCTGTTGCTGGGTTTTTTCTTCATTGTTGTTGCTTTTGTGTTTACTAAGTCCTTGTGATTGTCTTCTTTTTTACTTAGGTTAGAAGGCTTATTGATTTTCTTTGTGGTTACCCTGTAGTTAATTTTTATCTTCCTAACTGAACACTTTCCCTTGTTACCCTCCCGAGAGGGACCGGGTCTCCGGGAGCAAGGTAAATACGGGCGGCCTTGTGCTTAGTCCCCGGGAGCAAGGTAAGCACAGGCGGGCTTGTGCTTAGTAACCGGGAGCGAGGTAAGCACAGGTGGCTTGTGCTTACTCACTGATCTGCACTGAACACTTTCCCTTGTTACCCTCCCGAGAGGGACCGGGTCTCCAGGAGCAAGGTAAGCACGGGCGTAGCACAGAGTAGCAGGCCGGAAGAGCAGGAG
>NW_006921986.1:2933174-2946053 GCF_000298275.1 Orycteropus afer afer | reverse complement strand
GAACAGTTTGTTCTATCCTGATGACGTCCTGACTTCCTCTCCATTTGGAAGTTCTGTAATTACGTCATTTAGTCCCTGTCCTTGCCTTGCAGTTGTTGCCATTTACAGATTGAAATCTCTGAGTCCCTATTTTCCATTTTGTAAGCTTGTTTTAGTTTTGAGAATTCTTTTTCTAGGTTGGTGGCTGGGTGATGGTGTCATGTGTCTTAATCTTAGGATGTTGTCAGTTTTCTGTCCATAGGACTCCCTTGGGCAATCCTACTTCTGTAGTGATACTGCCTCGGAAACCCAAGGAGGGGTCGCTATGAGTTGGGGCCAACTCGACGGCACACAACAACAACAACAGGACTCCCTTTAGCATTTCTTGTAAGGTTTGTTTGGCTTTTACAATTTCCATTAATTTCTTTTTATCTAGGAATGTCCTAATTTCCCCACTGTATTTTAGGGACAGTTTTGCTGGATAATTTTATGTTGGCAATATTTGCTTTCAAGGTTTTATATATGCCATCCCATTGCCTTCTTGCCTGCATGGTTTCTGCTGAGAAATCAGAGCTTTCTTACTGGTTGCCTTTTTGTAGGGTAACATTTTTTTTTTTTTTTTTTTCCTGAGCAGCTTTCAAGATTAGTTCTTTGTCTTTAATTATGGGGAGTTTAATTATGATATGTCTTGGTGACTTTCTCATAAGATCTGTCCTATCCTCTGTGCGATTTGTTGAGCTTCTTGGATGGATGTCTTTGTCTTTCATGATATTGGGGAAGTTTTCTGCTAGCAAGTCTTGAACAGTATTTGCTGTCCACCCCCCCTCCATTCTGGAATTTCAATAATATGTAGGTTTTATATATATGTGTGTAAATATATAATTACATATAAATATATTATATAAATATAAAATCCCCTATAACTCCAAGGTTTTCTCCATTCTTTCTCCTGATTTTCCTTCACACAAGTTGATGTCAAAGGATTTGTCTTCTAGCTGCCTATTCCTTTCTTCAGACAATTTAATTCTGCTCTTTTGTCCTTCTGATGTGTTATCTATCTCCATAAATTTAGTGTTAATCTTCTGGATTTCTATTTACTGTTTTTGTGATTTCTAATTGTTTTGTCATTTTGCTCTTACATTGTTTTCCTGAATTCTTCAAGGGTATTATCTGTCTTTTCCTTCCTTTTGTTTATGGTTTCCTTGTACTCTTGGTAAGTCCTGTATATAGATATCTTTAGAATTCCTTATCAGGTAATTCTATTACATGTTCTTCCTCGGGGAGGTTTCCTAGTTCTTTATTTTGGTCACTTGCTTATGCTATCTTGTCCTGTTTCATTGTTTGAATTGAAGTCATTGTTTGTCTCCCAGACAATTTGAAGTTGTTGTTGTTAGTTAATGTATGTGTTGGTTTGTTTCACGTTGTTGTTGTTTTTTTTGTTTTGTTTTGTTTTGTTTTGTTTTGCTTTTTTATGTACCTGAATGGGTGAGACAGGCATGCGTCTTTGGTTATTATCTTGGCAGCACTGGGTGCTCCCCAGCTGTCTCCAGGTGGGTGAAATAAGTAGTAGAATGGTGGCCATAGCTGTCTGATTTTGGTGAAGAGGAGGTGTATGTGGGATGAATAAGTATTATCCACCATCTGTTGTTGATGCAGTGGTATAGGAGCACATGTTGGTGCTCACTCACTTGGTGAGGTGGTAGGTGCTGCAGATGTTGCTGGCCAGTGAAGAGTTAAAGACCTTCTCCTATTGGATGGGATGGGGAGGGGGGGAAGAGAGAGAGAAAAGATAGAAAAGAAAGGGGGGGTGGGAAAAGAAAGCTTGGTATAAATAAAAGAAGAGGAGGAAGAAGGTGAAATGACCAAATAAAAAGGTGAAAAAGTGAGGGGGAAAAAAAGAGAAAAGAAGAAAAGGAAAAACTCAGAAAAGGAGGAGTAGCTATTATAGTTGTGGTCATCCAGCAGCCCTGGGTGTAGGGAGCTGTGGGCATGAACCACTGATCTACCAGAGCATGTGCACAGAGGAGGGAGGAGCCTGGCAATGGAGGCCTCCATGTGAGGAGTCAGGTGGGTGAGGGCTGCAATAGTGTGGCTCTTCCATTAAGTGGAAGAAAGATCTGTCAGTAACAGAAACACATTCAGGGTGAGCTGCAGAAATTTGCTCTGTCTACTTGGGTCATATTTTGGTAGGTGGCTGGGCTGCTGAGGAACTAGAAATGTTGGGGAGCCTGAGGGACTTCCCTAGCCACTAGGTTGGTGCGGGTGGGAAGAAGTTTCATTCTTTATCGCCAGGACGATGTGTTTATTGGATTAGAGAATGTACCTCTCCAATTGTGATTCACTAGCATGGGTCTGGTGCCCTTCTAGATATACAGAGACATTTTTTCCAGGTTCTGTCTAGATTCAGTCAAGTGGGAGACAACCCAAAGTCTAGCTCCTCCAACCACCATCCCACAGGTCTTCCCCCTTGCATGAGCCCTCACCCACCTGAGTAGGGTTTATCACTGGTGAATTGTTTCATTCCCTTTCTGGCTGCCTCTTTGCTCCATGGTCACCTGTGACACTGGAAATCTAACCTGTGTCTCTGTACTTTCCTCTCCCAGATGCGGCATGTATTCTACTCACCTTGATTGCCTCCATATTTGTCCACATTGTGTCTCTATTGCAGTGTGGATTATGTGAAGTTGATTTCTCCTCATCTGCACATATGATCCCTTGGGTGCCTTAAAATGGCCATGCTCCATTGAGTCACAGCTTCTTCTCTCTCTTTCCAGTCACTGTCCTCACTCAGTTTTTCACAGTCAGCACTCAGTCTAATTCTTTATCCTATCATTTAGTGCTCATAGTTCTAGGATCATTATTTATATCTGTTTGACTCAGTTTTTCTGGGTCCATAGGTGTAGAGGGACTGGGCGGAGTGTGCAAACAGGTCACCATCCTGTCTCCACCCCTCAACTTCCATCTTCTTTTTGTGCTTCCTGCATCATTTGATATTTTGCCCATAGAATCCTTCGCTATTGCAACTCAACTCTTGAATTTTTTTTTTTCTGTTTTTTTCAGCTTGAGAAATGTCAAACATGTTCTTCCCTTTTGTTTTTCTAATTCCAGGTCATTGTACATTTCAGTGTAATACTGAAATGTGGCACATCTTCTCTTCAGCTCTTTTACTTCATCAGTTTTCCCTTTAATTTAGCTAGTCTTTGTTCAAGAGTAGATTTCAGAGTCTCCTCTGACATACATTTTGGTGGGTTTTTTTTTTTTTTTTTTTCCTTCTTAATGATCTTTTGCTTCCTTGTTGTATGATGTTCTCCATATAATGCCACAGCTCATCTGGTCTTTGGTCATTATTGTTCAGTGTGTCAAATCTTTTCTTGAGATGGTCTCTAAATTCAGGTAGGATATACTCAAGGTTGTACTTTGGCTCTTTGTGGTTCATTTCAATTCTCTTCAGCTTCAACTTCAACTTGCATATGAGCACTTGATGATCTCTTCCACAGTCAGCCCTGGCCTTGTTCTGACTGATAATATTGAGCTTCTCCATCATCTCTTTCCACAAATATAGTCAGTTTGATTCCTGAGTATTCCATCTGGTGAGGTCCACATGTATAGTTTACATTTATGTTGTTGAAAAATAGATACTTGTGATGAATAAGTGATTGGTCTTACAAAATTCTACCCTGAGATCTCCAGCTTCGTTTCTGCCACCAAAGTCATTTTCCAGCTACTGAGCCTTCTCCTTTGCTTCCACTTTCACATTTCAATCACTGGTAATTATAAACACAGCTTGATTTTATGTTTGAGCAATTTCAGACTGCAGAAGTTGGTAAAAATCTTCAATTTCTTCATCTTTGACATTAGTGGTTGGTGTAGAAATTTGAATAGTAGTACTATTAACTTGTCTGCCTTGAGTGGATAGTTTCCTGTCACTGACAGTGTTGTATTTCAGGATAAAACAAACAAAAAATACACTGCCACTGAGTCAATTCTGACTCATAGTGATCCTATAGGACAGAGGGGAGATTCCCCATGGGGTTTCTGAAGTTATAAATCTTTACAGAAGCATACTACCTCATCTTACTTCTGTGGAGCGCTATTAGGCTCAAACCACTGATTTTTTGGTTAAAACCCCAGTGCTTTAACCACTGTGCCACTATAACTCCTAGTTCACGATAGATCTTGAAATGTTCTTTTTGACAATAAATGCAATGACATTTCTCTTCAATTTGTCATTCCTGGTGTAGTAAACAATATGATAATCTGATACAGAACGGCCACTGTCAGTCCATTTCAGCTCATTAATGCCTTGTCTTCAAGCATTACATTTCATTTTTTACAACTTCCTATTTTCTTTGATTTATACCTTGTACATTCCATGTTCCAATTATTAATGGATGTTTGCAGCTGTTTCTTCTCATTTTGAGTCATGCCACATCGTCAGATCAATGTCCTGAAAGCTTTACTCCATTCTACGTCAGACAACTTTGAAGAGGCCACCGTGCACTTGTCAGTCAGTTTGTCATACTGTGGTGGCTTGCATGTTGCTGGAAGGCTGGAGGCTATGCCACCTATATTTGGAATACTACCATGATCACCCATGATGGACAGGTTTCAGCAGAGCTTCCAGACTAAGATAGACTTGGAAGAAAAGAAGGGACTGTCCACTTCTCAAATAATTGTGCGGTGAAAACCTTATGCATGGCAGTGAAACACTGTCTAATATATTACTGGGAAACTTTATAGCCTTGAAACATTGCCTGATATAGTGCCAGAAGATGAGCCTCTCAGGTTGGAAGGCACTCAAATTACGACTGAGGAAGAGCTACCTCATCAGAATAGAGAAGACCTTCATGATACGGATGGAGTAAAGCTTTCAGGACCTCCATTGCTGATGTGGCAAGACTCAAAATGACAAGAAAAAAACTGCTGCAAACATCCTTTAATAATTAGAACATGGAATGTATGAAGTATGAATCTAGGAAAATTGAAAGTTGTCAAAAATGAAATGGAACACATAAAGCTCATATCGTAGGCATTAGTGAGATGAAGTGGACTGTTTTTGGCCATTTTTGAATCAGACAACCATATGATTTACTCTGCTGGGAATGACAGATTGAAGAGGAATTTTATGGCATTCATCATTGCAAAGAATGTTAAGATCTGTCCTGAAGTACAAGGCTGTCAGTGATAAGATAATATCCATATGCCTACAAGGAAGACAGGGAGCTCTGGTAGCATAGTGGCTAAGGCACTTGACTGCTCACCAGATGGCTGGCGGTTCAAACCCATCAGCCATTCCTCGGAAGGAAGGTTGGGCAATCCTACTTCCATAGTGATACTGCCTCAGAAACCCAAGGAGGGGTTGCTGTGAGTCAGGACTGACTCGACGGCACATAACAACAACAAGGAAGACCAGTTACTACTACTATTACTCAAATTTACACACCAACCATAAAAGCCACAGAACCACATATTGACAGAGAATTTCCAGATGCAAGCTGGATTCAGGATGATGTTGAACAAGGGATGTCCTTGCTGATGTCAGATAGATCTTGGCTAAAAGCAAAGGATACTAGAAAGATGTTTACATAAGTTTTATTGACTATGCAAAAGCATTTGATTGTGTGGATCATAAAAAAATTACAGATAACGTTGAGAAGAATGTGAATTCCAGAACACTTAATTGTTCTCATGAGGAACCTGTACATAGAGCAGGAGGCTGTCATTCGAAGAGAACAAGGGGACACTACATGGTTTAAAATCAGGAAGGGAATGTGTCAGAGTTATATCCTTTCACCATACTTATTCAATCTGTATGCTGAGAACTGGATTATATGAAGAAGAACGCAGCATCAGGATTGGAGGAAGACTCATTAACAACCTGTGATACACAGACAACACAACTTGACATACTTACTGATGAAGATTAAAGGCAACAGTCTGCATATGGATTACATCTCAACATAAATAAAACAAAAATCCTCACAACTGGACCCATAAGCAGCATCATGATAAATGGAGAAAGATTGAAGTTGTCAAGGACTTCACATTATTTGTTTCCACAGTCAATACCAATGGAAGCAGCAGTCAAGAAATCAGATGATGTATTGCACTGGGCAAATCTGCTGCAAAAGACCTCTTTAAAATGCTGAAGAGCAAAGATGTCTCTTTGAACACTAAGGTACACCTAACCCAAGCCGTGGTATTTTCAGTCACCTCATATGCACTGTGAAAGATGGACAGTGAATGAGGAAGATAGAAGAAGAGTTGATGCTTTTGAATTGTCGTGTTGGCAAAGGATGCTGAAAGTACATGAACTTCCAGAAGAACAAACAAATCTGTCCTGTAGGAAGTGCAGCCAGAATGCTCCTTGGAAGCAAGAATGGCCAAACTTTGTCTCACTTACTTTAGTCATGTTGTCAGAAGGGACCATTCCCTGGAGAAGCATATCATGCTTAGTAAAGTGGAGGATCAAAGAAAAATGGAAAGGCCTTCAACAAGATGGATTGACACAGTGGCTGCAATGATGGGCTCAGGTATTTATCAAGGATTCAGAGACTGACACAGGACCAGGCACTGTTTAGTTCTGTTGTACATAGGGTCGCTATGAGTTGGAGCCAACTTGATGGCACCTAACAACAACAATAGCAACACTTTGATGAGACAGCTCTTCCACAGTTGTATTTTGAATGCCTTCCAACCTGAAGAGCTTATCTTCCACCACCACATCAGACAGTGTTCTGTTATTATCAATAACATTTTCACTGGCCATTTTTTTGAGAAGTAGGTCATCTTGTCCTTCTTCCCAATCTGTCTTAGTCTAGAAGCTCCGTTGAAACCTGTACACTCTGGGTGACTCTACTATTATTTGAAGTACTGGTGACATAGCTTCCAGAATCAAAACAACACATATTACCACAGTACAACAAACTGACAGATGAGTGGTGGTTTGCTTACTAGTAATATTTTTTTTAACCTTTCTGATTTTAATATAAGTAAGTTTGTATCTTTTTTTTTTCTTTTAATTGTGATTTGGGCAAAAATTTACAGAGCAAATTCATTTTCCATACAGAAATTCATACACAATTTGTTTCATGACATTGATTGCAATCCCCATAATGTAACACTTCTATTCCCACTTCCTCCCTGTGGTTACCTTTTCCCTGTGTCCTTCTTTCCTATGCATTGCTGCCCTTTGCACTTTCTCCCTATGCAAATACTGCCCTTCTGATCTCCCATGATTGATTATTCTAAGGAAAGTATTTGTTGTTGTTGTTGTTATGTGCCATCGAGTTGGACCCGATTCACAGTGACCCCTCCTTGGGTTTCTGAGGCAGTATCACTATGGAAGTAGATTGCCCAACCTTCCTTACCAGGAGTGGCTGGTGGATTTGAACCACAGCCTTCTGGTTAGCAGTCAAATGCCTTAGGCACTATGCTACCAGAACTCCTTAGGAAAGTACTTACCTGGTATAAATGTTCACCTCGTATGCCTGTCTACTAGTAATATTTTAAAACATTCTATGTTTATTAGCCATTAGAATTTATGATTTTCCTTTTAATTCACTCTTTGGAAGGAAGATGCAGCAATCTACTTCCGTAGTGATACTGCCTTGGAAACCCAAGGAGGGATCGCTATGAGTCAGGTCCAACTCGATGGCATATAACAACAACAACAATAATTTAAGGTAGTGTTTCCAAAGAATATTACACATCATTAGAAAATGCTTATGATAAAATAAATCCTGGGGAAAAAGTCTCTAAAGAGACAGAATAATGCAGTGGTTTAAGGGACTGCTTTCTGATGTATGACTTCCTGGGTGTAGATCCAATGCTCTTTAATTAACTGTGAACTAGTACACCTAATGGTTAAGAACAGCCAGTTTTATCAGACTCTGGAACAAGATAAATGCTTCCATCTTTTAAAAAATAAATCATCAGTATTCTGTATTTAAAAGAAGTCCTAGTGGCACAATGGTTAAACACTTGGCTGCTAACCAGAAGTTTGATGGTTCAAAGCCACCAGTGGTTTCCTGGAAGGAAAGAGATGGCTATCAACCCCCATAAAGATTATAGCCTCAGAAACGCTGTGGGGCAGATCTTCTCTGTCACATGGGGTAACTGAGTCAAAATCAACTCAGTGGCAACTCACAACAACAAATACTAGGTTATTGTTCAAGCACAAAGGCTGACATAGACAGTTATCCTGTTATCTCTAGAAATCCAGGATAATCCTGTTCCCACAAACATTAATCTCCATGAACCTTGATTTTCTCATCTGTAAAGTGGAGATAATGATGATAATACCTAATTGGTTTATTGTCACTATTAGATAAGATACTTTATGCAAAGTATTTATTGCATAATAACCATTCCCCAAATGGTAACAACAGCAGCAACACTTTGAGGAGACAGCTCTTCCACAGTTGTATTTTGAGTGCCTTCTCACTTGAAGAGCTTATCTTCCAGCACAAGTGCAGCCAGAATGCTCCTTGGAAGCAAGAATGTCCAGACCTCATCTCACCTCCTTTGGTCATGTTGTCAGAAAGGACCATTCCCTGGAGAAGGATATCATGCTTGGTAAAATGGAGGGTCAGCGAAAGAGGTGAAGACCCTCTATGAGATGGATTGACATGTGGCTACAACGATGGGCTCAGGTATAGCAAGGATCATGAGGCTGGCACAGGACCAGGCAGTGTTTCGTTCTGTTGTACATAGGGTTGCTGTGAGTTGGAGCTGACTCAACGCACCTAAAGACAACTAAAATGGTAACACTTTCTAAGTATTTACTCAGCACTTCCAAGTCACGTACTTGGAGCTCTGTTTAGCCTTTAGTTTTGTATGTACCTGTCATTCTTACACAATAGAATTATAAGTTCTTGGAAAGGATTTTTATCATTTTCTCCTTCCCCTCAGTTCCTAGAATAAAGCCTGATATGTATTAGAAATACACATCTACTCTATTGAGTTTAATCTAAAATCATTTCTGGAGGACATTGTGATATTAAATGTCATGAATTTCTCTACCTAGCCTCTATAATATTTATCATTTTCCTGTTGTAGAATTTTAAAACTAGAAATCCTTAAATGTAGGCTCTCAGAGGTAGCTTCTTAGAATTCTAAGTACTCGCTGACCACTTTGTAAAGGATAAAGTCAGTTACACGTCAGTACCGTACAGGCTAAACTCAAAAGCTGATTCTTGAGTAACAATGACCCCAATGACAGTGTGATTTGTTAACAAAGATGGAGCAATAATTGTAAAGACCTTGACGAACAGAGAAGTGCTTGCCACCTTCCTTCTCTTTCTACTGAAAGAGAAATGTTTTTAAAAATATATCCCAGTGTTTGATCTCATAAAACACAGAAAATGAAACCCAGTTCAATGGCTTTAAGTTCACTGATAAGTTTTTATAAAGATGTGCAAACGTCAACCTGTTTTGTTTTTTGTTATTTTACAGTCAGGCCTAAGTTACGACAAAAGCTCAGGAGGGAAATTTTTTTAAGGAAATAACTTAAAACATACTTTAGGTTAAAAAAAAATACTCCCTGTCACCAAGTTGATTCTGACTCATAGCAACCCCCTTTGGGTTTCCACAGCTGTATATCTATATGGCAGCGGATTGCCTCATCTTTCTTCTGCAGAGCAACTGGTGGGTTCAACCACTGACCTTTTCATTAGCAGACAAATGCTTTAACCACTACACCAACAGAGCTCCCTTTATTTTAGGTTAAATAAAATATAAATATAAATGTATAAGTCTTATTTTGATTATGATGATCAAGAATATACATTTTCTGTGGCATTCTGCCCCTCATCCACCCCAGCCACCCCACACTCCATTTATGGGACTGTGTTTTGTCCACATTGCTATTAACAACCACTTAGCAAAATACCAACAACAGTGACTTTGGTTTGGAGAACTTTAAATGTCTTACCATTTGCTTTCTATCTTGATGTCTAAATAGAAATAAAAGACACATGCAACAGCCATTTTTGTGGAAAGATTTAAGATACTTTCATGTGCCGTGGGACATCTAGTGCTCACCTGTATTTTCCACTTCTGGTGTTTAGTAGAAGCTGCTATCCCATTTTTAGTGCATGCTGCCATCTTGTGGGGCCTGTATGACTGTGAGAAGCTGAAGAAATAGGCCTCATCTCACCAACCCTGCCACCAGAGACCCCTCGGGACATAGCTGTCCCACTAATTGTATCAAAATCCATATTACCACAAATTTTTTTTTTATTTCATTCCAGATGCCTTCCACTACTGAAAACATAATGGTTTCAACAACAACAACAACAAAAATTCAAAGCAGAAAATAATCTGTTTTTGAAAGTGGTAAAGAGAAAAATGAAAAACAGACCAAAAATGTTAATGATGATGATGACACCATTGATGGAGGCAGTGAGCCCTGGAGCAGGACTTTGCTTAGTTCATCTGGCTGTGCTTTCTTGTGGGTGACTGTCTCACAGTTTCCAGAAAGTCAGGCATGAACTCCACTTTCCTTTGCAGTCATAGCTGATGCCAGCCAAATTTTAACCTGGTTTTGCCAGGATCATCTTAGGACAGTCCCATTGCCTGTTATGTCATTATTTTTCTGCTGGCTGTCATGTTTTGCCTTATTTCTCTAAATATACTTTTTTTTTTTTTAATTTGAATGACCTTTGAGTCAGTAGGACTTATAAGTTGGTGGCTCTTGTAAAAAGTGTTCCTTTCAGTATAACCCCATGTGTCCTTTTCAAATGTAATTTTATAAATCATTAAAAAAAAATCCATACTTTCTCTGTTACATTCATCTTGACAACTGATTTCTTTAAAAACTGAAAGGTTTAAAGAAATGGGTGTTTTGCTGAAATTCTTAAAGACTTGTTGTAAAGTTGTTTATGGAAATAACATTTGTTTCTATAGTTTTACAATTTGAAACTATAAAACTAATAGTATAGTTTTATTTCATTTGTATTGGGGTTATAAAACTGCCTACAATTTCAGTTCACATTTTATAAGCCAGCTTTCAGACTAATTATATAAAGGGAAGTAGAAGCTTGGCAGATGTTTGATCATTTAGATCTCTTCTCTCCCCCCACCCCTAAAAAAAAAAAAACCCTCTGTACTCCCATTGTTTGGGTAATTGAGTGGAAAGCTATGTGGCAGGACTCATGAATTTGCTCAGTGTAGTGTTGTATTTGAAGTTGAGGGAAGGGGGCAATACTTTTCAGGGCTGTGGTGCAGGAATTGTGCAGGAACAATTGTTATGTGCAGAGATGATGTAGTCAGTCAAACCCAAAGACTATGAATCACCATGGCAAATACTTGTAGAGCACTTAACTTTGTGCCAGGCTTTACATATTGTAAACCTTCCAGCAGCCCAAAGAGGGAGATAGTGGCTCTGGCTTCATTTGACATAAGAACCTTCTGGGTCTCAAAGAGGTTCCATTACTTGCCCAGGTCATATAGCTAGTATGTGGTGGAGATGAGATTGAAACCTAACAGTCTGGCTCCAGCATGTAGTCACTTTTATGCCATTCATTTGCATTTCACAAAGCACATGCTATAACTTATTTTATCATTTAATCCTTATCATATCCCCAAGAGATATTAAGGTTTTATTATTCCCTCTGTAAACCTAGGTAATTGACTAAGGCCATGTGCTAGTAAGGATGAAGTCACCTCAACCCCAGACTTCCTGGCTGCTGGAAGATTACTCTTTTCCCACTGCAGCAGTTCTCAGGGAGGTTTTGTTTGCTTGATTTTTTTTTGCCAGGGAAAATTTTCTTTGTATGAAAACTTAAACCATCTCTATATAAGACAAAGGAAGGCAGAACTGTCGTAGCTGAAGAGAGAGAGATAGGAGCTGAGACTTCTCTCCAGCTGGCAGGTATTTCATCCCACTTCCTGAGAGTCCTAAAATGTCTCCATGGAACACAATCGGGAATCCACTGAATATTTTCAAAAGCTAAAGAATGATTTGCTGTGCCCTGGAAGGGGAATTAGCACTGGAGAGGCCAGAAGATACCCACTAGCCACTGCCATCAAGTCGATTCCAACTCATAGTGACTCTTTAGGCCAGAGTAGAAGTGTCTCATAGGGTTTCCAAGGCTGAAATCTTTACAGAAGCAGACTGCCTCATCTTTTTCCTGTGAAGCAGCTGGTGAGTTCAAACTGCTGACCTTTGGGTTAGCAGCCTAATGCTTCAACCACTGCATCACCAGAGCTCCTTGCCAGAAGATCCAGGAAGCAGGAATAGCACAGATGAAAAAGCAAACATTATTTTTTAGTTTGATAAAAAAGGATTTGAACCTGGACTTTACCACCTGTGAGCCAAGTAAGCATGAGTCTATTCATAAAATGGGAATAAGAATTACTTCAGTCCGTTGCTTGCTTCTAGTGGGCCAAATATTAAGTATTTTCTCATTCAGTCCTTAGAGGAAACCTATGAATTATAGATATTACAGCCCCAATTCACAGAGGGAAAATTGATGCTCACATAGGTTACCAACTTCTCCAAGTTCCCTAGGCCAAAAAATTTTAGTTGTGTTGCCGTCGAGTCCACTCCAACTCATAGTGACCCTGTGTATACAAAAAAACTGCCTAGTCCTGTGCCAGACTCACGATCCTTGCTATACCTGAACCCATCGTTGCAGCCACTGTGTTCAATCCATCTCGTTGAGATCCTTCCCCTTTTTTGATGACCCTTCACTTTACCAAGCATGATATCCTTCTCCAGGGAATGGTCTTGTTCTGGTTACCTAGTACCACTCTGACAAGAATATACCACAAATGGGATGACTGTAACAAACAGGAGTTTTTTCTTACAATTTGGAGGTTTTAAGTCCAAGTTCAAAGTGCCAGGCTCTCGGGGCTGGGTGAAAGCCCCTCAACCTTGGGGCCCAGCTCTGCCTC
>NW_006921986.1:2929902-2932047 GCF_000298275.1 Orycteropus afer afer | reverse complement strand
ACCGTGCTTTCCCCATAGCATGCTATAATTGTTACTAGGAACTGTAGGTGAACCATAGACAGGAACCAAAGAGCAGATTTTATAGTAACCTATTTTACCTCGTTTTATTTTCACCAAAACTTTTACAAAGTGGGTACTTTATATTCCCCTCTTAGAAATGATATTTTGGGAGTTTTGTTTGATTTCTCAAATGTTCATAGGTGGTAAGTGATTGGGGCTGGAATGTGAGCCCAGGCAGGTCATCATTCTGCATTGATTTTAACCTCCTAGTTAAGATTACCAAGGTGCTCTGGTGGTGTAGTGGTTAAGGCATTTGGCTGCTAACTAAAAAAAGTTGGTGGTTCAAACCCACTAGCTGCTCTGCAGAGGAAAGATGAGGCAGTCTGCCTTCATAAAAATTTACAGCCTTGGAAACCCAATGGTATTGCTGTGAGTCTGAATTGACTCTATAGTAGTGAATTTGGTTTGGTTTGGTTTGGTTACGGTTAAGACTTTGCCCCCATGCTTGATGGATTCTAAGTGCTAGTGACTTAGCTGATGAGGAAAATACTCCTTTTTGCCCAGCCTAAGATGAACTGATGCCTTTGAATGATGGTGTTGGAGAAGAATATTAAATATACCATGGACTATCAGAAAAATCAACAACTCTGTCCTGGAAGAAATATAGCCAGAATGCCCTTTAGAAGTGAGGATGGTGAACTTTGGTCTTGTTGTCAGGGGAGACCAGTCCCTGGGGAAGGACATCATTCTCAGTAAAGTAGAGATTCAGTGAAAAAGAGGAAGATCCTGAATGAGATGGATTGACACAGTGGCTGCAATAATGGGCTCAAATACAGCTGTGATTGTGGAGGGGGCGCAGAACCACACAGTGTTTCATTGTTATATGTACATAGGGTCATTATGAGTCAGAACTGACTCAATGGCACCTAACAGCTACAGAATTCAGAACCAGTGGAAAAACAGTTATGAAGTCTGACTAAAATGAGTCCCTGCCTAGTGTGATGAAGCCAAACCAGTTCACACACCCTGAGTACTTGAGAGATGAGAAAGATAATTTGTTACCATGTGCATGGTAAGGAGATTTTGGGCCAGTACCCAAATCTGACTCCCTGAGTGGGGTTTGGGTACAGTTTTTGTAACATTCTGGAAAGAGGTCTATACATATTCATATATATTTCAGGAATATATTCTTATGTATTTCAGGAATGAATTAGCTGGAAATTGCCTGAGATTTCATTCACCTGGTTTAAGGGGACAGTCTGTTTTTCATGCAGTGAGTTTGTGCACTGGATGAGTTACACTGACTTCCTGTCATCAGCTGATCAGAGCTTTGACAGAGGAGGAGATGTTAGTTCCTAGCAACTTCATTCTGTTTGTCTCAGTGCGCATGTCCATGAGCCAAAACAGATCCGAGCAGGTTTAAACCAATTTCCAGTTGGTCTTGCCTGGGTTTCTGAAAAACAACTCAGGAAAGGAGTTATCATGCCCAGTAATCTGTCTCCAACTAGGGTGGGGGATGGTTATGGGAAGGATAGGGAATTGAATTATAATTCAATTTGGCTTCAGTTATAGGAATCATGTAGATGGGGAGTAAACTTTCACCTCTTTTGATGACAAAGATCTTGAAGAACATGACTGATGCCCAACACTAAGGAAAATGATTATAACTTGTATTCCTAGAAAGAGAATGACCCACCCACTGGCCAGATTCGTACCTCAGACCTCCTCCCATGGGCCCTACTCCCCCATGACCTAGCCCATATACCACGCCTACCACCACCACCCATAAAATATGCCAAGTGGAGGATTAAAGCACAATGAGAACTCGGGACAGGCAGGCAGATCCCAGAAAGAGAGAAAAAGGCTGAATCACTGTGTCTCATCCTTTCTCCCACTGATCCCTAATCTGGTAAGTGACTCCTTCTCTCCTGGAGTCGAGTGAGTGAACAAAGTGAGTATCGAGTGGAGGGAAGCCAGGGCTATGACGGTAATGGAGTTCCCTCAGATGGAAACAACCTGAGTGGGGAGTAGGTTCCCATTGAACAGTCCCCACTGTATGTTTGGTCAGTATCACAGGGTACAGCTTCACTTTCGTGAGCCAGGTGTGTGACTGTCCTCAGGTGAAGAGAGTAGCATCTGTCAGGA
>NW_006921986.1:2903491-2929752 GCF_000298275.1 Orycteropus afer afer | reverse complement strand
CTAGTATCAATTCGGAAGGAAGGTTGGGCATTCCTACTTCCGTAGTGATACTGCCTCGGAAACCCAAGGAGGGGTCGCTATGAGTCGGGGCCGACTCAATGGCAAATAACAACAACAACAACAACAAGGCTACTGTGTACCAGACTTCAAAATTCAGTCTGTATTCTACTTTCCATTCCAAATTATGTCCAGCCACATTGTCCAACACAGCAGTTCAGAGGTTCTGTTGGGAGAGTAAATGACAGAGTATAGAAGAGAATTCGGATAATACACAACAATTCTTTACTTGGATATAAATATCATCCAATTATTAATTGCACAAGGAGAAATTAAAGTTCCAAATAATTAAAATCCAGAATACTTAAGTCCCATTCCAAAATAAGTAAAGTTGAAAGTAACATTCTATTGCTTTTGTGGATTATAAGTAATATATGTATATAATTCTAGAGTTGCTCATCCTCAATATCTGATTCTGCTTGGTCTCATTTGGAGTCATTCTTGGTACCTGGGTGTCGCTCAAGCTTGAGATGTCCTCCTCTGGTTAGGTTTTCTTCCTTTAAGCATCTCAGAAATGGACTAGTTCATGTTTCCAAAGAATTAATAAAGCACAGAGAATTATCATAGCATTGGCCCCACACGCCTGGAATTTAGAAAACAAGCCTATTCCAGGCCCTGAAGAATTTGAATACCTTATGTTCCCTCACAAAAACCAAACTCACTGCTGTCAAGTTGGATCTGACTTGTAGCAACCACTCCTTAGGTTTCTGAGGCAGTATCACTACAGAAGTAGATTGTCCAACCTTCCTTCCGAGGAGTGGCTGGTTATGTTCCCTAATCCACAGTTTTTGTTGCCAGATGCAATAGCAGAGATTCAGTAGCAGGAAGTGAAGGAGAGTCAAAAAAGCAAGCCCTGGTTTCCACCTTTCCAGTACGCAGGTGGTTCTGTGCATGCACTCCAGTGCCTGTGACCTGTGAAGCATGTTCATGTGGGGAGAAAATTTCCATCAGGAGGTTAATTTCGTAACTATATTTGCCATATTAAGGAGGAAATTTCTCCTTAGATATACTCTCTTCCAACAAAAAGTGACATTGGGACATTCATGCCTTACTGAAAATATAAGTACTTGGAATGGTGGCAACCTGAGCATCAAGTTGCACTTCAGAGTTGCCTATTTTTGTCAATGGTGATAGCCCATACCTTTTGAGCCCCATGTGTCTTGCACTCTGGTGCACCATTGAGACTGTGGACACTAGTGTCATACCATAGTCCTCAGGGCAGCACTACATAAATATCTATTCATTGAACATTGAACATTTAACATCAGCTAGGGGTAGCATAGTGGCTAAAGCACTTGACTGCTAACCAGAAGGCTGGTGGTTCAAACCTACCAGCCACTCCTCGGAAGGAAGAAGGGGCAATCTACTTCCGTAGTTATACTGCTTGGGAAACCCAAGGAGGGGTCGCTATGAGTCGGGTCTGACTTGATGGCACATAATAACAACAACAACAACAACAGGGGTTGACCATATTATGAAACTTTAACACTATAAAATGTTTCCTAGGGAAGATTTGGGTGGATTTTGGCTGAAAGCAAAGAATACCAGAAAGATGTTTACTGTGTTTTATTGAGTATGCAAAGGCTTCCAACTATGTGGATCATAACAAATTATAGATAACATTGTGAAGTATGGAAATTCCAGAGCATTTAATTGTGCTTATGAGGAACCTGTACACAGACCAAGAGGCAGTCATTCAGACAGAACAAGGAGATACTGCATGGTTTAAAATCAGGGAAGGTGTGTGTCAGAGTTGTATCCTCTCACTATACTTATTTTTATGCTGAGTAGATAATCTGAGAAGCTGGACTGTATGAGAAAGAACACATTAGGATTGGAGAATGATTCATTAACAACCTATGGTATGCAGATGACACAGTGTTGCTTGCTGGAAGTGACGTAGTCTTGAAGCACTTACTGATGATGATCAACAGTTACGACCTTCAGTATGGGTTACACTTCGACATAAAGGAAACAGAAGTCCACACAACTGGACCAATAAGCAACATCACAATAAATGGAGAAAAGATTGAAGTTGTCAAAGATTTTATTTTACTTGGATTTACAATCAACGTCCATGGAAACAGCAGTCAAGAAATCAAATGATGTATTGCATTAGGCAAATCTGATGCAAGAGACCTCTCAAAGTGTTTCAAAGAGAAAATATGTCACTTTGAAGACTAAGGTACACTTGCCCCAAGCCATGGTCTTTTCAGTAGCCTCGTATGAATGTGAGGGTTGGACAGTGGATAAGGAACATTGAAGAGCTGATGCATTTGAACCATGGTGTTGGTGAAGAATATTGAATGTGCCATGGACTGCTAGAAGAATAAACAAATCTGTCTTGGAGGAATGAATATCTTGGAACCTGAATGCTCCTTAGAAATGAGAATGGCCAGACTTCGTCTCATACTTTGGTCAGGTCAAAAGGGACCAATCCCTGGAGAAGAATATCATGCTTGCTAAGTAGAGGGTCAGCGAAAAGGGGGAGGAGCCTGAACAAGATGGATTGACACATGCAACAATGGGCTCAATCATGTCAGAAATTGTTAGGATGGTGCAGGACTGAGCAAGTGTTTTGTTCTGTTGTACATAGGATTGCTGTGATTTGGGACCAACTCGATGTCCCCTAACAATACTAACAACAGTGAAGATTTCTCCAAAATCCTCAAATTTGTGCCAGCTAGAGACTCATTCTGAGAAGATTCTTGAACCGAAGCTGCTGTTGATGTCTTGGGAGCCTACTGAGAGCCCTTTCCTCTGCCAAGTGTTCCTCAGCCTTTGAACATTAGAAACCTAAGGAGCATTTCTCTGTGGTAACCTTGTTCTGCAGTACCATCATCTAGTCCATAGGGAAGGCTGAGGTAAATTCTAACAGTTTAACCTGATCATTAACTCTCTTTTCTTCCCTAATACTTAGGAGACTAGCCCGGTTTACTGAATCTGGGAACTTTTTTCCTTTTGATTTACAAACGAACATTTGATTTTCCAAGATATCTCTTAAATTTCACTATGTGAGAAATACAAAGTGATGAATTCTGGATACACCAGAGACCTCTACTTTTCAAACAAATCATGCCCACTGAATTCATTTCCTAGGGCTGCCATAACAAAATACAACAAAGTGGGTGACCTTAAACAACAAATTTATTGTCTCACACTTCTGTAGGCTACAAGTCCAAATTCAGGGTGTTGGCAGGACTGTGTCCTCTCTGAGGATTCTAGGAGCAGGTCCTTCCTTAGCTTTTCCAGATTCTACAGCCCCAGACATTCCTTGGCTTGTGACAGCATAACTCCAATATCTGCCTCCATCTTCCCAGAGCGTCATTCCCCTGCTACTCTCTGTCTCTGTGGCTCTTCTCCTCTTTGTATAAAGACATCGGTCATGTTCAATTAGGGCCCACAGTACTTCAACATGATCTCACATTAATGAATTCTATCTGCAAAGACTCTATTTCCCAACAAAGGCCCATTCACAGGTACCAAGGTTTAGGACTTCAACATGTCTTTTGGGAATTACGGTTCAACCCATAACACCTAACTACTACTTCTTAATTTGGAGAGTCCCAGATAAGAGATATTCTCCCATCAGACCATCATGGAACCTCGGTCTTGTCTTGATCCATATTGTCCTGACTTGTTTTATCTCTGTCTTCTCTTAAAATTCTAATCCCATAAGTTTCTCAAGTAAGTCCCTCTGGGAACAGGGCATACTTGCATGACCCCTACATGACTCTATCACCTAGAATCTCACCTGAGGAGTCTTTGAATATTTTATGCTATTCTCCCTGATCTTTTGGTATCAAGTATGTCTGTATACGTAATGACTTTGTATACTGACCCACTCATCAGCATATGGGTCCCCAGTGGATCTTACTAGGGACTCTGCATTTATAGATTTTCAGAAATGTTTGCAAATGTTTCCTGTATTCTGGTAGCATAGTGGCTAAGGCACTTGACAGCTAACCAGAAGGCTGGCAGTTCAAACCCACCAGCCACTCCTCAGAAGGAAGATGGGACAATCTACTTCGGTAGTGATACTGCCTGGGAAACCTAAGGGGGGGTCGCTATGAGTTGGGTAGACTCGAGGGCACATAACAACAACAACAACAACCTGCATTCTAGCACCCTCTAGGGGAGTAATCTAGGTTGTTTTCAGACATCTTGCCTCCCATCCTCTGTAGAATTTCCTTGGGTCCAAATACCCTTTCTAAACTAAGAGCATAAGAGAAGTCTTTCCGCTTATTGAGGAGCAGACTAATTTAGGCATATCTCCGTTTGTTTCATAGCTGCTTCCCTGGCATTCTAAGATTTCATATCTATTTAGTCTATGTGGTGGTTATGTTTGTGCATAAACTTGGTGGGCCTGGTTGAGTGGCTGGGCAGCTGGATGTAGTATGCCCCACGATGAGACTGGTAATCAACTCCATGGTGGAATCCACTGTGAGCAGCTGAGTAGCTGCCTTAAGGAATGTGGTCTGCTTCCTGTGTATAAGCAGAAGCCTTGGGGAATGGTCTCTAGCTTGTGGCATGCTTGGACCCTGCATGTAGCCGTGTCATTGTTCGGCAGCCTCCTATGCTCTGCTGACCTTGGGACTTAAAATGGACTTGACTTATTGGCCTGCTGTGTGGTTTGGTAACATCGGGACTGTGCCATTTTATTTATTGACCTTGGGCTTGTGAGCCTCAGCAGCCATTAGCTGCCTGAGTGAAAATGCCTCTAGCTTCAGTGGGCCAGGAGCAAGAGGCAAAGCTGAAGCCCAAGGTCGAGGGGCTTTCACCCAGCCCCTAGAGCCTGGCAGTTTGAACTCAGACTTAAAGGCTCTAAACTGTAAGAGACTAAAGTCCTGTTTAAGGCCATCCCGTTTGTGGTATATTTCTGTCAGAGTGGCACTAGGTAACCAGAACAGTCTATCTTCTAAGATGTCCTCAATCTTTTAGTCAGTTTGCCTTCTGTATTTTGTTTTCAATCTTCCACTGTTCCTGATATAATTGTCAGATTGAAGACTGAAGACTTTTTCAAAGAACTTGAGTTCTCCTTCATACCCTGATTCTTAGTGACAGATCTTTTTAAATGCTTCCTTAGTCTTTGGGTTGTCAGCAATTTTATTGAATTCTCTACCTCAACCTAAAAGATAGCAGAGTCTATTTATATTGTTTGTATTACCTTTCAGAAGCTCTGGTGGCATAGTGCCTAAGGCATTTATTTGACTGCTAACCAGAAGGCTGGAGGTTTGAACCCACCAGCCACTCCTCAGAAGGAAGGTAGGGCAATCTACTTCCTTAGAGATACTGCCTTGGAAACCCAAGGAGGGGTTTCTATGAGTCAGATCCAACTCGATGGCAGTGAGTAGTAGTAGTCATATACTACCTTTCACAGTGACTCTTGAGAGACTTTGGCAAGGCACAGAATTACAAGAGGTTAGCCATATCAATTCTCTCTTATGGCCTTACAGGTAGTTCTTGGATTTGGAAGCAGCCAAAATAATGCTGCACCTGTGGGCCTGGCACTAATAATTTAAAGCTGGAACCCCCTGGTGCTCAGCAGTGCATAGGGAGTTCAGCTAAATTTGTTGTTGCACATCCTGGCTAGCCAGACAGTTGAGAAATAGTGCCAAAGAGTCCTGCTACTCCCTAATACCTAAAAGGCCCGTATCCAAACAGGCTCTGACCCCATCTTAGCTTTGTTTTTTACTACTTTCCAAGGCTGGCAAATACGGTCCTGACTATATTTAAATTTCTTCCTTTTGTATAAAACTAATTGACTGTGGACAGAGCCACCCCAAGCCAGGGTAGGAATCCCACAGGACCCACACTGAGCAAAGCCTGAAGCTTTCTGCCCGACCATACCAGCTAAAAGCCAATGGGACAAACCTGCTGCATGGTACAAAGTGGACAACTGCCAACCACCAGGGTTAAAACTTACAGCCTTGCTATCCCCAGAAGCCCAAAGTCATGTACTTTGCCCCCATTTAAAAGTCTCTCCACTCTTGGTCTACTTCTCAAAGTTCCTGGCCTAACGTACCAGATGTTGGGACGTTAAGGGAATTGATAAATAACATCTTTCTTTCCACTTCTTAGATTCTGAACCAACTGAGAAATAAACACAGAAATTAGGCCAGTGACAATCAGAATATCACCTTTTCTATGTATATATCTGTTGGACATCTGCAGGCAAGTTTATCACCCTTACTTACCACTCACAGCCAAACTACCTCAAGCCTACCCCAAAGGGGCCTACCCTGTGGAACTTGCTGCCCAGAGGAGCAGAGCCGAACCTGTTCTCCCTGCCAGTGGGTAGAAAACAAAAGTGGATGCCCATTTCCGTCTCCCAAAATTCGTTGTTGTTTGCTTCTGAGTGACTCATAATACCAACAGGGCCTAATTCCCAAAGTCCACAGAGTCATTCCTCCACCCCTGGGGAGGAGAGATTGAAAGTGGGAGGAGACCAGAAGTGTCACTGTACTAGGAGTCCCTCCATGCAAAACATCAAGAGCGCAAAGGGAGTTCCACCTTAACACAAAGCTGGGGAACCCACATACAGTAAGGAACACATTTGCAGCATTGTCAAGACAAGGATGAGAAGCACAAAAACTGAATTGAAATTATGTTATCACTGATACATAGTGTGATATAGTGTGATAGAGGAGGCCCTGGCATGGGGGCGGGAGGGGGGGTAGGCAAACAGTTAAGTGCTGAACTACTAGCCAGAAGGTTGGTGGGTATAAGCCTACCCAGGGGTCCCTCCAAAATAAGGCCTGGCAGTCTGCCTCCTAAAGGTCACAGCCTTGAAAATTCTATGCCAAACAGTTCCATTGTGAAACACATGGGGTCACTGTGAGTCCAAATCAACTCAACACAAATAGCAGCAGGGTGATAGATATTAATGAAAGGGAGAGACTTCTGGTATTAATAACAAAAACAACCATAATAACAGCATTTACAATAATACTGCATGCCAGGAGCTCTTCTTAATGCATTTGCTAACTCGTTGGACCACAGAATTTGCCCTCTAAACTATTTTGCCATTCACTGTTGTCTAAAACTGAATTCTATAAAGAAACACTTGAGTTGGGGATTAAATGAAGTTTTTAAAATCTCTGAAAACACTCCTTCTCTCAGCACATCACTTTACCAAGGTGGTTGCTACGGAGATGTCGGGTGAGAACTCAGGCGGTTTTATTTCTTTGCTTGTTGTGGATATTTAGGGATTTTTGTAAGATTTATCTATGGTTCTTGTTCGTCATACTGAGTTTTGTTATTTCTATACAAAGAAAGCTTCCCAGGGATTTCTGCAGCTAAACTGTGCTAATGTTGTCTAGAAACATACAAAAGTAATCCTACATGTATTGAAATAAACTGCAGTTCACAGAAAACATGAATTCCAAACAAAAATATATTGACACACTAAATCATATTGACTTTATAGGTATTTTCCTAGCTAGAAAATTGAAATGTGGTGTCATTTCTGAAATACCTGAGCTCCTGTTTCTGTCCAAGGGATCTCTGTTGCCACTGTGGTTAAGGCATTGGGCTGCTAACCAAAAGGTTGGCAGTTCAAACCCACCAGCCACTTCATGGAAGAAAGATGGGGCAATATGCTTCCATAAAAATTTACAGCCTTGGAAACTATGAGGCAGTTCTGCTCTGTCCTATAAGGTTGTTGTGAGTCAGAATTGGCTCAATGGCAGAAAGTTTGGTTTGATTTATTCCTGTCCAATCTCTGGATGATGGAGTGTCCAAGGACTTGATCCTGAGTCCCTACTGGACTCTTTCTACACGTAAGCTTTCCAGAAAGGATCTTATATACTAAGTCAGCTCTCAGTAGCATTTGCATGCCAGTGAAACCCAGATGTCAGCTTTTGCTCTGAGAGCCAGGCTCCTAGTCTCCACCTGAATTTTCCTATTTGCATCTCAAACTTTTACATCCAGTCCAGAATTTCTCATTTTCATCCTTAACCTGACTTTTCCCTGCCCACCCAATCTTTTCCATGTCAGTAAATTCACCAGCATTAATTGCATTTTTCAAGTATAAAACCAGAACTTTATCCTAGATCAGTACAATTCAATAGAAATACAATATATGCCATTGTTTTGGCATATACTGCTGCTCTAACAGAAAATATGACAAATGTATGGCTTTAACAAACAGGGGGTTGTTCCCTTACAGTTTTGGAAGCTAGAAGTCTTGAGTTCAGAGTGCTGGCTCTGGGGGCTGAGTGAAAGCCCCTGGACCTTGGTGTTATGGTTAAGTTTGTGTGTCAACGTGGCTGGGCAGCTGAACGTAGTTATTTGCCGTGGAGAGATTGGTAATTAACTCCATGGTGGAATCTCATGAAGCAGCTGAGTAGCTGCTTTGGGTATGTGGTCTGCTTCCTGTATATAAGAAACAGCTTTGGGGATGGTCTCTAACTTATGGCATATTTGGACCCTGCATGTAGCTGTGTCGTTGCTGAGCAGCCTCCCATGCTCTGTCGACCTTGGGACTTTCAATGGACTTGAATTAATGGCTTGGCATGTGGTTTAGTAACATTGGGACTGTGCTTTTTTACTTGTCAAACTTCTCAGTCTCAGCAGCCAGCAGCTGAGTGAAGAAAAACCTCCAGCTTTAGTGGGCTGGGAGAGGAGGCAGAGCTGAAGCCCAAGGTTGTAGGGCTTTCACCCAGCCCCTAGAGCCTGGCACTTTGAACTCAGACTTAAAGCCTCCAAACTGTAAGAGGATAAACTCCTGTTTGTTCAAGCTATCCCATTTGTGTTATGTTCTAGTCAGAGCGGCACTAGGTAACCAGAACACTTGGCTTCAGTTCTGTCTCTTGCTCCCGGCCCACTGAAGCTGGAGGAGGCATCTCTTAGCTCAGGCGGCTGCTGGCTACTGAGGCTAAGAAGCCCAAGGTCGGCAGGTAAAATGGCACAGTCCCAAGATCATCAGGCAATACAACAGGCCACTAATTCAAGTCCATTAACAATCCCAAGATCAGCAGGCAACATAGCAGGCCATTGAGATGAAGACTTGGCTACATACAGGGTCCAAGAACACCAAAAAGCTCAGAGACCTTTCCCAAAGTTGTCTTCTTATATGCTGGAAGCAGACCACATCCCTAAGGTAGCTGCTCCAGAAGATTCCACCACAGAGTTGATCACCAGTCTCATCATGGGGGAATAACTCCATCCAGCTGCCCAGGCACTCAAAACCAGGTCCAGCCAAGTTGATGCACAACTTAACTATCACAGACACATATGTCATTTTACATTTTCTAGTAGCATTAAATTGGGGGGGGGGGCACTAAGAATAAGTGAAATGAATTGAAATTAATTTTAATAACATATTGTACTTTACCCAATATATTTGAAATACTGTTATTTCTACATCAATAAAAGTTTTTAATGAGATGTGACATTTTTTTGTTCTATGTCTTCAAAATCCAGAATGTGCCTTACACGTAATCATGCATCTTGTTTCACACTAGCCACATTTCAGGTGTTCAGTATCCACATGTGGCTAGCAGAACTCTCATTCCTGAAATCTGATCTATCAACATACCTGTATTAATTTCCTAGGGCTGGTATAAAGAATACCACAAGTTGAGTGCCTTGCAAGAACATAAATATATTGCCTCAAATGAGTCCAAATTCAGGATGTTGAAAGGGCCACATTCTCTCCAAAGTCTCTAGGGGAAGAACCTTAATTGTTTCTCCCAGCTCCTGGTAGCCCCAGGCTTTCCTTGACTTTCAGTTCCAGCATAACTCTGTCGTCACAGGGCAGTCTGTTTGTATCTGTCTCTGTGTCTCCTCTTCCGTTTTACAATACCATTCATATTGGATTAGAACCCAGCCTACTCTAGTATGACCTGATATTAACTTACCTAATTATATCTTCAAAGACCCTAGTTCCAGATAAAGTCACATTCACAAGTACCAGGGATATGGACATCAACATATCTTCTTGAAGAACACCATTCAGTCCATAACAACATGCTGTTGTCTCTAAATTACCCCTAATGTTATCTTAAAGTGATGGTTATCTTCTTACCTGTACCACCACTACTGTTGCCATCTTTCTAATTCTGCCGCAGCTGGTCCCCACATCCCCTTTCTCATCCCCTCCATTCTGTTCATCAAACAGCAGCCAGAATAACCATTTTGAAACATTTATTCTTATAACAAAATGTGTGTTAAATGATTGTGTCCCAGACTCTTATTGTAGGTGTGAGACACAGCAGTAACATAATGGTTAAAAGCAACTAGTCCAAATCCTGCCTCTGCTACTTACTAGCTATGTGACCTGGGGCAAGTAGCTAAACCAATGTGTGCTTCATTTTCCTCATCTATAAAATGAAAACAATACTAGTATATATCTCAAAGGGTTGTTATGAGGATTCAGTTAATTAATAGATATGGTGTCAGGGTTGTATCCTTTCACCTTACTTGCTCAATCTGTATCCTGATCAAATAATCCAAGAAACTGTGTTACATGTAGAAGAATGCAGCATCGGGATTGGAGGAAGACTCATTAACAACATGTGATATGCAGATGACACAGCCTTGCTTGCTGAAAGTGAAGATGACTTGAAGCACTTACTGATGAAGATAAAAACTATAGCCTTCAGTATGGATTACACCAAACATCAAGGAAAAAAAAAATCCTCAAAACTGAACCAATAAGCAACATCACAATGAATGGAGAAAAGATTGAAGTCGTCAAGGATTTCATTTACTGGAATCTGTAATTGCTGCCCATGGAAAGAAAAGTCAGGAAATCAAATGACATATTGCACTGGGCAAATCTGCTGCAAATGACCTCTTTACACACTTTGAAGACTAAGGCATGGCATTTTCAGTTGCCTCATATGCTGTGTAAGAGCTGAACAGTGAATAAGGAAGACCACAGAAGAATTGATGCATTTGAACGTGGACTGCCGGAAGAATGAACAAATCTGCCTTGGAGGAAGTGTAGCTGGCATGCTCCTCAGAAGCAAGAAAGGCAGACTTCATCTCTTGTACTTTGGTTCTATTGTCAGAAGTGACGGATCCCTAGAGAAAGATACCATGCACCTAAAGTAGAGGGTCACTGGGAAAGGAGAAGGCCCTCGGTGAGATGGATTGATACAGTGGCTGTGTGCGACAGTGGGCTTAATCATGGCAGGGATTGTGAGGATGGCGCAGGACCAGGCAGTGTTTGTTCTGTTTTACATAGCATCTCTGAGTTGAAACTGACTCAACAGCACCTAATAATAACAACAGTACTTAGTACATACATGTAAGGACTCAGAAAATGATAGTGATTTATTTTTAAGTCACTCTGTAGGCTTGAACTTTGAATTACTCACTTTCCAACTTCCCTTATACAGTCTACATTGACTTAAGAGACAGATAGTAAATAAAGATATATTTAACATAATGTCTGCTAGAGCTAAATGGTAATGAAAATCTAAAACCATGTAAGAGATGGAGGATAGAGATACCGTTACAGACAGGCTGATGTTTTCACTGCCTGCTCTTTACTGTGTTGTTGAGAGAGGGGTTCCTATGCTAGGGTTATGGGTATGGCTGAACACGAAATACCTGACACTGGGTAGGTAAGAGAGACAACAGTTTTTGTTTGTTTGTTTGTTTGTTTTGTCACATATACTCACAACTTAGGAAAGGAGAATACCACATACCACTCAGGGCTACCGAGGATTGCCCTTGGAAATATAGTGTACCAGGCTTTGGGAGACAGGTTTGTAGTATCCAGAGGATAGGGTACCCCCTGGTTCCCATGAGAAGATGTGATCAACTTGTTTGAAATAAGGGATAGCAGGGCATTGAATGAAAACTGCTACTCAGGGATGAGAAGAAACTGCATTTGTTTTGTTTAGTAAGAATTGTTTACTAAGGGACTCTTCCTTGAGAGCAGATGGGGGAGGGAAACTTGTAGTTATGCCATCGGAGACCCTCGTAAGTTTCGGATGTCCAGACAGCACAAATTATTAATTCACATTAATAATTACTCCACGCTGATCACGGAAGGCTTCAATGAGGAAAAGATGTTGCCCAAAGAAGGGAGCAAAGTGAGGGAGTGAGCTATGCACAAATCCTACCATGTCATTTCCCTTTTCAAAATCCTTCAGTGGAATCCTATCATATTTGGATAAAACCGAAACTGTGCCTTGGCCCAGAAGGCCACTCATGCTATGTTAGCTCTCTTTTTCTTTAATGTATATATTTTGAAGCCTAGATTCATGGGAGAAAGAAAAAAAATATCTAGTGTGCCTCTATTTTGTATAATTTTAACACATAAAATCTTATAAAAGACGTCCTGGTGGTGCAAAGTTTAAGCTCTCAGCTGCTAACCATAAGGTTGGCAGTTTGAACACGCCAGCTGCTCAGCAGGAGGAAGATGTGGCAATTTGCTTCTGTGAAGATTACAGCCTAGAAAACCCTGTGCGGCCATTCCACTCTGTCCCACGGGGTCGCTGTGAATCGGAATTGATTGGACAGAACCAAACAACAGCATGAATCAAACGAACCTGAAATCTTTTTCATTTTATTATAGTTAGAAGCAAGAGCCCAACATACCTGGACTGAAATTCTCTTTCTGCTGCTCTCTAATCTTGTGACTAGATGTCAGACATGTCTCTCTCCCTCTCCTGGCTCCCAGTGATTGCCATGCATTTACCAAGTGACTATCACGTTTCTGGGTCTCAATTTCCTCACTGGAAAAGGGGATGAACAGCTACCTCATCAGATTGTTGTGATGATTAAAGATCCAGCATAAAACACCGAGTCACACAGTAAGCCCTTAATTAGTGTGAGTTACTGTTACTGTAACTATCATTCTTCCAATAACCATGCTCCATTTCCTATAAAATAAATAACTGTTGGGAAAATTAATACTGAATTATATGCACGTTTATTTTGGGGGACAATCTAGTTCCGTAGTGATACTGCCTCGGAAACCCAAGGAGGGGTCGCTTTTAGTCAGGTCTGACTCGAAGGCACATAACAACAACATGCAAAGTTCAGAAACAACAATGTGCAAAGTTCAGAAGCTCAAGTTTCACTTTGACTTATTTAATTGTGAGGGTTCCATCTAGTGGACATATTGTGGTATATACCCTGCATTGTCTTAGTTGCCTTGCAATTGATTCCAGCCCATGGCAACCCCAAGCATGCAGGGTAGACCTCCCCAGTTCTTTTTAAACTTTTTATTGTGATTTGGGTGCAATTTTATAAAGCAGATTTATTTTACATTCAATAGTTCATGCACGTTTTGTTTCACAACACTGATTACACTCCCCATAGCTCTCCTCTCACCTCCCCCCTTCTTTGTGCCTTACCCATGCGTTCCTGACTGCCTGGCCTTCTCCCTGTGCAGATGCTGCCCTTCTGATCTCCTGTGGTTGACTGTGCCAAGGAGAGCATCTTCCTGGTGTAATAGCTCAGCTCCTAGGCCTGTCTGTTGTTTGTCTCAGAGTTGAGTGAGTCACAGGAGTGAGTCCAGTTCCAGGCTCAAAGGGTGACTCTGGGCCATGGTCTCAGGAGTTTCACCAGTGTCTATCCAACCACTAATCCTGTTCTTTTTTGTTTTTGAATTTGGTCCACATTTTTTTTCTCCCACTCTATTCAGTATCTCCAATTTTGGTACCTTTCTGAGTGGTTGGCATTGGTAACTGGGTACCATCTAGTTTCTTCTGATCTCAGGGTCATAAAGGCTGAGGTTCCCATGGTCCGTTAGTCCCTTGGACTAATTGTTTCCATACATCTTTGATTTTCTTCACTCTTCTTTGCTCCCAACAAGGAGAAAGCAATAGTTGCATCTTAGATGGGCACTCATAATCTTTTAAGACCCCAGTTGCTATTCACCAAAGTACAGTGTTTTTGTGTACTATGTTGTGCCAGTTGAGCTTGATGTCCCTCACCACCGTGGTCCCAAGCCTGCAGTCCCAGTGACTTACTCCCTCGAGGTGCTTGGTTGTGGCCAAGAAGCTGTCCTAACTTTGTCCCCTGTTAGCTCTGTAATGTATATGGACATTTTTATAGCATATATGTATGTAGGAATACTGTCTGCCAAACTTATTTATGATCATATGTATATTCCAGTTCAACTACCTGATCTTCTTGATCACCTACCTGATCTTTTTGCTGGTCTCCCTGTGTATCCACCAGTAGAGTGTGTGTTATTACTGATTATGCAGTATTGTGTATGTAGTAGTATTCATCTTTATTGTCTCCTCCTGTGTACCTCACTGTGTCTTCCTTTTTTCCTGGTGATATTGTGCTGCTTACACATTTTTTGTTATATTGCCTTTCCCTTCATGCAAATCAACATATGTCTCTTAACTAGTCAGCAGTTTCCCCCTCCCCAGCCCCAAGCCCTGGTACCCAACAAAGAAAATTTCTTTCCCTGTGTGAACCTTTCCTTGACTTTTCATAACAGACTCATACAATATGTGTACTTCTGTGATTGACGTATTTCACTGAGCATAATGCTATGACCTTTCAGATGCAGACCACCAGCCCTATCTTCCAAGGCACTTCTGAGTGGGTTCAAACTGCCAACTTTTCTGCTAGTAGTTAGGCGCTTAACCTTTTGTGCCTCCCAGGTACACCAGTAGCCTGCATGTAGGACACTGTTTTTCAATCTATGGATTGTGAAATTAACAAAAACATATATATGAGATTACAATAGAATAGAGAATATTGGAGAGTACATGAGAAGATTTTTTAAAAGGTAATAGATACTTCCATAAAAAGATTTTATTGAAATGCCAAAATATAGGTGTGTGTGTGTGTGTGTATAACTTTGGCACAATATGAACAACGGGAACTGCTCTTTTTGACAGTGTGTTTTTAAAAAAAAATTAGAAAGTCTAATGTAGGAAACTTAGTTACTTTATGTCAGGGGTGAATATTTAGGCTTAACTTGGGCTGAGATTTGCAATTACTTGGAGAGCTTAAAAAAGTGCTATTGTTTTGTCCCACCCCGAAAAATTCTGATTTATTTGGTTTTGGGTGTCACTGGGCATCAGGATGTTTTAAAGCTACTCAGGTGATTCCAATGTGCATCCAAGGTTGAAACTTAAATCTATCAAAAATTAGAGGTGGGAAGAACTAAGAGATAAATGGTGATTTCTCTTAGTTTTATATATGAGAGGATTGAGATCTGGAGAATATAAATGACTTGCCAAAAGTCCCAGCTGTAGTGAGTAGCTGTAGTTCCTGAAGGAACTTGATAGATGTTTGGGAACTTGTCAGAAGTTCAGTAAATCCATCATTTCCTTTTATGGAGAGCTTCTAAAATGGAAGGTAGAGATGCAGTGAAGAATGGATCATCATGTCTGTTTAATCTGTTTCCCAAGTCAAATTATAAATTGCTTTTAATATTTCAATAAAATAATTCTGTAGGATTTATCTGTTAAATTTCCATCTGCTGTCAACTACAATTAGAGCGTGTGCACCACCATAATACAATATACATTACTGATTTTTTTTTTTTTTTTCCTTTTCTTCACTGACATCCAGTTTGGGGTTATTTACCATCAACCACTTTAAGTATAGGAGCTCTTATGGCATAGTGCCTAAGGCTTTTGACTGCTAACCAGAAGGCTGGAGGTTCAAACCCACCAGCCACTCCTCAGAAGGAAGACTGGGCAATCTACTTCCATAGAGATACCACCTCCAAAACCCAAGGAGGGGTCGCTATGAGTCAGATCTGACTTGACGGCAGTGCACTGCATTCATTACGTTACTTTAAGTACAATGAAATAATTGTACCCACTCATTTATTTCTCGCTCAGAAACTGAGTTTGTGGGCTAGTAATACTCTTCCTGACTCTTGCTAATTATCAGCATAGCACTTGTAACCATCCATCAGAAACTCCACACTCTAAAAAAAAATGCTGTGGAGTCGATCCCAACTCATGGCGACCACATTTGGGTCAGAGTAGAACTATACTTCCTAGGGCTTTCAGTGGCTGATTTTTGAGAAGTGGATTGCCAGGCCTTTCTTCTGAGACACCCCTGGGATGACTTGAACCTCCAACCTTTAGGTTAATAATTGACACTTAACTGATCATATCCCCCAGGAACTCCTCAGATGCTCTGAAATGTGATTAATTAAATGGCAGCATCCTCATATTCAAAAACTATGATCTAATGAGATAGAAGATAAACACACAGAATTTTTAGGAGTAAAAGTACTTTTTAAAAAAAAGCAGTCAAGATATGAACATATTGGGAGATCCTGGATAGAGTAGGAGAACAATGTTGAAAAAAACTCAAAATTATAAAAAAGACCAAGTTTACTGGTCTGATAGAGCCTGGTGAGAGCCCCAGGACTATGGCCCCTAGTTACCCTTCAGGCCTGGAATCGAACTCACTCACGTGGCTTCCAGCCAAAAAACAGGCATGTAGGGTGAATGTTTATATCAGGTAGATACAATCCTTAGAGCAATCAATCATGAGAGAACAGAAGGGCAGTATTTGCACAGGGAGATAGCTCAGGAGGCAGGAATAAATAGGGAAAAAGGAAACAGGAAAGAGGAAACTACGAGGGGGAAGTGGGAAGAGAGCTATTACATTGTGGGGATTGTAATCTGTCATGAAACAAAATGTGTATGAACTGCTGTATGGAAAATGAATGTGCTCTGTAAATGTTCACCCAAGTGTAAACGTTTACCTGAGTGAAGATAAAGGTCAGGTTTAAGTAAGTGCTTAAAATAACAAAGTTCATAATCATCTTGTTTAAATTAAAGTGAAAAATCTTTTGTAATGGGAAATGAGAACCTTTGGGAAGATGTCTTGGTAAGGGAGGGCAGGAAGAAGAGAAACACTTGGTGAAAACATAAGAATGGGTGAAATTGCTGTATGGCTTTCCATTGCTAGGTATTTTTAATTATAGAATGTCAGAGCCCAAAAACAACGTGAAGGCAACACCCATCTTCCTCATTGTGCACTTGGGGAAGCTGAAACCTGAACACCTCACCAAGGTGGCACCATTAGCCCCCACAACTTCTCCAGTGCCTTCACTTGCCTAACATGGGCTGCCTCGTCCCACTGAATCTGAGAGATAATTACGAATCACTATTTGGAATTGACTTGGCACACAAGAAATGTACATATTTTCATAAGTTTAGAAATGTTTATTTCAGAGGGGAGTGGTGCAATATCCCCCAGCAACTGACCTACTGAACAATGAATAAAAATGCAGACTGAGATCTCAGAACTCTAGGCAGCAGCTGAGGTGGTAGAGAGGTTGAGGTGACTCCAGAAACGGGAGAGGAGAGTCGAAGGACACCACAGAAGCTGGGGGAACCTACCCACTAGCATCTGAAATACTCATTCACCACAGCAATTTTGAGATGGGGTCAGGCAACACCCCGAACAAAGAATACAGAATGGGAGCTAAACTTAGGAAGCTATAGCCTGATTTCCTATATGCAAATTCGCCATGGCCATGGAAGCCAAGCAATTGGGAAGGGGGAAGGGAGAGCATGGTGCTGCAAGACAGTGCTGTTGAATCTCAGCCAGATCCCAGATGGACAAGCACTAGGACTGGGAGGAGCTGAAAAGATACTAGAATAAGTGGAATATTCCAGACAGGCAATACAGAGGGAAACTACTGACTCTGACGTACAGTGCGACACCATGGGAGAGCCTGTACAGGAGAACCTGTGAGCACAGAGTGCTCCCCACATTAGCTATGGGTCAGCCTAACATAGCCACTTACTTCAACATCTTCAGCCAGCTAAAATTCACTGCACACACGTATTGAACTCCAGAGGCCAACCACCCAGAACTCCTGAATGAGCCTGGAAAAAAAACCCTTAAGTATGCCCTCTATAGGAGCTCTGGTAGCATAGTGCCTAAGGCACTTGACTGCTAACCAGAAGGCTGGTGGTTCAAACCCACCAGCCACTCCTCAGGAGGAAGATGGGGCAATCTACTTCCGTAGTGATACTGCCTCGGAAACCCAAGGAGGGGTCGCTATGAGTCGGGTCTGACTCGATGGCATATAACAACAAAAAAAAATGGCCTCTATTGGATTTTAAAGAATATATGGTTCTTGTTTGGTGCCATCGAGTCATCTCTGACTCATTGCCACCTTATGTACCATAGAACAACACATTTCCCGGTCCTGCACCATCCTCACAATTGTTTCCATGATTGAGCCCATTGTACTAGGCACTATATCCATCCATCTTGTTGACAGTTTTCCCTTTTTTGCTGACCTTACACTTTACCAAGCACAATATCCGTCACCAAGGATTGGTTCCTTTTGACAACATGACCAAAGTATGTGAGATGAAGTCTGGCCATTCTTGCTTCTAAGGAGGATTCACGCTATACTTTCTCCAAGACAGATTTGTTCATTCTTCTAGCAGTCCATGGTATTTTCAGTATTTTTCACCAACACCACAATTCAAATGCATCAATTCTTGGATCTTATTTATTGTCCAGCTCTCAATGTATGTAAGTGTATTGAAAAGGCCATGGCTTGGGTCAGGTGCCCCTTCGTCTTCAGTGACATCTTTTCTCTTAAACGCTTTAAAGAGGTCTTTTGTGGCAGATATGCCCCATGCAGTATGTCATTTGATTTCCTGACTGCTGCTCCCATGAACTCGTGAGTCCACGTAAAATGAAATCCCTGGCCACTTTGAACTTTTCTCCATTTATTCTGATGTTGCTTATTGGCCCAGTTAGTAAGGATTTTTGTTTTCTTTATGTTGAGGTATAATCCATTCTGAAGACTATTGATCCATTCTGAAGTCTTTGATTTTCATCAGTAAGTGCTTCAAGTCTTCTTAACTTTCAGCAAATAAGGTTGTGTCATCTGCGAATCACAGGTTGTTAATGAATCTTCCTCCAATACTGATGCTGCATTCTTCTTCAAATAGTCCAGCTTCTTGGGTTATTTGCTCAGCATATGGATTGAAAAGCTATGGTGAAAAGAGACAACCCTGACATTCACCTTTCATGATTTTAAACTATGCAGCATGCCCTTGTTCTGTTCAAGTGATTTCCTCTTGATCTGTGTGTAGGTTCCTCATGAGCAAAATTAAGTGTTCTGGGATATACATTCTTTGCAATGTTATCCATAATTAGTTATGATCCACACAGTTGAATGTCTTTGCATAGTCAATAAAGTACAGGTAAACATCTTTCTAGTACTCTTTGCTTTCAGTCAAGATCCATCTGATGTCAGCAATGATATCCTTTGTTCTATGCCCTCTTCTGAATCTGGCTTGAATTTCTGGCAATTTCCTGTCAGTATACTGCTGCAACCATTTTTTAATTATCATCAGCCATATTTTACTTGCATATGGTAAATGTAAATGTAAATGATATGGTTCATTAATTTACACATTCTGTTGGATCACCTTTCTTTTTAATGGGCACAAATATGGCTCTCTTCCAAATGTCTTGGCATAAACAAGTGAGCACCTTCATTGTTGCATCCATTTGTTGAAATATCTCAAAGGGTGTTCCATCAATTCCTGGAGACTGTTTTTCACTAGTGCCTTCAATGCAGCTTGGATGTCTTTCAGTACCATCAGTTCTTGATCATATACCAGTTCTTAAAATGGTTGAACACTGACCAGTTCTTTTTGGTACAGTAACTCTATAAGCAGAGCAAAATCAAGCAAATATAATCAGCAAATTCACCCATGAAAATCACAACAGAATTTAAACTACTAAAATTTAAAGCAAGATATCAAAATGGCCCAAGTTCACCGAAAAATAGTAAAACATCCCATTGTGAATGGAAACCAGACAAGGATTCTCTTTTTCACGATTTCTATTCATTATTGTATTGGAAGTCCTAGCCATGTCAATAAAGTAAAAAAAGATAAATAAAATGCATTCAAACAGGCAAAGAAAAAGTAAAACTATCTCTGTTTGCAGATGATATATTCTATACATAGAAAAAAACAAGAAACTCTGCAAGAAAATTGCTGGAACTAATTGAAAGATTCAGCAAAGTAGCAAGATACAAGATCAACATACAAAAATCAGTTGGATTACTCTACATTAGCAAAGGGATCTCTGAAAAGGAAATAAGGAAAACAATACCATTTACAATAGCTAAAAAAAAAGATAAAATAGTTAGAAATAAATCTTGGGACACAAAAGACCTATACAAGGAAAACTGTAAAACACTACTAGATGAAACTAAGAGGTTTACATGAATGGAAGAACATACTGTGCTCAGGGATAGGAAGACAAAACATTGTGAAAATGTCAGTACTACCTATCTTAATTCTCCAATATTGCTACGACAGAAATACCACAAGTAGATGGTTTGACAAACAGGAATCTATTCTCTTACAGTTTAGAAGGCTAGAAGTCCAAATTCAGAGTGCCAGCTGTAGGGGCTGGATGAAGGCCCCTTGACTTCTTTGGGCTTCAGCTCTGCCTCTTATTCCAGGCCCACTGGAGCAAAAGGTATCTCCTAACTCAGGCAGCTGCTGGCTACTGAGGCTGACAAACCCAAGGTTGGCAGGCAAGACAGCATAATCCCAAGATCAATAGACAACACAGCAGGCCACTGGTTCCAGTCCAGGAGCAATCCCAAGATTGGCAGGCAACACAGCAGGCCAGTGGTCCAAGTCCAGGAACTTGAGATAAAGATTCAGACAGATGCAGGCTCCAGATCTGCCAAAAAGCTAGACCCCTTCATCAAAGCTTCTTAAATACTGGAAGCAGGTCAGAACCCAAAGGCAGCTACTTAGCTCCTCACAGCAGATTCCACCATAGAGGTGATTACAATCTCATTATGGGGAATAACTACATCCAGCTGCCCAGCCAGGTTGACACACAACTTTAACTACCACACTACCCAAAACAATCATTAGATTCAATGGAATCCTGATCCAGATACATCATTATTCATTAAGGGTATGGAAAAACTAATCACTATTTTTATATGGAAAGGAAAGAGACCTTGGATAAGCAGAACCATACTGAAGAAGAACAATGAAGGAGGTCTCACACTCTCTGATCTCAAAACCTACTACACAAGAGCTGACAAGGGACAAGATTTTAGTGCTTTCTTGGCCACAGCCAGCTATCCAGAAGGAGCAAGTTGTTGGACCTGTGGGCTTGGGACCATGGTTGCAGGGGACGTCAAGCTCAATTGGCATAACATTGTACACAAAAACATTGTTCTACATCCTACTTTGCTCAGTAGATACTGGGAACTTAAAAGCTTGCAAGCAGCCATCTAGATGTAATGATGGGTCTCTCATCCAGAGCAAAGAAGAATGAAGAAAAGCAAAGACACATCGAAACAATTAGTCCAAAGGACTGGTAGACCATGCGATCTGCAGCCTATTTGACCATGAGACCAGAAGAATGAGATGGTGTGCAGCTACCACTGTCAACCACTCACGGGGGTGGGTGGGGGGGGGATTAGTGCAGGAGATCCTGGATAGAGTGGGAGAACACTGTGGAACAAAACTCAAAATCATATTTTAAAAAAAAAGGTTTGCTTGTCTGAAGCCTGGTGAGAACCCTGAGACTATGGCTCCTAGCTGTCCTTCAGGTCTGGAATTGAACTCACTCCTGTGGCTTCCAGCCAAACAATAGACAGGCATATGGAGTGAACATTTACATTAGGTAGATACATTTTTTGTAGTGTTTGCACAGGGAGACAGCTCAGGAAGCAGGAGTACATAGGAGGGAAGGACATAGGGAAGAGGTAACTACGGGGAGCAAAGAGGAAGACAGCTGTTAGATTGTGGGGAATTGCACTAAATGTCATAAGACAAAATGTGTATGAGCTGCTGTATGGAAAATCAATTTACTCTGTAAACTTTCACCCAAATCACGATAAAAATTAAAAAGAAAAAAAAAACCTACTATACAGCCACAGTAGTCAAAACAGCCTGGTATTAATACAATAACAGACACATAGACTAGTGGAACAGAACTAAGAATCCAGAAATAAATCTGTCCACCTATGGACAGCTAAACTTTGACAAAGGGCCGAAATTTTTTATGTGGGATAGAGATACTCTCTTTAACAAGTGGTGCTGGCAAAAATGTATATCCATTTGCAGAAAAATGAAACAGGATCTATGCCTTACAACATACACAGAAACTAACTCCAGATGGATCAAAGACCTGAATAAAAAAAGTAAAACTATAAAGTTCATTAAAGAAAACATAAGGGCAAACTTTTGGGCCCTAATTTATGGCATAAACTGACTACCAAACATAACCAAAAATGTACAAAGAGCAGAAGATAAACTAGATGACTGGGACCTTCAAAAAATTAAATTCTTATGCACATCAAAAGATTTCTTCAAAAGAGAACCTACAGACTGGTGGGGGGGTGGCAATGATATATCCAATAAAGGATTTATCTCTAAAATTTATAGAAAACTTCAGCACCTCAACATCAAAAAGACAATACAATTAAAAAGTGGCAGAGGACATGAACAGACACTTCATCAAAGAAGATATTCAGGTGGCCAGCAAACACATGAAGAAATGCTTGCCATCATTAGCCATTACCAAACCAAACCATAAAACCTACTGTCATCAAGTTGATACTAACTAATAGTGACCCCATTGGCTTTCCAAGGTAGTGAATCTTTATGGAAGTAGATTGCCCCATCTTTTTTGCACAGAGCAGCTGGTGTGTTTGAACATCAATCTTCTGGTTGGCAGTCAAATGCCCTAGGCACTTGCCCCAGAGCTCCTTCTATAGTTAGCCACCAAAAAAAAAAAAAAAAAACTCAATACCCTTGAGTCGGATCAGACTCATAGTGACCCCACCTTGGGTTTCCAAGGCAGTATCACTACAGAAGTAGATTGCCCAATCTTCCTTCCGAGGAGTGGCTGGTGGTTTTGAACCACCAGCCTTCTGGTTAGCAGTCAGATGCCTTAGGCACTACGCCACCAGAGCTCCTTCATTAGCCACTAGAGAGATACAAATCAAAGCAACACTGAAATATCATCTCACCCCAGCTATAGTAGCAAAGTTCAACAAACAGAAAACAACAAAAGCTGTGGAGGGTGTGGAAAAATTGGAACTTCCATACCCTGCTGGTGGGACCATAAAATGGTACATCCACTGTTACAGTGCTTCCTTAAAAAGTTGGAAATAGAAATACTGCTTGATCCAGCAATCCCACTACTAGATTTATATCCTAAAGAATTGAGAGTTGGGACACAAATGGATATATGAACATCCATATTCATCACAGCACTATTAACAATAACAAAGAAATGGAAACAAGTGACCATCAGTATATGAATTAATAACCAAGTTTATGGGACATACACAAATTGGAATACTGTGCAACATTAAATAATAGCAAAGAATCCATGAAACACCTCATAACATGGATGATTGTGGACGGTATTATGTTGCGTGAAATAAGTCAGTGAAGAATGAATGAATTCACTATTATAAAAGATCAAGGAAAAGTTTACACACAGAAGGAAACATTCTTTGTTGGTTACCGTGGAATGGGAAGAGAAGGAAGGAAAATTGCTAGTTAAGTAAGAGACACCTGTTGATCTAGATGAAGAGAAAGGCAATATACCAAAAGCAGGTGACCAGCACAGTATCATTAAGGAAAAGGAAGACATAGAAAGGCTTACAGGAGGTACAGACAACAAAGATAAACATTATTACATACATAATACTGCATTATCAGTAATAATAAACATTAATCTATGGGTAGATACATAGAGACATGATCAAGTATAGATAGGCAAATGGGAATATAACAAATGGTGCTGGCAAAACTGGATATCCATTTGTAGAAAAATGAAACAGGATCTATACTGTGTTAGACTGGGTTCTCTAGAGAAACAAAAACCAGCAAAGCTGAGAGAGAGAGAGAGAGAAATTTATCTTAGGAAAATGGCTTACAAATGTATAGAAGCCAGCAAGTCCAAAGTCCCTGGATCAAACATCAAGCTGGAGGCTTTCCCTGACTCCCGCAACCAAAGGGTCTGAGAAGCTCAAGGCTGGCAGCAGTACACCAGCTGTTGATTCCAACGAATGACGAATCCAAGATCTCCAGGCTGAATGGTGGACTGCTCACTCACAGACAGTTGTAGGCAGCACAGTGGAATCCTGATCCACAGAAGAATGTCTCTCTTCCCAGGATGTCCCTGGATATCCTGGAAGCAAGTCACACCCCTAGAAAAACTCCCCTTCAACAGATTGGCCACTCAGAACACAGTCATCTGATCCCATAATGGGAACAACCACACAGAACTGGGATCCAGCCAAGTTGACACACAGCTCCAACTATCACAGCCCACCCCTTGTGGACCTGGCAGTTGTACACATCTTCTTAACCATATATAATGTCTAAGGACAATTATAAAGCCATATTTGTGCCTAACCTGATACGCTAACACACATAGAACCAAAATGCATTAACTTATTTACATTTCACAGTTCATAACAGAAGGAAACAAAAATATTTGATGCACATATACAATGAAGAAATATAACAATCACAGTTCTTGTTTCTGCAGCTGGTCACGTGGTCAAAGCTGATACTCAGAACTACCTTCTTCCATCACCCGTTCTGTATTTCCCTTGCTCTTAGCAAGCACCTCAGCTAGTCATGGTTCTTTGCCTGGTGGGGTGACTCAAACCTTCATTGATGAAGGATCTGAGCCATTAGCAGTCATATCAGAATTGGGTTGCTGTAATTTTCCATTGACTTTAATCACAGGGCTGGTAGTACTAAGAGACATCCTAAAGAATCTCCTGTATTCCAGACATATTATTCTTTACCTCTATTATGTAAAGCCAACCCGTGGTAATCAGGATCTATCACACTAGATAGTACAGTAATGCCCTTCTTTGTCTGTTGATCCAGAGACATGAGGAAGCCAAAATGGCTGGGTGGCATTCTTAATTTCCAGTTCAATGCAATCAGTATTGTGTCTCCAGGTGGGAGTGTTCCTCCCTTTGGGCCTAAGATCTCCACACCCACAGAGCATAGGGTAGCAGGGACAGGAAGCAAAAATTTTTTTACTGGGCCACTAGGGGTAATAGTGAGTGGTACCACTTCTGTTTCCACCTCTTGGTTCCTGGACCTGTAAATCCTGGCCATTGGAGAAACAGAACCATATACTGGATGCTGGTTTAGAGCATATACAGCCTTCTGGAGAACATTGCTCCAACCCTTCAAGGTATTGCCACCTAGCTAGCACCATAATTGTATTTTTAAGAGGCCATTCCATCGTTCTATCAAGCCAGCTGCTTCAGAATGATAGGGAACATGGTAAGACCAGTGAATTCCATGAGCATAAGTCCATTGCCGCACTTCATGTGCTGTGAAATGAGTCCCTTGATCCAAAGCAATGCTGTGTGGGATACCATGATGGTGGATAAGGCATTCTGTAAGTCCATGGATGGTAGTTTTAGCAGAAGTATTGCATGCAGGGAAGGCGAATCCATATCCAGAATAAGTATCTATTCCAGTAAGAACAAAATGCTGTGCTTTCCATGATAGGAGTGGTCCAATGTAATCAACCTGCCACCAGGTTGCTGGCTGATCACCCTGAGGAATGGTTCCATATCGCAGACTCAGTGTTGGTCTCTGCTGTTAGCCTATTGGGCACTCAGCAGTGGCGGTAGCCAAATCAGCCTTGGTAAGCAGGAGTCCATGTTGCTGAGCCCATGCATAACCTCCACCCCTGCCACCATGGCCACTTTGTTCATGAGCCCATTGAGCAATGACAGGAGTAGCTGGGGAAAAAGGACGGCTGGTTTCCACTGAACATGTCATCCTCTCCACCTGATTATTAAAGTCCTCCTCTGTCGAGGTCACCTTTTGGTAGGCATTCACATAAGACACAAATACATTTACTCCTTTGGCTCATTCAGAGAGATCTATACACATGCCTCTTCCCCATACATCCTTATCACCAATCTTCCAAGCATGCTTCTTCCAAGTCCCAGACCAGCCAGCTAAGCTGTTAACCACAGCCCATGAATCCGTATATAATTGCACATCTGGTCATTTCTTATTCCATGCAAAGTGAACAGCCATATGCACAGCTCAAAATACTGTCCATTGGGGATATTTCCCTTCACCACTGTCCTTTAAGAAAGTCCCAGGAAGGGGCTGCAGTGCCGCTGCTGTCCACTTTCGAGTGGTGCCTGCATATCACACAGAACCATCTGTAAACCAGGCATGAGTTTTCTCTTCCTCAGTCAACTCATCATAAGGAACTCCCCA
>NW_006921986.1:2901295-2901880 GCF_000298275.1 Orycteropus afer afer | reverse complement strand
ACCTAGAATTCTTCTGTCTATATAGATCAAGTAAATATTTAGTAGGCTTGCCATGTATTTCACTACTAGGAACACCATGAGCAAGTAGCCAATGTGAGCTATATTGGGGCAATTAACTCAGTTATCCCTTGAGACTATGTTATTATGCATTAAAACACTGAAAATTGATCTCAAATGGTGTTTAGTTGTATCTAAGTAGTATTTGTAGCTGTGATTTCAATGAATATATGTGTCTGCCTACACATAATCTGGTGAAAAACAAGGCTCCAGGAATTGACAGAATACCCAGTGAGATGTTTCAACAAACAGATGCCACAACTGCAGGCATTTACTCATCTATGTCAAGTAATCTGGAAGACAGCTATATGGCCAACTGACTAGAAGAGATCCATATTGTACCCATTCCAAAGAAAGATGATCCAACAGAGTGTGGAAATTTTCTAACAATATCATTAATATCAGAGAAGGTAAAATTTTGCTGAAGATAATTTAAAAATGGTTGCAGCAGTACATCAATAAAGAACTACCAGAAATGCAAGCTGGATTCAGAAGAGGACATGAAATGAGAGATGTCACTGCTGATGT
>NW_006921986.1:2877466-2901032 GCF_000298275.1 Orycteropus afer afer | reverse complement strand
ACATATTCAATCTGTATGCTGAGCAGATAATCCAAGAAGCTGAACTATATGAAGAAGAATGCAGCATCAGGATTGCAGGAAGACTCATTACAACTTGCAGTATGCAGACAACACAACCTTGCTTGCTGAGAGTGAAGACTTGAAGCATGAAGTTCAAAGTCTACAGTCTTTAGCATGGATTATACCCAAACAAAAAGAACAAAAATCCTCACAACTGAACCAATAAGCAGCATCACAATAAATGGAGAAAAGATAGAAGTTGTCAAAAATTTCATTTTACTGGGATCCACAATCAACACCTATGGAAGCAGCAGTCAAGAAATCAGATGTCATATTGCACTGGGCAAATATGCTGCAAAAGACCTCTTTAAAGTGTTAAGGAGCAAAGATGTCACTTGAAAGACTAAAGTGCCCCTAACTCAAGCCATGGCATTTCCTATCACCTCATATGCATGTGAAAGCTGGACAATGAATAAGGAAGACTGAAGAAGAGTGGATGCTTTTGAATTGTGGTGTTGGTCAAGAATACTGAAAATACTGTGGACTGCCAGAAAAACAAACAAATCTGTCTCAGAGGAAGTGCAGCCAGAGTGCTCCTGGGAAGCGAGGATGGCCAGACTTCGTCTCACCTACTTTGATCATGTTGTCAGAAAGGACCATTCCCTGGAGAAGAGTATCATCCTTGGTAAAGTGGAGGGTCAACTAAAAAGGGGAAGGCCCTCAAACAAGGTGGATTGACGCAGTGACTGTAATGATGGGCTCGGGTACAGTGAGGATTGTGAGGATGGCACATGACCAGGCAGTGTGTCATTCTGTTGTACATAGGGTTGCTGTGAGTTGGAGCTGACTTGACAGCACCTAACAACAACACACATAGTCTGTAAAAGTGCATGTAGACACTTCTGTATGTTCTTAATAAATGTGTACACCTGTTCCTACCTGTATGCTTATTACCATTCTTATCTGATCCTGGACTTGTTTTCTGTACTTTGTTGGATTCATTGCCCTCATATGTATGTTAAATTCTTTGATATAGGCATCCTTTTCTCATGAGAACTTCTCAGCAGCATCATGTACTTTGGCCATGCTGTGCTTCCTACACCCATATTCAGTACCACATTTCCCACCACTAAAAATAACAAATATTTATGATCTAAAGCATGCTTCCCTCTCCTCTCTCTGGCAATAACTGTCACTGAATATTGATTTCTTTATATATGTCTATGCTTCTCTTCTTATAAGAAAGGGATCAAACAACAGACAACAATTGTCCTTATTTCACTTAGGGTTATGCTTTCCAGGTCCATTCATGTTATAATATGTATTTAAGACTCATCATTGTTCTTTATGGTTGCTTGTTGTTGTTGTTATGTTACGTCGAGTCACACCCAACTCATGGTGACCCCTCCTTGGGTTTTCGAGGCACTGTCACTACGGAAGTAGATTGCCCCATCTACCTTCCAAGGGTTTGAACTGCCAGCCATCTGGTTAGCAGTCAAGTGCTTTAGGCACTACGCTACCAGAACTCCCATGGTTGCATAATACTCCATTATTAGTATGTACTACATTTTGCTTATCCATTCATCCACTGATGGGCACTTAGTTGTTTTCATTTCTTCACTACTGTGAATAAAGCTGTAATGAACATACCAAACTAAACCCACTGCCATTAGTCAATTCTGAATCATAGTGATCCTGTAGGACAGAGTAAATCTGCCCAATAAGGCTTCAAAGGCCGTAAATCCTTACAAAACCAGACTGCCTCATCTTTCCCCCACAGAGCAGCTGGTAGATTTGAAGCACTGACCTCTTAGTTAGCAGCCAAATGCCTTAACCACTGTACCAGCAGAGCTCTTGCAATGAATACAGGAGTGTGTATATATATATGTTCATGTATTTTATTTTTGGTGAAAATTTACACAGCAAGTTAGATTTCCCTTTGACAATTTCTGCACAACTTCATCAGTAACTTTAATTACATTTTTCACATTGTGTCAACATTCTCTTTGTGTTCTAGTTGTTCCATTTCCAATACTCTGGTTTTCCTGCTAGGGAGCTGCCAGAAATTCAAGTCAGATTTAGAAGAGGACATGGAACAAAGGATATCATTGCTGATACCTAATAGATCTTGGCTGAAAACAAAGAAGACCAGAAAAATGTTTACTTGTGTTTTATTGACTATGCAAAGGCTTTGAACTGTGTAGATCATAGCAAATTATGAATAAGATTGCAAAGAATGGAAATTGTGCTCATGAATAACCTGTACATAGACCAAGAGGTTGTCATTCAAACAGAACAAGGGGATACTGTGTGGTTTAAAATCAGGGAAAGTGTGTGTCAGGATTGCAGCTTTTTACCATACTTATTCAATCAGTATGCTGAGCAAATAATCTGACAGTGTGGACTGTATAAGGAAGAATGCAGCATCAGGATTAGAGGAAGACTCATTAACAACTTGCAGATGACACAGCCTTGCTTGGTGAAGACTTGAACCACTTACTGGTGAAGATCAAAGACTACAACCTTCAGTATGTATCACACCTCAACATAATGAAATAAAAAATCCTTCTGCAAAAGACTTTTGTTTAAGAGCAAAGATGTCACTTTGAAGAGTAAGGTACAGCTGACCCAAGCCATTTAGGTACTGAGATATTTTCAATAGCCTCTGATTCATAGGAGAGCTGGACAATTAATGAAGAAGACTGCAGAAAAATTGATACGTTTGAATTGTGATATTAGCAAAGACTATTGAATGTACCATGGACCATTCAATAGGATAGAAGAATGAATAAATCTGTCTTGGAGGAAGTATAGCCTGAATGCTTCTGAAGTGAAAATGGCCAGACTTCATCCTTTGTGCTTTGGTCATGTTGTCAGAAGGGACCAGTCCTTGAGAAGGATATCACGTTTGGTAAAGTAGAGGGTCAGCAAAATAAGAGAAGATCTTCAATGAGGTGTATTGACACAGTTGCTGCAACGATTGGCTGAAGCATAGCAATGATTGTGGCAATGGTGCAGGACCAGACAGTGTTTCATTCTGGTATACATAGGGTTGTCATGAGTCTTCTCAACCTGCCCTTTGAAATCTTCTGTTCAGCTCTTTTACTTCATTATTTCTTCCATTCACTTTAGCTACTCTGTTCAAGAGCAAGTGAAGAATACTTGAAGCACTTACTGATCAAGGTCAGAGTGTAGCCTTCATTAGGGATTGCACCTCAACATAAAGAAAATGAAAATCCTCACAACTGGACCTATAAGCAACATCAGGATAAATGGAGAAAAGATTGAAATTGTCAAAGATTTCATTTTACTTGGATCCACAATCAAGACTCATAGAAGCAGAAGTCAAGAACTCAGATATCGTATTTCACTGGGCAAATCTGTTACAAAAGATTTCTTTAAATTCTTTAAAAGCGAAGATGTCAGTTTGAAGACTAAGGTGTGCCTGAGCCAAACCATGGTATTTTCAGTAGCCATAATACATTTAATACTCTTCACCAACACCACAATTCAAACACATCAATTCTTCTGTGGTCTTCCTTATTCATTGTCCAGCTCTTACATGCCTGTTTTGTTATTTTTGTTGGGTGCTGTTAACTTGGTTAACATGTGAGAAGAGGCCAGACTTCATCTCTCCTACTTTGTTCATGTTATCAGGAGGGGCCAGTTTCTGGAGAAGGTTATCATGCTTGATAAAGTCAGTGAAAAAGGGGAAGACCCTCAGTGAGATGGACTGGCACAGTGGCTACAACAGTGAACTCAAGAATGGCAACTCAAGTATGGCATAGGGTTGGGCAGTGTTTCATTCTGTTGTATGTAGGGTCACTATGAATTGGAACCAAGTTAACAGCACCCAACAAAACAGGCCTGTGAGAGCTGGACAATGAATAAGGGAGACCACAGAAGAATTGGCGTTGGTGAAGAGTATTAAATGTATCATGGACTGGTAGACAAACACATCTGTCTTGGAGGAAGTACAGCCAGAATGTTCCTTAGAAGCAAAAGTGGCCAGATTTCATCTCTTCTGCTTTGTCATGTTATCAGAAGGGAACAATCCCTGAAGAGAGATATCATGCTTGGTAAAGTAGAGAGTGAAAAAAGAAGACCCAAAATGAGATGGATTGGCACTGTGACTGTGACTGTGACAGTGGGCTCCAGCATGGCAGTGATTGTGAGGATGGCACGGGACTGGACAGTGTTTCATTCTGTTGTGCATAGTTTTGCTTTGAGTTGGAACCAACTAGACAGCACCTAACACTAACAAATTCGTAGTTAAGGAGCCTCATGGCATGGTGGTTAGCACTTGACTACTAACCAGAAGATCAGCAGTATGAATCTACCAGCTGCTCCACCAGAGAAAGATGTGGTAGTCTGCTTCTGTAAAGATTCACAGTTTGTTTGGGTTTATTTGGCAGTTCTACTCTTTCCTATAGCCACTATGAGTCAAAATTGACTCAGTGTCAATGAATTTGGTTTTATACCTGTTGTTATAATCCTGTTTGGGTGGGAGTTTACTTTATTATGTTACTGGACAGTTTTAGTATAAGGTGTGTTTTGTATCAGTCTCTTGAGATGTGAAAGAGTAGATTAAGCAAACAGAGATGGGGAAAGAGAGATGGCCTACCACATGAAGATCACCATGATCACCAACGAACAGAAGCTGAAGAGAGACAAGGAACTTTCCCTAGAGCCCACAGAGAGAGAAAGCCTTCCTCAAGAGCCTGTGCCCTGAGCCTCTTGGACTGTGAGAAAATAAACTGCTGTTTGTTAAAGCCACACACTTGTGCTATTTCTGCTATAGCGGCACTAGATGACTAAGACAATCCTGAACTCTGATGTCTCAGTTGTGTAGTTTGAGCTGAACTTTTGCTAGTTGCAACTACAAAGCTCTACTCTCAGCAGGGTGCTCAGTAACCATCTCGGAGTGAAGCCTGACTCAGCAGTTGGCAATTCATTCACCTTAACATTGTCTCCCTCCCCCCTCTCCCTCAGTTGTGTGACCTCTGTACATTCTCCTTGAAACTAGATGAAGTGGTCCTCTTGGAGAATTTCCAACTACCAAGGAAGTCTTCTGTCACACTAGGGTCTGTGAAAATCGTGGACAATTCAGAATTCTCTTGACCCCAATCTCAGTCTGACATAAAATCATTTCCTGCCATACTTAAGTGAACAGCAGCCTGGGAGCAAGCTGTCATTCGTTCCCTCCTCTGAATGCATTGGCTACAACCCAGTGAGCTTCAGGAAGTGGGAAGGAGAGGGCAGTGAGGCCAAGCTGTGAATGTTGGGCCTTTTTCTTAGAAAACAAAGGACTCAATTTAGGCTAGCAAGAAACATCCGGAAAAAAAAAAACAAAAAAAACTCTGACCTTGATTATGATCAAATAAAAGAGGGGATTCAGAGAAAACTTATTTAATGCTGTTAATAATTATCATTTTGTTGGGCTTTTTATCATCTCATTTCTGTCAGAACCATCTACATTCTCTAATTTACAAGGGAAACTATTGGCCCTTAAAGTAAATTTTTAGAAGAGTTCTCTAAGAATTTTAGTTTCCGTTTGTTTTTAATCAAAGTCCTTCATTATTTCCTGAGCTCTGTGTGGTCATGTGAATAAATGTCTAAACCCGAGATAAAGCATACAAGAATCCATAGTTACCCAGTACAATTATAACTTTGAGGATTCCAGGTGGTGATTAGGTGGAAGCATTCCCAGCCAATATACCTCACACACAGCCACCACCCATTTGTTAGTGGAGGCTTTCATGGTGCTATTATCAGAGAGAAATTGATAACAGATACTTGCTTTGATTTGGGGGTTTTCTTACCTATGAAACCAAATATTCACTGTTAAGAAATTCCTGACCCAAATCCTTCACCAGATCCTTTTCTTTTACCTGAAGTTGTAAATCCTTTCTTACTTGTTCATAGCCAGGCTTACTCAATTTGAATATCCAAAATATAGGATATAGGGGCAGACTCTCTTAATCTCAGAAAAGGAGGAGGGCAGTTTCAAGCAATCCTGTTAAAATTAGTCAATGGTTGATCTACTATATTTCTCCCTCCTTTTTGGAAGACTAGGCAGTCTACTTCCATAAAGATTTACTGCCTCAGAAACCCAAAGGGAGTTGCTGTGAGTTGGAATTAACTTGATGGCAGTGAGTGAGTTCTTCTCTTTATAAACCCCACTGTACATAGCTTCTTTGAGCCATTTGCTTTTTCTGGAATCAAAATGCCCTCCCTCTATGTATACAGAATAAACATTATGTTCATATCTTGGTGAATTTTGATTATATTTTCACACTAAGATGCTGTGAATAGGTTTCAGTGGAATTTCCAAACTAAGAAGACTAGGAAGAAAGTTGTGACAACTTGCTTCCTAAAATCAGCCAATAAAATGCCTGTGGATCACTATGGTCCAATCTACAAATGGTCATGTGGATGGTGCAGGACTGGGCGGAATTTCAATCCATTGCTTATGGAGTTACCATGAGTTGGAGGATGTCAGCTAACAATAACAACATCAAAAAATGCAAGATGGATGCAAGTACTAGCACAGATACTTTAATGGGCATTAGTGTGTTCTTGTAGGGACCACTGTTTTAGTATAACTTCCAAAATGCCCTGGAAAGGGCTTCTGGTAAGATGGAGGAATAGGCAGATAAGCAACACAGACCCTCTTCAACAAAGAAAAACCAATTAACAGAGATACAGAAGATAATCCTGGAGCCTTGAGCCTTGATCTTGAAAGGAACCATACAGAAGTGGATTAGGCACCAACTAGTAGAAAAACCTGAACGAAAACAGTGAATACAGAGACGGTTGGAGCTGTGGAGTGTCAGCTACTCTGATGGGACCAACAGCCTCAATATTTCCAAGTGGTGTTGGAACCTGAGAACTGACCTAAAGATCAGCCCTGGTCACCAAGGGCTGCAAGGATGACTGCACTGGTGGCCTATGACTAGGAAGGGAAATAGCAAGGAGGGAGACAACCTGAGCTGTTGACTCTGCTGTCCAGAGAGCACAGCCATTTTGATTGTTTACACATGGCAGCCATTTTGGATATTTAAAGTGATCAAGATTGCAGCCATTTGAATGTTTACAAGTGGTGGCCATTTTGGATATTTAAAGTGACTGACAGCACAGCCATTTGGATTCTTTACAAGTGGCAACCATTTTGGACTTTAAAGTGATAGCATTCTCATTTGGATTCCAGGGACCTAAGAATAGGCTCTGTTTGCCAAGGTTGGCAGGGACATATGAGAGGCTGACAGTAGGAAAGGAGACAGATGGTGAGTGTATAAGTGCTGTCAGCTAGTGAATAGAAGAAGACAGAACCCTGCTTGTGTAGATAACATACAAACAAAATAAAGAAAATGAAAATCATGGGCAAGTCACTCCAACATACAATCACCAATTAAATATAAACACAAAAACATCGCGATGCCTTGGAGACAACAGAGCATCACAGTCTACACAAAGAAGCAAGATAAAGCAGGAAAAACAAGGGACCAGAGTACAGACCCAAAACACATCCCTGAGCAAGATGCAGCATTGGAACTCCCTGATAAGGAATTCAAAAGAATTATATTTAGGTATATCCAAAGGATTGAGAGGCAGACCAAGGAAAACACAGACAAAACCCTAGAAGAAATTCAGAAGAAAATACTAGAACAAAATGACAAAATAAATGAAAAATTAGAAATGATTCTAAATCTACATATAGAAATCTGGAAGATTAATACTAAATTGTCAGAAATAGATAATACATTGAAAAAGGAGAAGAGTAGAATTGATGCAATGGAAGACAGAATTAATGAGATTGAAGACAAATACCTGAATACTTCTTTGGAAAAGGATCAATCAGAAAAAAAGATCAAAACAAAATGAAGAAAGCATAAGGTTCATGTAGGATACCACCAAGAGGAATAACCTATGTGTCATTGGAATTCCAGAAAAGGAAGAGAAAAATAAAACCACTGAGAAAATTGTCCAAGATTTGTTGGAAGAGAACTTCCCTAATATGATGAAAGATGAGAATATATCCATTCAGAAAGTCCAATGAACCTCAAACAGGATATCACCAAGAAAATCACCAAGACATATTATCATCAAACTTACCAAAACCAAAGACAAAGAGAGTCTTGAGAGCAGCACAGGAAAAACAAAAAGTTACCTACAAGGGGCAACCAATAAGACTAAGCTCAGATTTCTCGGCAGAAACCATGCAGGAGAGAAGACAATGGGATGGTATATATAAAACAGTGAAAGAGAAAAATTTCCAACCAAGAATTATGTACCCAGCAAAATTATCCCTGAAATATGGTGAAGTTAGGACATTTCCAGATGAGCAGAAATTAAGGGAATTTGCTAAAACCAGACCAAGCTTACAAGAGATGCTAAAGGGAGCCCTTTGGACAGAGAAGCAACAACAGCCAACAGCAAGTGACCATTAACACACATGATGATATAACCCAGAAGCCAACCCAGCTATGGAAGTATCCAAAGTAAATAAGGCTACGAGATTGTAAACAGGGAACCAGAGACATCAATTGACAAATGAGGACAACTACAAACCAAAAAGAGGGAAAAAACTGTGTCATTACAGAACTTCTAGATGGTAGGGAAGTCAAGACAACTACAAGATAGCATGGACTGTTCTAAACTTGGGAAGAAAACTATAAATCATAGAGTAACCTCAAAGAAAAATGATAAACCATCACATCAGAATAAAAAAGAGGACCAGCACAGATATTTAGCAAATACTAAAACAGTAGCAACAAAGGAAGTGATAACATGATTCATAAACAAAACAAGCTCAGCATAGAAAATTCTATGGAACAAAGAAATTAACACCACTAAAAAGCACATAACGAAAATGACAGCAACAAATTCATATTTGCTGATAATTACATATCTGGCAAGGGACTTATCTCCAAGATTTACAGAAAATTCTAATGCCTCAACACCAAAGAAATTAACAATCCAATTGAAAAATGGGTAGAAGACATGAATAGACACTTCACTAAGGAGAATATCAGGTGGCTAGCTAACACATGAAGAGACACTCACAATCATTGGCTGTCAGAGAGACACAAATCAAAACAACAATGAGATACTGTCTCACCCCAGCACTGATGGCAAGGTTCAACAAGACAGAAAATAACAAATGTTGGCAGGGATGTGGACAGATTGGGATTCTCATACACTGCTGGTGGGACTGTAGAGTGATACAACCACTGTGGAAAGCAGTATGACGATTCCTTAGAAAGCTGGAATTGGACATACCATTTGACCCAGCAATCCCATTACTAGCTATATATCCTAGAGAGATGAGAGCCAGGACAAGAACAGATATATGCACACTCATGTTCGTCACAGCACTATTTACAATAGCAAAAAGATAGAAACACCCTGCGTGCCCATCAGGGGAAGAGTGGATGACCATACTACGGTACATATACATAATGGAATGCTATGCAGCACTAAAGAATAATGTAGAGTCTGCAAAACACTGCACAATATGGATTAATTTGGAGGATGTTATGCTGAGTGAAATAAGTCAATCACAGTAGGACAAACATAATATCAGTTCATTGTTGTGGAGGGTCAAGGAAAGGTTTATATGTGGAAGGAAACTTTGTTGGTTGCTAGTGTGGGAGAAGAGGAGAGGGGAGGGAACACTGCAAGAAAAAAAAATGCATTTACTCATGTCACTTTAGTTTTGTGTATTTTACTATACATATATTTCAATAAAATGCATTAAAAAATGCATTGGAAAGCTGAATTCTACACAGCAGCTACCACTCTGCAAACATGAATTTGGGGTTCTGCCCACAATTCTTTACCATCCTGATGTAACACAAACTATTATTTCTTGTTCTTTTTGTTGTTTTCCTCTCAGCCAACTCCTTCTCTACTGTCAGAACTTTCTGCTTCTTAAGACTCAAAGCCATGCCTTCAACAACTTGAATCTACCTAACCCTTAGTTCCCAGCCTGGAAGTAAAAGACTTGATGTCTTGGTTCTTTAGTGCTGGTATAACAGAATTACTACAAGTGGAAAGCTTTAACAAACAAGAATTTATTCTCACAGTTTAGGAGGCTAGAAGTCTGAGTTCAAAGTGCCACCTCTAGGGTCTGGGTGAAGGCCTTTTGACCTTAGGCTTCAGCTCTGCCTCCTGTTCTAGGCCCATTAAAGGCTTTTTCTGACTCATGCACTTGCTGGGTGCTGAGGCTGATGAATCCAAGATCTATAAGTAAAATGGCACAGTCCCAAAATTATCACAACACAGCAGGCCACCAGTTCAAGTCCAGAAACAGTCCCAAAATTGGCAGACAAAATGGCAGGCCACTGATGACTCAGCCAATGCAGGATCCGGATGTGCCCAAAATGTCAGAGACCTTTCTCAAAGCTGCTTCTTATATAATGGAAGCAGGCCACACCCTGAAGGCTACTCAGCTGCTCACAGCAGATCCCACCATGGAGCTGATTACCAATCTCATCATGGGGAGTAACTACATCCAACTTCCCAGCCACTCAAAAGCATGGCCCAGCCAAGTTGACACACAACCTTTGGAGGAAAAAAGTACTTGCCTTTAAAAAATAATTATTTATTGAAGAATCACCAAAAGAACAGTTCTCCAGTGGTAAAGAATGGATCTCCAAACAAACATAGTGTTATTCCTTTTAGATATGTTCTTAAAAAGAAGAAAATGAAATGGCAGAAGAGAAATATGAGATGTGAATGTGGAAGCTTTCATAACTAATCTGCTTAATATTTTCTCTCCTTTACCACACTTGCACCAAGTAATTAAGTAAATATATAACGTAGTTGTTATCTGTTTAGCCTTTGTTTTCATTCTGAGATCTGCCCTAGAGCAAAACTGGCAGAGTCTGATTGAAATTAAAGGTAAAGAGCTTTTATGGAGGGAAGGAAGATTGGGCAACCTGCTTTGTAGTGATACGGCCTCAGAAACCCAAGGAGTGGTGGCTATGTGTTGGATCCAACTTGATAGAGGTGAGTTTGGCTTTGGAAGGCAATTTGCAAATTGAAAACCACCATGTCCAGAGGATTCTCAACTAAGTGATCCAAGGAGGGACAGTTCAGAGAGTTTATATAAGAAAATATAAGGAAATTCAATAAAAATTTAGTGATTGGTTGATGATTAGGTAGTGGTTGCAAAATTGAGTGATGGTACATTTGATCAGTAGGAGATTACATACTTCTCAAAACTTATTTTTTAAAGTTACAAAGTAATTATTAAGTTGGGATACATATGCCCTCAAAACAATCATGAGACCCTCTGTGTGTGACTGCAGGGAGGACAAGCATAAATCTAAAGTTTGTTTTGAGTTGGCATCTGTTGTGAGAATTCTTTTGGACCTGGCTTCCTAAACAGCAAACAATACCTGTAAGCAAACAAAATTACATTGTTTTCTGGAATGGTTTACCAAGTAATTTTCTCAAGGTGCAGTGGAAAGTTACAGGAATGACAGGCTATATTCCTGATGCAGAGGTCACTTTTGATTCAAGAGGGAATTTTAACCTCAGACATTATCATAGCCACCATATTATATCAGGGGTCTTTAGTTAATTTGAGGTGCTCTTACTCAGATCATTTATTGTCAGTGTTTTACTTATATATTTGTCTGTGTTATTTTCACAGGATTGAACAAGAAGTTTCAACCAAGCTGGGACCAAGGTTTTACAGGGAAAATAGTATAAATAGTTAACACTGTAGCTCAGAGATAAATTTAATAATCAGAACAGATGCTAGGCATAAATAACAAATAATTATTAAGTTTTTTAAAAAATGCCATCAGGTTGTTTCTGACTCATGATAATCCTGTGTGTCAGAGTAGAAGTTAACTCCATAGGGTTTTGTTGGCTATAATCTTCACAGAAGTAGTTGGCCAGGCCTTTTTTCATGTTGCTGCTGGGTGGGTTCAGAAGGAAGACTGGGCAATCTACCTCCGTAAAGATTACTGTCCCAGAAATCCAAAGGGGATCTCTGTGAGTTGAAATCGACTCTATGGCAGTGAGTTTGGTTTTGGTTAGTAGTTAAGTAAAACCATTTGTGCCACCTAGATATAAGCTGAAAACCCTGTTGCTTTGTACAGTGTTTTGCACAGCCAGTGACAGAGTGATCCTCAAATATAGATATTTTGTTGATTGATTATATTCACACATTAGAATAGTAAAGTGAGTGGGGCATACTCACCCCCATTTAATTAAATGAGGGGCTATGTATGAGCAAAAAAGAAAAAAAAGCCAAACTCACTGCCATTGAGTCAGATCCAACTCATAGCGACCCCTTCTTGGGTTTCCAAGGCGGTTTCTCTACAGAAGTATATTGCCCAGTCTTTCTTCCAAAGAGTGGCTGGTGGGTTTGAACTGCCAGCCTTCTAGTCAGTGGTCAAATGCCTTAGGCATTACACTACCAGAGCTCCCATATATGAGCCATACAACTTTAATCATTTGAGCCAAAACACTAATTATATATGTTCTGTAATAATCCCATGGATTTTTCTATTTTGCTTACATGAAAGTAGTCTAACCCTGAATTAAAGGAAACTAATCCACTAGTTTTTCCAATGGAGATACAGTGGAGATACACATTGGCCCATGTTCCTCTATCAAGAATCTTTACTTTAATTCTTGACCCAGACCATGCCTTCCTCCTAGGCTTTAGGTGACATACATATACCATTGATCATGAGATACAATGACCAGACATATGAAATGGCCACAAAGACATTCCAGAGTGTATGATGAATCAGGGCAACTGTGTGCATACTATACCCAGATGGGATTAAGTCTTTTTGATATCTTTATAATCACTGTGCTGAAAGGGCTTAACTCAGTTGAGGACACATAAGGAAAGAACATTTGTTTCCTTACATCACTGCCTTCAAACAGTCTTTGCTAGATTCCCTTTCCCTCCTTTGAAGATATCTGAGACAGATATTATTTTAAAAAGTCCAAATGAGTCTGAATCAAAATGTCAGTCTCACGTCCAGTTTGAAGCATTGGCCTCTCCTTGGTTCAGGCTCCCAGCTTTGTAATGGTGAAGAGGGCAGTAAGCCTGATCAATTCTTTTAGCATTCCTCCTTGTTCTTCCTCCACTCCACTGCCAGCCTCTGGCCCTCAAAATACTGCATCTGGATCCTTCTTAGTCAATCAAAAGGAAGAGAAAATGGAGGAAACAGAGCAATAACTAAGGAGTAACTAAGGCCAACATTGTCTGCCATCTTGTACTCCATCTTGTCTGGTGTCAGCTCTTTCAGGAAGCTCATTTGGAAGTTTTCTGAAGTCTTTTAGTGGAAACCTCCACCCTTATATGAATGATATTACATGATTGTCCTCTTGGGACCCAACCTTAATTCCTCTCCTGCCTCTGTAGTCTACCTAATTTGATCTTACAGCACGTAACCCTGTTGAATGAGGTCCCATCAGGATCACTTGAGCATAGCTACTTGTCATGATTTTCAATTAGTTCATGGGAAACACACATCCTTACCCTCTGGCAACCTCTGGAATACAGCCTGCCTTGGCTTGCGCTGACTTCATGAGCAGCACTAGTTAGGTTGTTGCCTTCATGATTCTCTAGAAGAGAAGCAGGGACCAGTATCTGTCTTGAAATCTTCCAAAGCTCCTGGGTCACATGTTGGGTTTTCAAAGAATCTTTCACTGTGTTCCACCCCTCAGTGATTACTTGAGAGGATTCTTCAGGTTTTGCAGTTCAGCTAGTCTCAGTCAGGGAATAAAATGTGATTACCCCAATCTCAACAGATAGAACTTCCTTCTTGAATGGGAACAGAGATGGGGGGGGGGGAGGTTAACATTCACACTGGAGAAAGGAAAAAATGAAAGCAATATTTACTCCCAGTTTTTTCCAGTGTATCACTTTCTAATCTTTGGTCTTCTCTGATATAGACTAGCAGGGAATGATGAAGATGAGGGTCCAAGAACAAGGTGGCTACTTTTAGTCTAATGGGTGTATCTAGCAGCTTCTCCTTACACTGTTGCAATAGCATGTTGCCTCAGCTTTGGGTGGAAATTCTGAGATTTCAGGGGGTGGGGGTAAGCTATTATTTCATAACAGTTCGACAAAGAGTTATGCCTCACTTGGTTTGCTCACTCTAAACACCATCATCTGACCTTCTGTAGTTATAATCTGACCCAATCTGTAGTCATTGGGTTCTATCCCTTATAATCATTTATTTATCAGCTGCAATGGTTTTCTGTTTGGGATTTTATGAAGAAATCAAAAGGTGTACTTGTGGGTGACAACCCAGACTATGAAATGAGAGCTGCAAGTCATTATCTCATGTATAGTTTTATACCATCACTTGTCTATCAGTTGCACTGTGTTGTCTTGTGCGTTGCTGTGATGCTGTGAGCTATGCCACTGGTATTTCAAATACCAGCTGGGTCATCCATAATGGACAGGTTTCAGCAGAACTTCCAGACTAAGATATACCAGAAAAAAAAGCCTAGTGATTTACTTCCAAATCATTAGCTGTAGCTCAAAAAGATCACAGTGAAAACCTTTTAGATCACAGCAGAACATTGTCCTGTTCTTGCTTTGGACATGTTATCAGGAGGAATCATTCACTAAAGGACATCGTGCTTGGTAGATGGCCAACAAGGGCATAGAATACCTGGGTGAAATGGATTGGCATCGTAGCCGTAACTGGACTCAAGCATGCTGACAAATCACGAAGATGACACAGGACCAGGCAGTGTTTTATTCTGCTGTATGTAAGTCACCATCAATCGGAGTGGACTCAATGGCAACTAACAAGAGGCACATAATTTTGTGCAGTGATATACATTATCCATCTGATTGTGACATTAGTTTCTGAACCTCTCCCAAAAATAGAGAACTTAATCTATTATGATCAATTCCAGGTTTCCTCTCGTGTCACTTAGATTTTTATTGTTGTCTCTGGTATGTCCATGTTGTTCCCATCATAAAGTAGCCCATTCTGGGATGAGGGTAATGTCTGAGCCCTTATTACTAATTCCCAATGTTCTCAGTTGGTCTTCACACTTGCTTAAGTTCACTGTAAGTACAGAGTATTTCATTACATGTAGCTCGAGGAGGTTGCATTTGTCTAGCACCAGTTCTACCAGATGCTTGCTGCTAGCAACCTGTTACCCTGGGAACAGTCTCTTACTGTCTGCTGCCTTGCATCTTTCAATTGCTCTCTGGGTTCTGTATACACCACATTGTGCTGTAGAAAGAGTCTCATCATGATTGCTCATTCGTTAGAGTATCTTCCACATTAAGTCCAAATTGAAAGCAGATCTTGTGTTTCCCAGAAACATGGATCTGGGACTGAAAGGGCACCATTAAGTCCACACCTGAGTGAGTTGCACAATTTCATCACCACTGCTTCTAGTTCAAAGAGCTAATATTTTCTAACTACGAGGGGCCAAGCACTTTTTGAAGCTCTTTATTCAAAACAATAATTAGTGCTCATAAGAATCTGAAGTTTGGTACAGAATTAAGGTCATTTTATACTTGAGAGAATTAACAACCAGAAAGGTTAAATAACATTTCCAAGGCCATACAGCTAATGTGACAGGCACGAGTTTCAAATGCAAGCGGTCAAAGTCCACTCTGCTATGGTCCCACCAGGGGGAATAAAATCAAACTCCACAAAGAGTATCCTGCCTGATGGGCAGCCTTGTCGTTGTTGTTGTTAGGTGCCCTCGAGTCATCTCCAACTCATAGTGACCGCATGCACAGCAGAACGAAACGCTGCCCTGTCCTGAGCCAGCTCCATGATTCTTGCTATACTTGAGCCCATCACCGCTGCCACAGTATCAGTCCATCTTGTCGAGGGCCTTCCCTTCTTTCGTCGAACCTCCACCATACCCAGCATGACATCCTTCTCCATGGAATGGTCCCTTCTGACAACATGACCAAACTAGGTGAAATGAAGTCTGGCCATTCTCGCCTCCAAGAAGCATTCTGGCTTAACTTCCTCGAGGATAGACCTGTTAGCTCTTTTAGCAGGCCACGGTACTTTCAGCATTCTTCATCAACACCACAGCTCAAAATCATCAAGAATTCTTCCATCTTCCTTATTCATTGTCCAGCTCTCACATGCATAGGTGATTGAAATATACCATGGCTTGTATCAGGAGCTCTGGTAGCATAGTGGCTAAGTCACTTGCCTGCTAACCAGATGGCTGGCGGTTCAAACCCACCAGCCACTCCTCGGAAGGAAGGTTGGGCAATCCTACTTCCGTAGTGATACTGCCTCGGAAACCCAGGGAGGGGTCGCTATGAGTTGGGGCCGACTCGACGGCACATAACAGCAACAACAACAACATGGCTTGTATCAGGCACACCTGTCTCAAGGAGACATCTTAGCTCTTCAGCACTTGAAAGAGGTCCTTTGCAGCCAATTTGCCCAGTGCTGTATGTTGTCTGATGTCCTGACTGCTGCTACCATTGGCATCGATTGTAGAACCAAGTAGTGTGAGGTCTTTGACAATCTCAATCTTTTCTCCATTTATTGTAATGTTGCTTATGGGACCAGTTGTGAGGATTTTTTTTTTTTTTATATTGAGATATAATCCATACTGCAGACTGTGTATTCTTCAATCTTCATCAGTAAATACTTCAAGTCATCCTCACTTTCAGCAAGCAAAGTTGTGTCATCAGCGTGTTGCAGGTGGTTAATGATTCTTCCTCCAATCCTAATGCCACATTCTTAATATTGTCCAGCATCTCAGATTATTTTTTCAGCATACAGATTGAATAAGTATGGTGAAAGGATACAACCCTGATACACTCCCTTCTTGATTTAAACCATGCAGTGTTCCCTTTTTCTGTTCAAACAAAAGCCTCCTGGTCTATGTACAGGCTCCTTATGAGTACAATTAAGCATTCTGGAATTCCCATTCTTCTCCATGTTATCCACAATTTGTTATGATCCACACAATCAAATGCTTTTGCATAGTCAATAAAACACAAGTCAACATCTTTCTGGTATTCTTTGCTTTGAGCCAAGATCAATCTGACATCAGCAATGATATCCCTCGTCCCACGTCCTCTTCTGAATCTAGCTTGCTTTTCTGGAAGTTCTCTGTCATATACTGCTGCAACTGTTTTTTAATTACCCTCTATAAGATTTTACTTACATGAAATGTTAATGATATTGTTTTATAATTTCCACATTCTGTGGGATCACTTTTCTTTGGAATGGGTACAAATATGGATCTCTTCCAAGCAGTTAGCCAGGTAGTTGTGTTCCAAATCTCTTGGCATAGCCAAATGAGTGCCTCCAGCAGGGCATCTGTTTATTGAAACATCTCAATGGGTGTTCTGTCAACTCCTGGTGCCTTGTTCTTCGCCAATTCTTTCAGTGCAGCTTCAACTTCTTCCTTCAATACCACTGGTTCTTGAACATATGCCATGTCCTGAAATGGATGAAGATCGACCTGTTCCTTTTGGTACAGTGACTCTGTGTATTCCTTCCATCTTATTTTGATGCTTCCTATATCATTCAACTCGAGTCTTAAATCTTTTCCTCAGTTCTTTCAGCTTGAGAAATGCGAAGAGCGTTCTTCCCTTTTGGTTTTCTAACTCCAGTTCTTTGCACATTTCATACTAGTAATTGACTTTGTCTACTTGAGCTGCTTTTTGAAATCTTCTGTTCAGCTCTTTTATCTTATCATTTCTTCCATTTGCTTTAGCTTCTCTTTGCTCAAGAGCAATTTTCAGAATCTCTTCTGACATCCATTTTGGTCTTTTCTTTCTCATATTTTTTATGACCTCTTGCTTTCTTCATGGACGATGCTCTTGATGTCATCCCACAGTTCTTTTGGTTTTTGATCAATGGTGTTCAATGCATCAAATCTATTTTTTAGATGGTTTCTAAATTCAGGAGGGATATATTCAAGGTCATATTTTGGCTCTCCTGGACTTCTTTTAATTGTCTTCAACTTCAAGTTGAACTTGCAGATGAGCAGTTGATGATCTGTTCCACAATCAGCCTAAGGCACTTGACTGCTAACCAGAAGGTGGTGGTTCAAACCCACCAGCCACTCCTCATAAGGAAGATGGGGCAATCTACTTCCGTAGTAATACTGCCTCAGAAACCCAAGGAGGAGTCGCTATGAGTCGGGTCCAACTCAACGGCACATCATAACAGCAACAACAACAACACCTAGGATATCAACTTGAGGCTCAAACTTTTTCTTCAGTTCTTTCAGCTTGAGAAATGCTTAATTTGTTCTTCCCTTTTGGTTTTCTATTTCTAGCACTTTGCAATATTATTTCCTTATAATACTTTACTTTGTCTTCCCAAACATGCTTTGAAATCTTCTGTTAAGCTCTTTTACTTCATCGTTTCTCCTGTTCACGTTAGCTTCTCTCCATTTAAGAGGAAGTTTCAGAGTCTCTTCTGAATTCTATTTTGGTCTTTTCTTTCTTTCTTGCCTTTTTAATGCCTTTTATTTTCTTCATGTTTGATATGCTTAATGTCATCTCATAACTTGTCTGGTCTTTAGTCATTGGTGTTCAATGCATCAGATCTGTTCTTCAGATGGTTTTTAATTCAGATGGGATATAATTAAGTGTATTTTCACACTTGTTTGGACTTGTTTTAATTTTCTTCAGCTTGAACTTAAACTGTTATAGGAACAATTGATGGTCAGTTCCACAGTTGGCCCTGGCCTTATTCTGACTGATGATATTCAGCTTCTCCATCACCTCTTTCCACAAATGTAGTCAGTTTGATTCATGTGTATTCCATCCAGTGAGGTCCATATGTATAGTCGCTGTTTATGTTGTTGAAAAAGATATTTGCAATGAATAAGTAATAGGTCTTGTAACACTCTATCATGAGATCTCCCACATCATTTCTATCACTAAGGCCATATTCTCTAACTACTAATGCTCCTTTTTTGTTTCCAAGTTTTGTATTCCAATCACCAGTAATTATCAACACATCTTGATTGCATATTTGGTCAATTTCAGACTGCAGAAGTTGGTAAAAATCTTCAGTATCTTTGTTTTTGGCTTTAGTTGTTGCTGCATAAATTTTGGTGTTCCTTGTAGGCATATGGATATTATCGCATTGCTGACAGCATTGTACTTCAGGATCAATCTTGAACTGTTGTTTTTGACAATGAATGCTATGCCATTCATCTTCAATTTGTCATTCTAGAATAGTAGATCATATAATCACACAATTCAAAATGGCCAATACCAGTCAATTCCAGCTCATTAATGCCTAGTATATTATCTTTATGCAATCCATCTCATTTTTCACAATGTTCAATCTTCCTAGATTTATACTTTGTACATTCTGGGTTCTGATAGTTAATGGATTATTAATTATAATCTCTTTGTGCTCATTTTGAGTCATTTCACATCAGCAAATGAAGGTCTCAAAGACTTTACTCCATCCACAGTATTAAGGTGGACTGTACTTTGAGGAGGCAGCTCTTCCCCAGTTGTATTTTGAGTCCCTTCCAACCTGAGGGACTCAACTTCTGGCTTTGTATCTCTATGTCCTTCTTCCTGATCTTAGTCTGGGAACTCCACTGAAACCTGTCCACCATGCATAACCCTGTTGGTATTTGAAATACTGATGGCACAGCTTTCAGTATAACAACAACATGCAAGCCACCACAGAACCACATACTGACAAATGAGTGGTGAAAAGTGAAATTCTGCTGAAAATAATTTGTAAATGATTATATAACTACATAGACAGGGAATTTCCAGAAATTCAAGACAAATTCAAAAGAAGATGTGGAACAAGGGATATCATTCGTAATGTCAGATGGATCTTGGCAAAAAGATGTTTATCTGTGTTTTATTGACTATGCAAAGGAATTCAACTGTGTGGGTCATAAAAAATTATGGACAATGTTGTGAAGTGTAGGAATTCCAGAACACTTAATTGTGCTCATGAGAAACTTGTACATAGACTAAGAGGCTGTCATTCGAACAGAACAAGGAGATACTGCATGGTTTAAAATCAGGAAAGGTATGTGTTAGGGTTGTATACTTTCACCAAACTTATTCAATCTGGATGGTGAGCAAATGTATGAAAAGCTGGACAATATGGAGAACACAGCATCAGGATTGGAGGAAGACTCGTTAACAACCTGCAGTATGCAGATGACAGAAGTTTGCTTGCTGAAAGTAAAGAATACACGAAGTCCTTAGTGATGAAGACCAAAGACCACAGCATTTAGTATGGATTCTACCTCAACATAAAGAAAACAAAGATCCTCACAACTGGACCAATAAGCAACATCATGCTAAAAGGAGAAAATAGTGAAGTTGTCAAGGACTTCATTTCACTTGGATCCACAATCAATGCCCATAGAAGCAGCAGTCAAGAAATCAAATGATGTGTTGCATTTGGTAAATCTCCTACACAAGACCTCTTTCAAGTGTTAAAGGTCAAAGGTGTTACTTTGAAAATTAAGTTGCACCTGACGGAATCTGTGGTCTTTACTATAGATCATATGCATGTGAGAGTTGGATAATAAATAAGGAAGACTTCAGAAGAATTGATGCATTTGAATTGTGGTGTTGGCAAAGATCGAATATACCATGAACTGCCAGAATAACAAAAAAAAAAAAAGAAAATCTGTCTTGGGAGAAGCACAGCCAGAATGTTCTTATAAGTGAGAATAGCCTGAATTCATGTCTTGCTTTAATCATGTTATCAGGAAGGACCAGTACCTGAAGAAAAATATCATGCTTGGTAGAGAGTCAGCAGAAAAGGGGAAGACCCTCAGCGAGATGGATTGACACTGTTGTTACAACATTGAGCTCAACATAGCAACAATTGTGAAGGTGGCACAGGACAGACAGTGTTTGGTTCTATTGTACATAGGGTTGCTATGAGCCGAAACCAACTCAGTGTCACCTAACAGCAATAATAACAACAACATCTAACTTATGAGCAAATATTTCCCTTATTCATAAATTTAAAATCAATCTCCTTGTAAAATAATACCATATTCTTTAATACTGGCCATTACTAGTATGAATTAAATTTCCAATCCAATCCTTTACATAACTAAAAAACAACCAAACCCACTGACATTGATTTGATTCTGACTTATAGCAACTCTTTAGGACAGAGGAGAAATGCTCCATAGGGTTTCCAAGGCTATAAATATTTATGGAATTATTGCTTCATTTTTTCCTGCAAAGTAGCTGGTAGGTTCAAACCACCAACCTTTTGGTTAGCAGCCAAATGCTTTAACCACTGTGCCACCAGAGCTTTAATCCATAATAGGTAATATGATTTGCCTCCTCATCCTCTTTCTCTAGAATAAACAATTAATTTATTCTTCATTATGGTCTACTCTCCATGCTTTTGTCAGAGTTTCTACATTTACTAAGGGGCCCTGGTGGTACAATGGTTAAACACTCAGCTGCTACCCAGAAGGTGGGCAGTTAGAACCCTCTAGCCCACCCATGGGGGTCATCCGCTCCCCTAAAAATTACAGCCTAGAAACCATATGGGGCAGTTCTATTCTGTCATACAGGATCACTGTGAGTCAGAATCGATTGAAAGGTGTACAAGCTTTAAGATCCTGGTGCCTGTTCCGGTTTAAGCATTACTGTACCAGGTGTTCCTTTCTCAAGGGTGCAGGTACATTTCTGTCTCCCTTGTTTCCTCAGTCAGTAAATAGCACATAGCTAGGGTTAAGCCAGAGTGTAGATGCTCTATATCACCAGCCATCTCAAAACTAGGAAGATTCAACAACTGTAGAAATCGCCGGATCTAAACAAACACATACGGGTAAATTGCTTCTTTTCAAAATCCTTTATGATTAGATGCCTTCTCATCTACTCTCATATCCCTAGTGTTAGTCTCCAAATGTGATTCTATCTATCCTATATTTCTTAAGTAATGAAGAAGCCTAGGACTTAACAGCTCAATTTCCACAACAATTCTTCCAGTGGGAAAATAAAGAGAAATTACTTTCCTGAGTTGTGTTTTGGGGCATGGGCTTATTGTTTGGCAAAGATTTTTCCATTTGCCTGTGGCTGTTAACAACCAAATTGCAGTGGGGAGGAATTGCCCATCCTTAGTCAGAAAATTGTTGTAATGAGGTATCTCCTCCCTCCTCATGTGAGGTAGAGCTTCTCATGCATCATCGATTCACTGAGAAGTGCTGTCTTTAAAATAAAAATATCTCCTATTTTTGCCAGAGTTTAGAGAGCCAACTAAAAATTCTCAAACATTTTGTTTCAACTTCATGATTAATTCTCTTGTATACTTGTTCCTGACAAGTGGCTGACAAATGGGCATTTTATGAAAGCCAGGATGGAGTGCTTTGCTTTCATTGTGACTACAATGCATTATAAACAAAATGGGAAGTGTACACTTTTAAATCTCCATTAATTGCATTTTTGGAGATGAGATGGAAAAGCCAGATAGCGTTTACATAAAGAACAATAGTAATAATTTTTTTCTTATGTTTCCTATCAAAGCCAAAAAAAAAAAAGTTATCATCCAGTCACTTCTAACTCAATGGCAACCCCTGTGTGTCAATGTGTCAGAATAGAACTGCCCTCCATAGGGTTCTTGTACATGTGACCTTTCAGAAACAGATCACCAGGTCTGTCTTCCAAGGCACCTTCGAATGGCTTCAAATCATTAACCTTTTGGATTGTAGCCCAGCATTTTACCATTTACGTCACTCGAGAACTTCATGTTTTTTACAGTTTATACTTAAAAGTGGACTCAAGCTGGATTTATTTGACTAAAAAGAACATTATGACTCAGTAACATGTGCTAGTGTAACTGATGTTGAGTAGTTCTTTTGTACAAGACACTGATATATGCCAAGCAGAACGAATGAAGATAGCACTCATTGTACGTTGTTGTTGTTGTTGTTGTTGTGTGCCATCAAGGCAGACCCGACTCATAGCGACCCCTCCTTGCGTTTCTGAGGCAGTATCACTATGGAAGTAGATTGCCCAACCTTCCTAATTATCTCAGCAAGCAGAGCTTCTCTCCAAAGATGCAGCCTTGGTCACAGCTGCTGTCTACCGCTAGGCTTTTCTCTGCCATTTAGCTCTTTCTCTCGAGCACCTTCAATCCCTCCCTCTCTATAGTATCTGCATATGGTTTACAAACCTGCAGTGTTTCTCCAACTCATCACTTTTCATTTCATTATATTGGAGACCACCATCATCTCTCTCACCTGGACTCCTGATCAATTCCTCCAATTGTAACTTCATGCCTCCCCTTCCATCCAGTATTTTACATCAGAATTACCTTGTTAAAAAATACATCTGATCATGTCAATCCTACTTAAAAACTTGTTATTGTTGTTGTTAGGTGCCCCCGAGATGGCTCCAACTATTCAGGCTTTTAGTCTTCTTAAGCTGCTCTTTGAAATATTCTGTTCAGCTCTTTAATCTTGTCATTTCTTCCATTTGCTTTACTACTTTCCATTCAAGGGCAAGTTTCAGAGTCTCTTTGGACATCCATTTTGGTCTTTTTTTCTGTTCCTATCTTTTTAATGACTTTTTGCTTCCTTCATGGATGATGTTCTCTTTTTT
>NW_006921986.1:2866852-2875556 GCF_000298275.1 Orycteropus afer afer | reverse complement strand
CGTTATGCTCTGTTGTCTCTGAGGTATTGTGACATTTCTGTGTTTATATTTAATTGGTGATTGTATGTTGGAGTGACTTGCCCGTGATTTTTGTTTTTTTTTTTTTTTTTTGTATGTTATCTACGCAAGCAGGGTACTGTACTCCTCTATTCGCTAGTTGACAGCACTTATACACTCGCCACCTGTCTCCTTTCCTCTTGTCAACCTCTCATATGTCCCTACCACCCTTGGCAAACAGAGCCTATTCCTAGGTGCCTGGAATCCAAATGAGGGTACTATCACTTTAAAATCCAAAATGGCCACCGCTTGTAAACATTCAAAATGACTGTGCCCTCAGTCACTTTAAATATCCAAAATGGCTGCTGTGTGTAAACAATCAAAATGGCTGTGCCCTCCAGACAGTGGAAAGTCAACAGCTCAGATTGCCTCCCACCTTGCTGTTTCCCTTCCTAATCATAGACCACTAGTGCAGTTGTCCCTTCAGCCCTTGGTAACCAGGGCTGATCTTTTTTAGGTCAATTCTCAGGTCCCAACACCACTTGGAACTATTCAGGCTTTTGGTCCTATTGGAGTAGCTGACAGTCAAAAGCTCCAACCATCTCTGTATTCACTGTTTTCATTCAGGTTCTTCCACTAGTTGGTGCCTAATCCACTTCTGTATAGTTCCTTTCAAAGCTCAGAGATCCAGGATTATTTTCTTTATCTCTTTCAATTGGTTTTTCTTTTCTTTGTTGAATGGGTCTGCATTGCTTGTCTGCCTATTCTTTCATCTTACCAGAAGCCATGGATGATATTCTTGATGTCATCCTACAATTCCTCTGGTTTTCAGTCATTGGTGTGCAGTGCATCAAATCTATTCTTTAGATGGTCTCTAAATTCCAAAACAAAACCAAACTCACTGTCATGGAGTCGGGTCCAACTCGTAACGACCCCTCCTTGGCTTTCCAAAGTATTTTTACTGCTAACCAGAAGGCTAGCAGTTCAAACCAACCAGCCACTCCTCAGAACAAAGATTGGGCATTCTACTTCCATAGTCATACTGCCTCAGAAACCCAAGGAGGGGTCCCTGAGTCGGATCCGACTCAATGGCAGTGTGTTTGTTTGTTTTGTTTATCACTACAGAAGTAGATTGCCCAACCCTCCTTCTGAGGAGTGGCTAGTGGATTTGAATGCCAGCCTTCTAGTTAGCAGTCACATGCCTTAGGCACTACACCATCAGAGGAGGAATATATTCAGGGTCATATCTTGGCTCTTGTGAACTTGTTTTAATTGTCTTCAGCTTCAACTTGAATTTGGATACGAGCAGTTGATGGTCTGTTCCACAGTCAATTTCTGGTCTTGGTTTGGCTGAAGATACTGAGCTTTTCCATCACCTCTTTCCACAAATGTTATCGATCTGATTCCTGTGTACTCCATCTGGCAAGGTCCATGTGTGTAGCTACCATTTATGTTGGTGAAAAAGGGTATTTGCAGTGAATAAGTCATTGGTCTTGCAAAATTCTGTCATGCGATCTCCAGCATTATATCTTTCAACAAGGCTATATTTTCTAACATCCAGTGATTCTTCTTTGTTTCTAATTTGCATTCCAATCACCAGTGATAATCAACACATCTTGATTGCATGATTGGTCAATTTCAGACTGCAGAAGTTGATAAAAAACGTCAATTTCCCATCTTTAGCATTGGTGATTGGTGCATAAATTTGAATAATAGTACTGTTAACTGGTCTTCCCTGTAGGTATATGGATGTTATTCTATCACTGACAGCATTATACTTCAGGGTAGATCTTGAAACATTCTTTGTGACAATGAATACCAGGACATTCCTCTTCAATTTGTCATTCCCAGCAGAGTAGATCATGTGGTTGTCTGATTCAAAATGGCCAAAACTGGTCTATTTCAGCTCACTAATGCCTAGGATATCAGTCTTTATGTATTCCATTTTATTTTTGACAACTTCCAATTTTCCTAGATTCATACTTCATACATTCCATGTTCCAATTATTAATGGATGTTTGCAGCTGTTTTTTCTCATTTTGAGTCATGCCACATCAGCAAATGGCAGTCCTGAAAGCTTTACTCTATGACCACATCTTTAAAGTTGGCTCTACGCTGAGGATGCACCTCTTCCCCAGTCATATTTTGAATACCTTCCAACCTGAGGGGCTAATTTTCCAGCACTATATTGGACAATGTTTCAGGGCTATTCATAAAGTTTTTCAGTAATACATCAGATAGTGTTTTACTGCTATTCATAACATTTTCACTGGCCAGTTCTTTGAGAAGTGAATGGCCCCTTTTTTGTTCCAAGTCTGTGTTAGTCTGGAAGCTCCACTGAAACCTGTCCACTGTGGGTGACCCTGCTGGTATTTGAAATACCAGTGGCATAGCCTCCAGCCTCACAGCAACACTCAATCCACCACAGTATGACAAACGGACAGATGAGTGGTAGCTTAAAAACTTACTGTTGTCTAAAATGGATTAGGAAAAAACAGAATTTTAATGAGTCCCAAGTCTTCCACGACCTAACTCTAGCCCTCTGTTTTTCTTTCCTGAATCGCTATCTCTCACATACCTCTCTTTCCAGTCTCTTAAAGTTGCCCACTCTTCTTTAAGCTTCGCTGCCAACTCTATACCTCAGAACTTTTACTCTGGTCATTCTCCCTGTACTTCTGGTTCAAATCAATAACTTCCATTTCTGTGGAATCATTTTCTACTTTTATTACAACATTCCTTTGCATATTGGTTTGCTATTTATACCTGAGATGAGAAAGAATGGTCCTTTCCATCTTTTTATCTTTTCCAAGGCCAATCATAGTGATTTACCTAAATTCTGTTAGAGCACTAAATTACATTGTATACTTTTAATCGATGATCACAAAGGTATTATTGGGAAGTAAAGAATTTTACCACATTTTTATCATTTTCTTCCTCTGTAATATTACTGAAATCCAATATTCTTCACCCCTATACAGAATGTGTCTGTTAATCAATTCTCATTTAAAGACAGTATTATGGAAATCCCTGTGTAAAATGAAGTCCCTGGGTGGTAAAATAATTAACACATTTGCCTGATAACTGAAAGGTTGGACATTTGAGTCCACTCAGAGGCACCTTGGAAGAAAGATTTGGTGATCCACTTTACAACAATCAGTCATTGAAAACCCTGTGGAGCACAGTTCTGCTCTGACACACATGGAGTTGCCATGAATCAGAATCTACTCAAAGGCAACTGGTGTACAAACTATAAAGATAAAGCTGGGATTGGAAATTCCAGGTTTCAATTTTTTTTTCTTCCATTAACCCAGCTGAAAACTATTTAACCTATTAATATGACATAGTCTCCTCATCTGTAAAATGAGGGGTCAGTACTCTGTTCTCTCTGAGGTTTCTACCAAGATTACTGGTTTTGGTAGTTGCTGTCAAGTCAATTCCAATTCATACCAACTTTAGATGTTCTTACTTCAGCCATTACTATTATATCACCTTCTGTAACACAAAAATTTAATAGTTATTTGAGTTTGATTAACCATTTTTCATGCATAGGAAACTTACTTTAAACACTGTGGGGAGGGGGGGAATCTTGATAGTGAGAAGCACCAACTCAAGTAAATAAACCTCTGTTAGGAGTATCAGATCCACTTCCTAATCTCTCAAAGCCACCAATAGCAAAGTCTGCTGGGTGAAAAAACACTGGGAAGATTGCTAAGCCCAAAACAATATCAACCCTTGAGGTGCAATCCATCCATCTGTCCTCCAAAAGATATTTATTGAACCCAATGAAAATCCAGTGGTCTGATTTTTTGTGCTTCAGGTTACCATAAATTGTAGACTGATTTGACAGCAGCTAACAAATACAGCAAATTATGTGACAGGCATTGTTCTTGACATGAGATTAAGTGAGGAACAAGACAGACAAGGGCCCTATACTCTTGGAGTTATAACTCAAGTAATTAATAAAATAATGTCATTTTATCTAGTGATAAGACTCAGAGAAACAATGAGACACAGGATGTTTTAATGGGTACTTGAATGGGTGCTCTAGTTTGCATGGTCAGGAAAGAGCTAACTGAGCAGGTGTCATCTGAGCTGTTACTCTGATGCTGGGAGCTATGTCATCAGTATTTCAAATACAAGGAGGATCACTCATGGTGGACAGGTTTCAGCAGAGCTTCCAGGTGAAGACATACTGAAAAGGGACCTGGTGATCTACTTCTGAAAATATGCATATGGAAACCTTATGAATAGCAGTGAAACATTTTCTGATATAGTATTGAAAGATGAGCCCCTCAGGTTGTAAGATACTCAGAATATTATTCAGGAAGAGCTGCCTCCACAGAGTAAAATTGACCTTGGTGAAATGGATGTAGTAGAGCTTTTGTAACCTTCATTTGCTGATGTGACACAACTAAAAATGAAAAGAAACAGCTGCAAACATCCATTAATAATTGGAATGTGTAATATACACAATATGAATCAAGGGAAATTGGATTTGTTAAAAATGAAATGGATAGCTTTGATAGCAATGGAAAAATCGATATCCTAGGTAATAGTGAGATGAAATGGACTGGTATTGGGTTTTGGCCATTTTGAATAAGAAGTCATATGGCCTACTAGGCCAATTATGACATACTGAAAAGGAAGGGCATCACATTCCACATTCATTGTCAAAAAGAACATTTCATGATCTATCCTGAAATACAGTGCTGTCAGTGATAGGAAAATATCCATATACCTACAAGGAAGACCAGTTAGTATGACTATTTTTCAGATCACACACAAACCACTTGAAGGTTTTTACCAATTATTGTAGTCTGAAATTGATCAAAAACACAATCAAGATGCACTGATTACTAGTAATGATCGTTGTTGTTGTTTGTTGTTATTTGCCGTCAAGTCACACCCGACTCATAGTGACCGCTCCTTGGGTTTCGGAGTCAGTATCACCACAGAAGTAGATTTTCCCATCTACTGAAATGTGAAAATTGGAAACAAGAAGAATCAGTAGTTGGAAAATATGGCCTTGGTGACAGAAATAGCACAGAAGGTTACACGATAAAATTTTGCAAGACCAATGACCTTTTCATTGGACATACCTTTTCAATAACTAAAATAGTGATTATGAACATGGACCTCACAGATGGAATACTCAGGAATCATATTGATTATATACATGGAAACATTTAATAGAGAAGCTTACTATCATCAGTCAAAACAATACCAGGGGCCAACTGTGGAACAAACCATCAATTGCTCATAAGAAAGTTCAAGTTCCACCACTCATCTATCAGTTTGTTGTACTGTGGTAGCTTGCATGTTGCTGTGAGGCTGAAGGCCATGCAACTGGTATTTTGAATACCAGTAGGGTCACCCATGGTGGATAGGTTTCAATGGAACTTCCAGACTAAGACAGACTCAGAACAAGGAAGAGGCCATCCACTTCTCAAAGAACTGGCCAGTGAAAATGTTATGAATAGCAGTGAAACACTTTCTGATATATTACTGGAAATTTTTATGAATAGCTCTGAAACGTTGTCCAATATAGTGCTGGAAAATGAGCCCCTCAGGTCTGAAGGCAGTCAAAATACAACTGGGAAGAGCTGCCTCCTCAGGGTAGAGCCAACCTTAATGATGTGGGTGGAGTAAAGCTCCATTTGCTGATGTGGCATGACTCAAAATGAGTCCGATTATTAATCAGAACATGGAATGTATGAAATATGAATCTAGGAAGATTGGAAGTTCTCAAAAATGAAATGTAACACATAAATATCACTTTCCTAGACATTAGTGAGGTGAAATAGACTGGTTTTGGCCATTCTGAATCAGATAACCATATGATCTACTCTTCCAGGAATGGCAAATTGTAGAGGAATGGAGTGGCATTCATCATCACAAAAAATTTTCAAGATCTGTCCTGAAGTATGATGCTGTCAGTGATAGGATAATATCCATATGCCTACAAGGAAGACCTGTTAATACTACTGTTATTCAAATTTGTGCACCAACCACCAAAGCCAAAGATGAGGAAATTGAAAATTTCTACCAACTTCTGCAGTCTGAAATTGACCAAACATGTAATCAATTATTATTGGCTGTGCAAAGCCGTTCAACAGTGTGGATCATAACAAATTATGGATCACATTGTGAAGAATGGGAATTCCAGAACACTTAATTTTCCTCATAAGGAACCTGTACATAGACCAAGAGGCAGTTAAAACAGAGCAAGGGGGTATTGTGTTGTTTTAAATCAGGAAAGATGTACGTCTAGATTTTATTCTGTCACCATAGTTATTAAGTCTTTTCCTGAGCAAATAATCTGAGAAGCAGAACTATATGAATAAATAGAGTGCAGCATCAGGATTCGAGGAAGACTCATTAACAACTTGTGATATGCAGATGACACAACCCTGCTTTCTGAAAGTGAAGACGACTTAAAGCACTAGCTGATGAAGATCAAAGACTCTACTCTTCAGTGTGGATTGCACTTCAATATAAAGAAAAAAAAAAATCCTCACAACTGGACCAATAAGCAACATCATGATAGACGGAGAAAATACTTAAGTTGTGAAGGATTTCATTTTAGCTGGATCCATAATCAATACTTATGCAAGCAGCAGTCAAGAAATCAAATTACATATTGCATTGGGCACATCTCCTGCAAAAGACCTTTGTAAGGTATTAAAAAGCAAAGAGGTGACCTTGAGAACTAAAGAATACCTGACCCAAGTGACAGTGTTTTCAGTTGTCTCATATGCATGTGAAAGCTGGACAATGAATAAGAAAGACCAAAGAAGAGTTGATGCCTTTGAATTATGGTTTTGGCAAAGAATATTGACTGTACCGTGGACTACCAGAAGAACACACAAATCTGTGTTGGAAGAAGTCCAGCCAGAGTGCTCCTTAGTAGCAAGGATGGCAAGACTTTGTCTCACATACTTTGGACATGTTATCAGAATGGACCAGTCCCTGGAGAAGGACATCATGCTTGGTAAAGTGGAGGGTTAGTGAAGAAAGGAAGACCCTCATGAGGGGGGGTGTCATTGTCACACAGCAGTGATTGTGAAGATGGTGCAGGACCAGGCAGTGTTTTGTTCTTTTGTACGTAGGGTCACTATTAGTAGGAACCAACTCGATGACACCTAACAACATCAACGACATTTCAAGGGGAGACAAACTACTAGGAATCAAGTGTAGTCTACCTATTGGAGTTGCTTCTAAAGTTGAGGCAACTTCAGAATCAATTCAAAGCTGAGATCTTCTCTAGGACAAACCTAAAAGTCATAGATCATCTTAGATATCCTACAGAAGCAACTCTCAATTTTTTTTTATTTTTTTTCTAATACACACACCTCAAGATGGAGTTCACACTTTGAAACACCTTATAGGCAAACCTAGATATATTTTTATGAAATGTAACATAAAAGATAGGTTTGGGGTCATGAGTTGTTCGTAATTGTCTAGCTGGAACTCTACCCCTGTTAATCATGTTATTCATATATAGAAATATATATTAGAATGGAAGTTGGAAAAAATGATGCTGTTAGTAGCTCTAATAGACTTTCATTCACAAACTTTAGTAATTCCTTTTCATTTACCATTGACATCTCATAGCTAATCCAGTCAGCTGTAGAATTAAGTCTAGATTCCTCAGCCCATTCCTCCTTGAGCCACCCTTTCCTTGAATACCATTACATACCATTGCATGCTGACTCTTCAGGTGAGTGCTCTTTCCCAATCAGGGTGTACAGCATAATGCATAAGAGTGAACTTTGAAGTTATGCAGACCTGAGCTTACATCACCGTTCTGCCATTTACTTGCTCTGTGACCAATTAGACTTTCTCAGCCTTGGGAATAATGCACAAAGTAAATAAAGTAGTATTGGTTTATAATCCAAAGGATAAAATATATATCCATGATCGCATACTAATATAAAGCAATTATTGAATAAATTAATAAATGGGAGAAAAGAAACAAATTTCCTATCAGAATAATATCAGATGAAAGAGGGGAACAGAATCCCTTAAGTGTCAGTTGTGCATTCTGACTTCATTCCAAAGAGTATAGTATGAAAAGGGAAAAAAGGGTAACAATAAACACTACTTCAGCCAGATGATCAAGGTCAGCAACAGCAGTTCTAAATTATATTGACAGTAATATGATGTGATGGAAATTATATTTCCTTTCTGTAGTCTTCTCTCAAAACCTATAACCCCTATCTGTTGTTGTTAGGTGTCATCGAGTCATCTCGATTCATAGTGACCTTACATACAACAGCCAGATTACTGGCCTACAGATCCATATTTCTAATTGATTAATTGACAGTGCCAATTGAATATCCCTAGACATCTCACTTTTCTAATACGTCCAAAATTGTCTCCCCCTTACCTCCTAAAAAAAACAGCTCCAATTTTGTATTAATTTTATCAATGCATTCTCTCTCTATCATTTTAGAAGATTTCTGATAATCCTTGCATATGTCTCAGTTCTCATTTTATAAAACAACTGTCCAGGATTAGAGTTGTAATCTCTATGTTGGAACTGATGTAAGTTGACTGCAAGCTCAGAATTGGCTCTAATCCATATGGTTCTATTACCCAGTCCTCTCACGTTTATTGTTGCTTCCTCTTTATTGACATCTCTGAAGAATAAAGGCTGTATTGTATTCAGGAAATGAAACTTCCTGATCTACCAAAAAAAAAAAAA
>NW_006921986.1:2864112-2866062 GCF_000298275.1 Orycteropus afer afer | reverse complement strand
ATTCACTACCGTCAAATTAGGAGCTCTTGTAGCATAGTGCTGAAGGCACTTGACTGCTAATCAGAAGGCTGGTGGTTCAAACCCACCAGCCACTCCTCTGAAGGAAGATGGCGCAATCTACTTCCATAGTGATAGTGCCTCAGAAACCCAAGGAGGGGTCTCTATGAGTCAGGTCTGACTCAACAGCACATAACAACAACAACCATCAAATTGGTTCAGACTCATGGCGACCCTACCTTGGGATTCTGAGGCAGTATATCTATGGAAGTAGATTGCCCAATCTTCCTTCCAAGGAGAGGGTGGTGGGTTTGAACCATCAGCCTTGTGGTTAGCAGTCAAATTCCTTAGGCACTATGCACCAGAGCATATATAATGATAAAGCTGCAGGTGAAGGAATGCCTGAAACTATCAGAATCTGGGAGAGAGGCAGGGAACAGATTCTCCCTCGAAGCCTTAGAAGGAAGGCTTTCTGCCATCTGATCTTAGGCTCCCAAACTCCAGGACTAGGAGAGTATTTCTATTCTTATAAGTCACCCAACTGTGGTGTTTTGTTAAGGTACCCCTAGGAAACCAAATGGAGCCCTGCTTGCACAACATTTAAGTACTGGGCCGCGAACCGAGAAGTTGATGATTCATACCCACCCAATAACTGCTCTGGAATAAGGTCTGGTGATCTGCTTCCATAAAGATTGCAGCCTAGGAAACCCTTTGGGGGTAGTTCTACTCTATCACCTGTGGTTGCTGTGAGTCGAGATCGACTCGACTGCCCATACCAACAACAGGAACCCAGTATACCTTTCTACCACTTACAAAGCAACTGCCTACTCACTTTCTCCTCCTTTCTGTCTCCTCTTTCCCTTTTTCACTCAAGATATTTCATTCCCTTATCTATAGCTGTACTTCCCAGCATGTATTTCTATTGTGAGCATGTAAGTCAGTATGTACAAATATGCTGAATATGCATATATTTCTATAAATTGCTTAAGCAAATTAGTAGTACCTTATGTATATTGCCAAGGGCTTTACATTTCACAGTGTTTTCACCCATAATAACATATGATTTTCACAATAAAAGTAGAGTAGATGTTTGGCCAGATAAGTGTGGTTGTGTGCAGTACAGTCACTTCTGACTCATAGCAACCCAATACACAAGGATAAGATAGTGTCTACATTTACAGATGTGAAAAAGTGAGATTCACAGAGGTAAAGTAGTGTGCTTAGGTCAGTTCTAATGACTTGCCTTTTATTTACCTCAAAATATTCATTATTTATCTGTACATTGAGTATCTGTGTGAATGAGTGTATCTTTCTGTCTGTACCTCCCATTTCAAGCACTCATTTTTGCAGTGTGTGAAGCATACGCTCACTATGTGCAAATTGTGGGAGATGAATTTTTTTGACTCTTAGACAAATGCCAGTAAGTATTATACCTTATTGTTGTTGTTGTTGTATTTATGTGCCATAGAGTCAGACCAGACTTATAGCGACCCCTCCTTGGGTTTCCGAGGCAGGATCACTATGGAAGTAGATTGCCCCATCTTCCTTCTGAGGAGTGGCTGGTGGATTTGAACCACCAGCCTTCTGGTTAGCAGTCAAGTCCTTTAGGCACTATGCTATGATCAATTCCATCATGTACATCTGGAATAATGAATGAAATGAAAAATACTGATGCTGATGTACTAAATATATCTGATAGCATCCATTCTTGGCAACCCTGTATGCAAGTTGTTGTTGTTGTTAGGTGCTGTCGAGTCATTTCCGACTCATAGCAACCTCATGCACAGCAGAACGAAACACTGACCGAACCCGTGCCAGCTCCATGATCCCTGCTATACTTGAGCCCATCATCACAGCCACTGTGTCAATCCATATCATTGAAGGTCTCCCCCTCTTTCGTCGACCCTCCACCCTACTAAGCATGACATCCTTCTCCAGGGAATGGTCCCTTCT
>NW_006921986.1:2859983-2861982 GCF_000298275.1 Orycteropus afer afer | reverse complement strand
TTACCTTATCCATAGGAGTAAGGCTAGGTTTACTTAGATGATGCAGCTCTTTCCCAGTCTTATTTTGAGAGCCTTCTAACCTAACCAGACTATTCATAAAGTTGCGCAGTAATGTATCAAACAGTGTTCCTTTGCTATTCATAAGGTTTTCCCTGGCCAATTCTTTGAGAAGTGGATGGCCTCTTCGTTCTTCCTCATCTGTTTCAGCCTGTAAGCTGGGCTGATACCTGTGCACCATGTGCACCCCGCTGGGTTTGAAACACCAGTAGCTCAGCCTCAAAACTCACATCAACACATCACGATGGTAGGACAAACCAACAGACAAGTTTGTCTCTCTGTTGGAAACCTCTCGTACCACCCTTACCTGGATCCCTGCAGCTGACTGCTCATCTGTCCAGGCTCCTGCCTTTTAATCCCCTTTCTCCCGCTCTCCTGCCCTGCTGCTTTGGGTGTGCCTGGGTTCTCTCTCCTCACCTCGACCCCTGCGGCTGGCTGCTCCTCTGTCCTGGTTCCTGGCTTTTAATCCTCTTTCTTGTATGCAAGAGCATATGTCTAATGCTTGGGTGATGGACAATTTTCTAATGATATCACCCTACACATGTCTGAACTCTGTGGTACCAAAGGTGTGACCTTAAAGATCGTGTCTAGATACTCTTTAGTGTGGACATTATTTAGTTCTAACAGAGAACATTTTAGTCTTATTATTATTTCCCTATCATCCCCCTTTTTCCATTTATTCTTACTTTCTGTGACACCTAAAGATTAAAGTTTGAGTGAGTTGTAATGTATTTCTAAATATAGTACCTTCTATTCTGTTTAAATTTTAAAAAATAATTACAAAAAAAAAAATCAGTTGTAAAATGCTCCTTGGCTTCCACATTACTGAAAAATAACATTAAGGTGGCAAAGAAGGGGCAGCTGGCTCTTTGGCAAGGTTTCATCAGAGCTGTGACTGTGAAGTCTGGCTATCAGCTCCAAGTAATATAGCACAGCCATCTTTGTCCTCCATACAACAATAAGTCAGCTAAAAATAAATCCCAGTACCCAGGACCATAACACTGAACACACCATAGTCTTTGTGTATGGTGTCACTGGAGGTGTGTGATCCAAAGCCTACATGGCCATGCACGGTGGCCCTGCTAATAGCACTGGCTAGAAGTAGCATCATAAGCAAACAAGCCACCTGAAGGCTCTGTCAGAAGGAAGAGAAGCACAATAACTTGATGAAGTAGAAGGAAGATGGTTACCAAATTAAAAGTCCTATACTACCATTGTCTTCTTAGAAAAGTGCCCTTGGACAAGCCAGTGGAGATCTGTGAGTCTTTGTCTCCTCTTCTGTAACTCTACTTTCTTGCAGAATTGTGAATATTCAATGTATGAGGCAACATTGTATATACACATGTGGATTACATTTTAATACAGTAAAGGAGAAACTTACAGAAAGGAAAGAATAACCCCACCTACTTTGCTTTGGTGATTGGATGGGGAGGGAGAATAGGGCATTTACAGAGTCCCTGGATTATGCAAAGAGTTACTGTGCTCAGCTGCTAACCAAAAGGTCGAAGGTTTGAGTCACCCAGAGGTGCCTCAGAAGAAAATCAGCCATTGGAAGGCCTATGGAGCACAGTTCTACTCTGACACACGTAGGATGTCCTTGAGGTGGAGTCAATTCACTGGTAACTAGAAAGGCATTTGGAGTATGTGCTTCACATTGGGTATAGTACCAGTGAGGGGTGAAATCTCTCTTCTTCTGGCTGCTCCTAGGAGCAATGGCTCATAAACTAGGAGTCTGCCCACTTCCTTACAAAGCATGGCATCCAGGCCCCAAGAGGATCTGCTCTTGCTGTCTTTCCTGACATCCCATGCCAGAACAAAGGCAAGGACACATGGAGTGAATAGTTCAGTTCCTCTGTGTTGTTTGCTACGTGACAACTGGATACCATCAGACTCAGCCCTTAAATACTCTCAACTGCAAGTCCAAGCAGAACTAGCTGCACAT
>NW_006921986.1:2852722-2859718 GCF_000298275.1 Orycteropus afer afer | reverse complement strand
TTTTCTTAGGCTATTCAGCCATTTGGACTTAACTCCCAAGATTGTTCTTGAACACTTGATTAGATTGTTGTTGTCTGCTTAATTTATTGTGTATATGTGTGTATCTTTAGGGTTTAAGAATAAACAAAACCCACTATCATCAAGTCAATTCTGACTCGTAGCAACCCTCTAGGACAGAGTAGAACTGCCCGCATAGGGTTTCCAAGGCTGTGAATCTTTTCAGAAGCAGACTGCCTCGTCTTTCTCTCACATAGTAGTTGGTAAGTTGAAACCACTGACCTTTTGGTTAGCAGCCAAATGTTTCAACCACTACAGCACCAGAGCTCCTTTGTTTAAGTATAAAACCCACTGCTGTCAAGTTGATTCTGTCTCATAGTGATCCCCATTGGATTTCTCAGGCTTTAAACCTTTACAGAAGTATATTGTCTCATCTTCCTCCCCAGAGCAGCTGGTGGGTTTGAAAAGCTGACCTTCTGGTTAGCAAATGTCTTACCCACTATGCCACCAGAGCTCAATGTTTAAGAACAGGTATATTTAAATATGTTTTCAAATTTTATTGAGTAGGAGAGGTGATTATGGATTTCTATAGAAGGCTAAATCCCATGTGTTTATGTTCATAAGTATATTGACAGAGTGTTTATAAACAATTCAGAAAGTTGGAAGTTATTTCTATCATATGCATACCTTCTATATAGGGCCATAGGCAGTTTGATCAGTGGCTTAACTAATAAAAATAGACCTTAATGCAAAATCAAATGTGCCCCTCCAACTCTCAATCAAGTTTTCTCTTACAAACTGGCAACATTGGTTTAACTAAGGAAACAATGAGCTTGTAGACTATTAGGGTCAGAAGATGTGCAAAGCGTATTTCTCCTTTGGTGGTGGAAGTGAATAGTAAAGCCAGTAAACAGAGGGAAGATTCCTACATACTCATAGTTTCAGTAGCTGCCCTAGATTTTTTCATGGAGACTCCATGCACCTACAGAGCTAAGAAAATAGTCTAATCAGGGAACCAAGACAGTGGTCTCCATCTCACCACCTAGACTTTGATGCTAGCCTCTTGGACTTGGTCTTACATCACCACCCTTACTCTCATCCATTGACCATGTGAACTGGACTTTGCTACCAAATTGATTGGCTTTTTCTCTAAATTAACTTTTTCTGGCTCTGGTGGATGTGGCCACACTGTGTGTGTTATCTTAGAACAATAATCACATGGAACCCACAATACAAGCCCTTCTTACATTATCTGGTAGCAAATATCTCTTTTACTATTTCTTTTTTTGCAGCTCCTCAAATAACAAGATAAGACTAAGGTAGAATTTTTTATTTTTTTAAATTGTGGTTGGGGTGAAAATTTACAGAGCAAATTCACTTTCCATACAGCAGTTCACATACACTTTGTCTCATGACATTGACCACAATTCACCACAATGCAACAGCTCCCCTCCCACTTCTTCCTAACAGTCACCTCTTCCCTGTGTCCATCCCTCCATGCACCCCTGCCCCCTGAGCTGTCTCCCTGTGCATAAGCAGCTCTTCTTTCTCCCATGATTGTTCTTTCCAAGGAGTGTATCTACCTCAGGTAAATGTTCAACTACTATGCCTGTCTTTTGTTTGGCTGGAAACCACAGGTGTGGGTTCAATTCCAGACCTGAAGGGCAGCTAGGGGCCATAGTCTCAGTGGTTCCATCAGGCTCTATCAGACCAGCAAACCTGGTTCCTTCCTGCCTTTATTTTTTCCAAATTACTTTGAGTTTTGTTCCACATTGTTCTCCCTCTCTATCTAGGATCTCCTACATAGATCCCCCTCTGAGTGGTTAACAGTGATAGCCAGGCACCATCTAGTTCTTCTGGTCTCATAGTCAAAAACAGCATCCAAAAAAGAAAGAGGCTATAGTTACTGATACTACTTAGATCCAACCAAACAGGATTAATTTTCTTGGTACAAAGGTGTAGGGCCATGGTTTCAGGAGACAATCCAGTCAATTGACAGAATATTGCTTTTAGAGTTTTAGTTCAGCTTGCTAGCAGCCATCCAAGACACAACAATGAAACTCTGTTAGTGGGAAGCAACAGAAGGAGACTCAGGAAATCAGAGAAGGGAATTGACTGAAGGACTAGTTTCATTCATAAACTACTGCCTCCTCTGTCATAAGACTAGAAGAACTAGATGGTGCCCAGCTACCATTACCAAACATTTAGATCATGGCAAAGATAAATGGATCACTTGCCTGCTAACCAGACGGCTGGCGGTTCAAACCCACCAGCCACTCCTCGGAAGGAAGGTTGGGCAATCCTACTTCCGTAGTGATACTGCCTCGGAAACCCAAGGAGGGGTCGCTATGAGTCAGGGCCGACTCGACGGCACATAACAACAAGGAGCTCTGGTAGCATAGTGGCTAAGACACTTGCCTGCTAACCAGAAGGCTGGCGGTTCAAACCCACCAGCCACTCCTCGGAAGGAAGGTTGGGCAATCCTACTTCCGTAGTGATACTGCCTCGGAAACCCAAGGAGGGGTCGCTATGAGTCGGGGCCGACTCGACGGCACATAACAACAACAACAACAATCAAAAAGGAGAAAAATGTGGACTAGAACTGCAAATTCCTAAAGATTCTAGACTTACTGGAGCCACTGAGACTGAAGGAACCCATGAAACTATTGCCCTGAGCTATTCTTTAAACTTTTAATCAAAACTATCCCCTGAAGTCATCTTTAGACTAAACAACAGTTTAGCTCAATTAATATGGAATGTATGCCTTGAATATTATGATCTCTTAAAACATTGTATTATGAGATCAAATTACCAACAATAGATCTACAATATAGATGAGAAGACTAGAGGAGAAGTGAGTCCAAGTTAGAGGTGGTGAAACAATTTGAGTAGGAATAGTGAGATTGTTGATGCAAAGTGAAGAATATAACCAATGCCATTGAACTGTATGTGTAGAAATTGCTGAATATGTCCATGTTTTGCTCTGTGTGTTCTTACCAAAAATGAAATGAATATTTTAAAATACATAAATAAAGTGCTCTAAGCAGGCCTTTAGGCTAATACAGTGACTGGGTATTGGAACACCTCTCTCTCTAAAGAACACTCTACATTCAAGCCTACTTCCTAAGAGGCTTATGCAGCTAAAGAGAACAGACAAGTTGTTGCTACCTCCCACTTGGTCATTGCTGCTAGTACTGGAGAGACCTGAGCTTGAACAGTGAATTCACTTAATCACAGACACACTCAGTAAGTCAGTTATATGAGATGCATTACATCCTAAGGAGAGAAAGCATAACCCAGCTAAGAATATGCTCAGACAGTAGTACCTGCTTAAAGATTTCAGGCTGAAATGAGTACTGCTGGCAAAATTGATACCTTTCCAAATTGTTACTCTACATTTTAAGAGCTGAGTTACTGTGGTAGTTAAGTTATATGTCAACTTGGTTGGGTCTGGTTTTGAGTGGCTGGACTGCTCTATGTATCTATTGCCGGTGATGAGACTGGTGATCAACTCCATGATGGAATCTGCAGTGAGCAGCTGAGTAGCTGCCTTAGGGATGTGGTCTGCTTCCAGTGCATAAAGAGAAGCATTGAGAAAAGTCTCTGTTGCTTTTGGCATACTTGGACCCTGCATATAACTAAATTTTCATCTCAATGTCCTGTGTTGTCTGCTGATCTTGGGACTGTCTCCGGACTTTAATTAGTGGCCTGCCATATTGCTTGACAATCTTGGGACTGTGCTATTTTATTCGTTGACCTTAGGTTTGTCAGCCTCAGCAGCCAGCAGCTGCCTGAGTGAAGAGACACCTCCAGGGCCAGGAGCAAGAGGCAGAGCTGAAGCCCAAGGTCAAAGGACTCTCATCCAGCCCCTAGAACTGGCACTTTGAACTTAGACTTCTAGCCTCCTAAACTGTAGGAGAATTAATCTGTTTGTTAGAACCATTCCACTTGTGGTATTTTCTGTTAGAGCAGCACTAGAGGACAAAAATTAATAGTGTCTTGAATTTTAAAAAAAAAAAAAGCATAAGGTAAGAATAAGAGAGAACTAACATTCCCTTTCTTTGTATTGGTTCATTCATTTATTCAACAAATCTCTTTGAGTCCTTGGATAGTACAATGATTAAGATGCTCAGCTGCTAACAGAAAGACTGGCAGTTCAATTCCACCTAGAGGTTCTTGAAAGAAAGACATGGCAATCTGCTTCCAAAAGAAATCAGCCATTGAATACCCTATGCAGCACAGTTCTGCTCTGACACACATGGGGTTGTCATGAATCAGAGTTGACTAGACAGCGATGAGTTTTTTTTATTTACAAGCTAAGGAAGAAACAACTCTAGCCCTTGCCCTCAAGGGGCTTACCATCTTGTAGTAGAGACTTTGCTCTTGTTAGGTGCTATTGAGTTGACTCCAATTCATAGTGACTCTATGTACAACAGAACAAAACACTGTCCATTCCTGTGCCATCCTCACAATCATTGCCATATTTGCAGCCACTGTGTCAAACCACCCCATTGAGGGTCTTCCTCTTTTTTACTGACACTCTACTTTACCAAGCATGTTGTCCTTCTCCAGAGACTGGTCTTTCCTAATAGCGTGTCCAAAGTATGTGGGAGGAAGTACATCCTCAATTCCAAGGAGCATTCTGACTATATTTCTTCCAAGACACATTTGTTCATTCTTCTAGAAGGCCATGTTAACATTCAATATTCTTAGCCAATGCTATAATTCAAATGCATCAACTCTTCTTCAGTCTTCCTTGTTCATTTTCCAGCTTTCCCATGCATATGCATGCATATGAGACTATTGAAAATACCATGGCTTGGGTGAGGTGCACCTTAGTCCCCAAAGTGACATCTTTGCTTTTTAACATTTTTAAGAGGTCTTTTGCAACAAATTTGCACAATGCAATTCAACATTTAATTTCTTGATTGCTTTTTCCATGTGTGTTTATTGTGGATCCAAATAAAATTAAATCCTTTGCAGCTTCAGTCTTTCCTCCATCTATACTGATGTTGCTTATTAGTTGTGAGGATTTTTGTTTTTGTTGGATTGAGGTGTAATCCATGTTGAAGAATATAGTCTCTGATCTTCATGAGTGAGTCCTCTTTGCTTCCAGCAAGCAAGGTTGTATCATCTGCATATCTCAGGTTGTTAATGAGTCTTCTTCCAATCCTGATGCCATGTTCTTCTTCATATAGTCCAGCTTCTCATATTTGTTCAGCATACAGATTAAATAAGTATGGTGAAAGAATAAAACCCTGATGCATATCTTTCCTGATTTTAAACCACACAGTAATAGCGACTAGGTAATGAATTTCTTTTGGGCACAGATCTACCCAGGACTTTTCTTATTATCTCATGTATGAGATAAAAAGAGCACTGTTGGCATTGGCAATAATAAGCAATGTTGTTGCTGTTGTTAGGTGCCATCTTGTCTTCTCCAACTCATAGTGGCATAATGCACAGCAGAAGGAAACACTGCCCAGTACTATGCCATCCTCATGATCTTTGCTACACCTGAGCCCATCATTGCAGTCACTGTGTTAATCCATCTCATTGAGGGCCTTTGCCTTCTTTGTTGATCCTCCACTCTACTAAGCATGATACCCTTTTCAGGGAACGGTCCCTTCTGACAACATGACCAAAGTAGGTGAGACGAAATCTGGACATTTTCACTTCCAAGGAGCATTCCAGCTGCACTGCTTCTGGGACAGATTTGTTAGTTCTCTCAGCAGTCCATGGTACTTTCAGTACTCTTCGCCAACACCACAACTCAAAAACATCAACTTTTCTTTGGTCTTCTTTATTCATTGTCCAGCTCTCACATGCATATGAAGTGATTGAAAATACCATGACTTGGGTTAGATACACTTTAGTCTTCAAGGAGATACCTTTGCTCTTCAGCACTTGAAAGAGGCCTTTTGCAGCAGATGTGCCCAATGAAATACATCATCTGATGTCTGGACTGCTGCTTCCATTGGTGTTGATTGTAGAAGCAAGTAATATGAAGTCTTTGACAACTTCAGTCTTTTCTCCATTTATCGTGATGCTGCTTATTGGTCCAGTTGTGAAGATTTTTGTTTTATTTATATTGAGGTGTAATCCATTCTGCAGATTGTAGTCTTCAATCTTTATGCTGAGGAAATAATCTGAGAAGCTGGACTACATGAAGAAGAATGTGGCATTAGGATTGGAGGAATAATCATTAGCAACCTGCAATACACTGATGACACAACTTTGCTTGCTGAAAGTGAGGATAACTTGAAGTACTTACTGATAAATAATAAAGAATACAGTCTGCAGTATGGATTACATCTCAATATAAAGAAAACAAAAATCAGTGATAGCAGCAATGGGTTCAAGTATAGCAAGAATCATGGAGCTGGCTCAGAACCAGGCTGTGTTTCGTTCTGCTGTGCATAGGGTCACTATGAGTCGGAGATGACTTAATGGCACCTAACAACAACAACAGAGAAAGGGGGAAAACCCAAAAAAGACCAACCCACTGCTGTTGAGTCAAATCCAACTCAGAGAGACCCTAAGGACAGAGTAGAGCTGTACCATAGAATTTCCAAGGCTGAGATCTTTACAAAGCAGCCTACCACATCTTTCTCCCATGGAGCAGCTGGTAGATCCAAACCACTGACCTTTCAGTTAGTGGCTGAACACTTCAGATATTGATTAATTAATACAAAGTTTCTGTCAGGAGGGATGAAAAACTGTTGGAAGTAAATGGTGGTGATGATTGCATAACATTGTGAATACAATTAATGCTGCCAAATTGTACACTTTAAAATGGTTAAAATAACAGATTGTATTTTATATAGATTTTACAATAGATTCTTTAAATGTATTTTTAAAAATACATGGGTACTACAAGAAAATTAATAAAGTAAAGCAGTAAATTTGTAAAACACCTAAGTAAATTTAAAACCACGTACTCAAAGATAACATTGATAATCTTACTATGTATTCTTATAAAATCTCTCATGAGTATAT
>NW_006921986.1:2841930-2852622 GCF_000298275.1 Orycteropus afer afer | reverse complement strand
AGATACACTATATATATATATATATATATATATATATAACCTTTCATAAGTTACTCATTTTGTAATATAAGTATCTTTCCAAGACATGATAGTCCTACAAGATAATTTCAATAGTTAGATAGTATTTATCTGAATAGATGTGTCATAATTTATTTAAACATTCCCCTTTCCTGAGAGGTTATACAAATTCTTTCCTATTAAGACAAGTTCAGTGTAAATATTCTTCTAAGTCTTTATATGCACTCTTAATTATTTTCTAAGAACAAATTCCCAGTAGAAAAATTGCCAAATCATAGTTATAGTTTTGGGTTTTTTGTTTTTTTTTTAAGTTTTGTTTTGTTTTTTTGAAGCTTTTAATACTTATTCCCAGAATACATTTCAGAGAAATTTTGGGTCAGTTTTCACACCCATCAGCACAGTAGGGTTATTTTCTCACATGTTCATATAAAAATAAGCATTTGCTTTTCTTTGACAATTTAATAGGAAGAATATGATATCTTTTTTTATAACAACAAACACAACGCACTGCTGTGGAGTTGGATCCAACTCATAGCGACCCCTCCTTGGGTTTCCGAGGCAGTATTACTATGGAAATAGATTGCCCAACCTTCCTTCGGAGGAGTGGCTCATGGGTTTGAACTGCCAGCCTCTGGTTAGCATTCAGATGCCTTAGGCACTATGCCACCAGAGCTCCTATCTTATTTATATTTTGTTTTCTTTTTCTCAGTTACTAGTGAGGTTGAAAGTAGCATCACTTTCAATGATGCTGTACTTTTTTTTATAGCTGTGTAAATCTGAGGCTTGTTGTTTGCCATCGAGTTGGACCCAACTCATAGCGACTCCTCCTTGGGTTTCCATGGCAGTATCACTACGGAAGTAGATTGCCCAACCTTCCTTCCGAGGAGTAGCTGGTGGGTTTGAAGCACCAGCCTTCTGGTTAGCAGGCAAGTGCCTTAGGCAATGTGCTACCAGAGCTTAGAACCATAAAATCAGCTCTTCACAAGGCAGTTCTTTTCTGAGAGTTTTCATGTTTGACATTTCCATAGGAGCCTGCATGTCATTTCTCTTTGCTGGAAGTAAAACAACTTTTATTTTGTCATTTAGACATTTGAGAAAATAAACTGCTATAAAAATTTTGTATTTTGTATTTGCCTGATACGATGCAATCTCATTTCCAGTATATGAATAATTTGTTATAATAATACTATCAAAACCCACTGCCATCGAGTCAATTCCAACTCATAGCAACCCCCATTGGGTTTCCAAGGCTGTAAATCTTTATGGAAGTAGATTGCCTCATCCTTCTTCCACAGAGCAGCTGGTGGGTTTGAACCTCCAGCCTTCTGGTTAGTAGCCAAATGCCTTACCCACTATGTCACCAGATCTCCTTTCATAATTACACTATCCAAAGAAAAACCAAACTCACTGCTGTCAAGTTGGAGCTGAGTCATAGTGACCCCACCTTGGGTTTCTGAGGTAGTATCATTATGGAAGGAGCTCTGGTAGTGGAGTGCCTAAAGGCACTTGACTGCTAACCAGAAGGCTGGTGGTTCAAACCCACCAGCCACTCCTCGGAAGGAGGATGGGGCAATGTACTTCTGTAGTGATACTGCCTTGGAAACCCAAGGAGGGGTAGCTATGAGTCGGGTCCAACTCGACAGCACATAACAACAACAACAACAACATCATTATGGAAGTAGATTGCCCAGTCTTGCTTCTGAGGAGTGGCTGGTGGGTTTGGACCAACAACCTTCTGGTTAGCAGTCAAATATCTTAGGCACTATGCCACCTATCGTTGATCCAATTTTACTCATGAAATAATCCATTAATAACAAATACCCACTCTGATTAAAAGTGTAAACTAATGGGACCATATATTTTATTATCTATATCTTAGTATTTATGGCATTTCTACCTAATCTGTATAATAAAATGAACTTTCTTGGTGATACACTAAACTGAACTTTCTTGTTGTTACACAGGGACTATTAGGTGAGAAATATGGGAACATCCGAATCCCTGGAGAAGTTGAAGCCTCGGAATTTGAAATGATTTTGGATGCTGCCATAGAGGCAAAGCTGGAGACCAAGTTACTGGAAGAGTGGTACTGTCGAGATGAGAACTCGGTGCCAGCAGCTTATTACCTCAGACCCAAATCGGAAATGCTGAAAAGCAATAAAAATGCAGTAAGTCACACTTCTCTAGAATATCACCTTGCAAAGTATTTATCTATCCCTTATTTTAAATGGTGTCTATGATCCAAAGATGATTTTTCTCTACAGAAAATTCACAGTACATGACCTCAGTCTTCCTTACAACCTTTTTTATATTAATAACAATAATAAAAAAAAAAAAGCTAAGAAACTTTCCAATTTTTTAGTCACCTTTCCTTTACCATTTCAGACTTCCCTTCTAGAATCACATTCCTTCTTCCTAAATTACATCTTTTGGAAATTACTTTAATGAAGGTGTTGTTAGTTGTTAGGTGCTCTCAGGTCAGCCCTGACTCATAGCAACCCTGTGAACAACAGAACGAAACACTGCCTGGTCCTGTGCCAGCCTCACAGTCCTTGCTCTGCTTGATCCCACAGTTACAGCCTCTGTGTCCGTCCACCTTGTTGAGGGTCTTCTTCTCTGACCCTCTACTTTACTAAGCATGATTTCCTTCTCCAGGGACTGGGCCCTTCTGACAACATGGCCAGAGTAGGTAAGACGATTCCCATTCGTACTAGTGGGTCTGGCCATTCTCACTTCTCTGGAGCATTCCAGCTACACTTTTTCTAGGACAGATCTGTTCATTCTTCTAGCATCCAATGGTATTTTCAATATTCTTCACTAACACGACAATTCAAAGACATCAGTTCTTCTTGCGTCTTCCTTATTTCATTGTCCAGCTTTCACATGAATATACACAAACAAAAAAACCAAACTCACTGCCATCAAGTCAATTCTGACTCATAGCAACCCCTCCTTGGGTTTAAGAGGCAGTATCTCTACAGAAGTAGATTGCCCAGTCTTCCTTCCAAGGAGTGGCTGGTGGATTTGAACTTCCAGCTTTCTGGGTAACAGTCAAATGCCTTAGGCACTACACGAATATAGGGTACTTGAAAAAACCATAGCTTGGGTAAGGTGCACCTTAGTCTTCAAAATGACATCTTTGGTCCTTAGCGCTTTAAAGAGGTCTTTTGCAGCAGATTTTCCCAGTGCATTATGTCATCTGATTTCTTGACTACTGCTTCCATGGGCTTTGATTGTGGATCCAAGTAAAATGAAGGTATACTAGTGGTAAACATTCTTAAAGTTTGTTTACCTGAAAATTTTTTTCCACTTTCCTTCCATTTTTATACTTTTGGTATCTGTCATGCTTCTTGTATCTGTAGATCCATGTGGTTCATGAGTTCTGGAAAGTTCTCAGACATCCCCTTGTTGAATGGTGTCTCTATTATTTCTGTTCTTTCCTTTTTGGTCTTTGACTAGATGTATATTAAACCACCTCTGTCTGTCCTCCATGCTTTTTAACTCTCTTTCACATGATCAATTTCCCTTATCTTTTTTTGTTTCCTTCATAGAGATTGCTTTAGATTTTATGCTTCAGTTTACCAATTTTCTCTTAAGCTGTGTCTACTCTGTTCATATGTTGACTTTTCAAGTATTACACTTTTTGTTTCATGAAACATTCTTTTGTGGAGGTCAAGAGTTCTTTTTAAAATCTGCCTACCTATTTTTATAGTCTCTCATTGTTTGTTTATTTTTTATTCAATATTTTTCCTTTAAATACTTCATGCATAGTTAACTTCTGTTCTATAGCTTATTGTAGAATCTTGAGGTGATCTCACTTCTCACATGAGTATGATGAAAACATTATTGTTATGTCCTCTCCAGCTTGGTTCCCAAATCTACATATTCTGTGTCCCTTGAAACCAAGTATCAGAGGAAGAGAGAAGGGCTGGACTTATTTATTGCATAGAATTTCTAGAGCAGTTGAAAAGAAAGCACAGGTACTCAACCCTTTTCAAAAGTGATATAAAAGTGATTTGATATAGTCAGTAGCTCCAAGAGGAGAGCCCTAGGTCAGCCACAGTTCTGCACTTAAGGATTTTGTATATTTGTCTGATATTTGATATAAATATATTTTATATATTGTCTGATATTTGAGATAAAGCATTTTCTCCACATTCTGAAGTCATGTCAGAATTCTTGACCTCTTTTCTTCTTCCTCCTCATATGCATTATTGAGATTAATTATCTACAGGAATATTGCTTCTTTGATTAGGAACATTCTGGTAAACCCAAGTCATTCCCAGTTAAATATGCTAGGAATAAATATAGCAGCAGGTAAAATTAAACATCAAAGATGGTAGCACTTCAAGAATCCTGGTTTACACTGTGGTGTGAGAACACTTGCTCATATATGGTGGTTGTTGTTAGGTGCTGTCGAGTCATCTCCGACTCATGGTGACCCTATGTACAACAAAACAAAACTGCCTAGTCCTGTGCCAGTCTTAAAAGCCTTACTATACCTGAGCCCATCATTACAGCCACTGTGTCATTTAATTTCATTGAGGGCCTTTCCTTTTTTTGTTGACCCTCCACGTTACCAAACATGATATCCTTCTCCAGGGAATGGTCCCTTCTGACAACATGACCAAAGTAGATGAGACAAAGTCACCATTCTCACTTCCAAGGAGATTTTGGCTGTGCTTCTTCCGGGACAGACTTGTTAGTTCTTTTGGCGGTCCATGGTACTCTCAGTATTCTTCACCAGCACCACACTCAAAAGCATCAACTCTTCTATGGTCTTCCTTATTCATTTTCCATCTTTCACATGCATATGAGGCAATTCAACATACCTTGGCTTGGGTTAGGCTCACCTTAGTCTTCAAAGAGACATCTTTGCTCTTCAGCACTTTAAAGAAATCTTTTGCAGCAGATTTGCCCAGTGCAATATGTCATCTGATTTCTTGACTGCTGCTTTCATTGGTGTTGACTATAGAACTAAGTAATATGAAATCTTTGACAACTTCAATCTTTTCTCCATTTATTGTGATGCTACTTATTGGTCCAGTTGTGAGGATTTTCCTTTTATGTTGAGGTGTAATCCATACTGCAAACTGTAGTCTTTAATCTTCATCAGTAAGTACTTCAAGTCATCTTCACTTTCAGCAAGCAAGGTTGTGTTGTCTGTATATCGCAAGTTGTTAATGAGTCTTTCTCCAGTCCTGATGCAACGTTCTCATATAGTCCAGCTTCTCAGATTATTTGTTGATAGAGATTGAATAAGTTTGGTGAAAGGATACAACACTGATGCAGTCCTTTCCTCATTTTAAACCATGCTTTAAACCATCCCCTTCTGTTCGAGTGACACCCTCCTAGTCTATGTCTGCCATTGTTTATTCTCCATTTGTGTCTATGATCGTCTAGGGAAATTTGAATTATTCTTGAAACTCTACATGATACACTGTATAAACTATTGTTAAAAGAGTGTGTGAGTAAGATGATCATCAAGACTATAAATGTTACTCTCTTGACATTTTTATTTCAGAGGCAGTAAGCCACATATTTCCCACCAATACCACCTACTTTCTTCTCCTTCACTCCTTTGCCCTACTTAGTTGGGAGAAAAAAAAAAAAAAAAAACGTATAAAGAGATCATTCTTCTCTCAAGTGCTTTCCCAGAGCACAGGCCTCCCTGATCATTCCTAAATCTGTTCCCTGTGTCTCTTAAAAGTGGGCTATTCTTTGGTAAGGAAAAGTAGCTAGTCTTTCCTATTTTACTCTTATTTCCATCTATGCTTAGCATTTTGTCCAGACCCTCAGAGGGTGTGTGTATGTGAAAGTAGTTGGAAAGATGAATAAATTTAACCCAGAAATACTAATTTCAAAAAGTTTTATGTAATATCACCACTATTCTAGTGTTTCACAAGAAAATAATGCCTTCCCTTTCTGTGCTCCCTTCAGTCATAAAACATCACAGTGAGCCTCAGAGTTTGTTGTTGTTGTTGTTATGTGCCTTCGAGTCTAGCAGGAGGTAAAATAAGCCTCACCAGAACAATAGCAACAACCAGCTTCAGAAGGATCTTTTCATTATCATTAAATCGTTGATATTTTTTCATTGTGAATTTTAACCTAATCTGAAAATATCTGTGTAATCTCTCCTATCTCCTCATTTAATTCCTCACCTCTTTGGAGGATATGGGAGATTATTTTCTTATGCTATTTGTGTTATAACTCAGGAGGAAAGAACATAATATAATTAAAAATCCTATAGGCTTTAAAGCCAAATAAATCCTGTTTTGGTTAACATCCTTGTATAACTTTGGAAAAATTTTAAATTCTCTGACCCCTAGTGTCTTCACATATTAACATGGAAATAATAATTTCCTTCTTTCAGGGTTATTGGGGGAATTTAATGAGACACTGTCTATCATGGTGTTGGTACATAGTAAAAAAAAAAAAAAAGTGCTGTTGAGTTGATACCAATTCATCATGACTCCATGTGTTACAGATACAGCTGTTCCATAGGATCTTCTTGACAGTAATCTTTACAGGACCAGGTTGCCAGGACTTTCTTCTGTGAAGCTCTAGGTTGGGTTCAAATCGCCAGCCTTTAAGTTAGTAGTCGAGTGCAAACTGTTTCATGACCCAGGGCACATAGTAGGCCTTCAAACAGTATCAGTTCTCTTGCTCTTAAATATTGTTATCTTTGATGGTTTTAAGAATAGTATCTTACTTTTACATTCCCATAGGTGCAGTCTTCTGCCAATACAGAAACTGAGAAGAAATGGCAAGAAATATCAGATGAGATCAAGAAGATATTTAAGGCTTCTGTAAAACTGTTGCATGAACAGGGGAAAATGAAACACAGCCAAGCTAAGAGGTACCTGTTCTCAGGTAATTTTCACACATCCTTAGTAAACTAAGGAATAGATAAATAGTGATACAGTCATTGCCTTTTTTTAATGGCTCTGCAAATTTAATCTCATTTACTGCCTGAGAAAACATAATTTTTCTAAATGTTTCCATGCCTTGGAGAGCTAAGTGTTCTTCTGTTTTAACTCATGTTATTGTTGTTGTTGTTGTTAGGCGCAGTAGAGTTGGTGCCTGCTCACAGCAACTCAGTACAACAGAATGAAAAACAGCCCATTTCTGCGCCATCCTCACAATTATTGCTCACGTTTATTGATAACCTTTACTTCTCCAGATCATATAATTTTAAAAGAAATCAGAGAAACTGGATGTACTAGATCCAACTCTGCCAGTGTTTCTCAGCTGAGCTGATCATTCATTCATTCCCTCACTCATTCAGCAAACATTTACTGAGTACTTACCATGTGCGAAAGGAGCTCTGGTGGTGTAGTGCCTAAGGCACTTGACTGCTAACCAGAAGGCTGGCAGTTCAAACCTACCAGCCGCTCCTTGGAAGGAAGGTTGGGCAGTCTACTTCCATAGAGATACTGCCTCGGAAACCTAAGAAGAGGTTGCTATGGGTCAGATCTGACTCGATGGCAGTGAGTTTGTTTTGGTTTTTGGTATCATGTGCGAAATACTAGGAATACAGTAATGAAAGAGAAGGCAAGATCCCTGCCCTCTTTAGTAGGGGCAAATAAATTATAAATAAAATGTTACCAAATAAATGAACAAGATAATTACGGAAGTGATAAGTGCTGTGGATAAAATAAAATACAGTAATAGGAGAATAGTGCCTGATGCAGGGTGTAGGTTCCAGATTTAGATGAAGTGGGCAATAGGAGATGACTTTTGAGTTGAATGACAAAAAGGAATCAGAGCTTGATGGCTAAATGAAGGCCCACAGTTCCAGGCAGATGGATAGATAAGTTCAAGAGCCCTAAGCAGGGAATGTGCCTAGCATGTTCTAGGAGCAGGAAGAAGGTAATGGTAACCAGGCCCTGGGAGGGAATGATGAGGTCCAAGGGGTAGACACAGGCCATAGGAAGAACCTTACATTTTATTCCAGGTGAGATGGATTTAAGTAAGGGAGTGGTAGCGTCTCATTTAAATATTTTTAAAACAAACCTCCTCAGCTACTGAACAGAGAGACTCGTATGGCCTTTTTAGGAGTAGTAAGGAAGATTATTGTTAGAAGTTATCAGGAAACTACAGATCTTAAGGGTTCTGTCAGTCAGTTTCCAGAGAACAAACACTACTTTGTAAAAGTAATCATCTATGTAGCATTTATCTTGAAAGTTGATAGTAAAGCATTATTGAGGGAAAGAGGCAATAGCAGTTGCATTTTCAGATTTTTTGTTGAATGACATGGAGAAGCATTCATGAGAGCTTGATAACATTTTCCCTGGATATGTGTATTTCAACCTCAGAAAAAAATAGTCATTTTGGCAAATTCCCTTTCTGGAAGCCCTCAGAAAATTAGATCTTATTTTAGGTCTTCCTGAAAATATAAAAATTTGCAGTAATAAGCACTCTTTGTAGAATATACAGATTAACAGCTCTAGTGGCACAGTGCCTAAGGCATTTGACTGCTAACCAGAAGGTTGGTAATTCAAACCCAGCAGCTGCTCTGAAGAAGGAAGATGGGGCAATCTACTTCTGTAAAGATTTCCCACCTTGGAAACCCAATGGAGGTCACTATGAGTTGGAATCCATTCAATGGCAGTGGGTTGGGTTTTTTTTTGTTGTTGTTATTTTGTTTTGTTTAATGTTCCTTTGGGATATTTTTAATCATTTTATTTTTTATTTTCATTTTTATTGTTATAAGATTCTAGCTCTTCATCTTTATCAAGGGCAAAACCACCCTGTTGCTAAACAATTAGTATATTAGCAAAAATGCCCAAAGCAAAAGCTTTCCTCTTCTTGATGTGAAAGACACTGCTGTTGTTAAGTGCTTTCGAGTCAACTCTGATTCATAGAGACCCTGTGTACAACAGAGAGAAACACTGCCCTACCCTGCACCAGCCCCACAATCCTTGCTATGTTTGAGTCCATCATTGCAGCCACTGGGTCAGTCCACCTTGTTGAGGGTCTTCCCCTTTTTCTCTGACCTTCTACTTTCCTAAGCATGACATCCTCCTCCAGGAATGGTCTCTTCTGACCACATGACCAAAGTAGGTGAGACAAAGTCTGACCATTCTTTCTTCTAAGGAGCATTTCAGCTGTACTTCTTCCAGGACAGATTTGTTTGTCCTTCTGGCAGTGCATGGTATTTTCAGGACTCTTCACCATCACCACAATCCAAAAGCATCAATTATTCTTTTGTCTTCTTATTCATAGTCCAGCTTTCACATGCATATGAGGCTATTGAAAATACCATGGCTTGGATAAGGCATACCTCAGACTTCAAAGTGACATCTTTGCTCTTCAGCACTTTAAAGACATCTTTTTGCAGCAGATATGCCCAGTGCAATGTGTCATCTTCTTTCTAGACTGCAGCTTCCATTGGTGTTGATTGTGAAAGACACTAATTCTTGGAAAAACTAAACCAAACACACTGCCGTCTAATCAATTCCAACTTATAGCAACCCCCATTGGTTTCGAGGACTGTAAATCTTTATGGAAGCAGACTGCTTCATCTTTCTTCTGCAGATTGGCTGGTGGGTTCGAACTGCCAACCATTTGGTTAGCAGCCACATGCCTTAACCACACACCACCATAGCTCCTCTTGATGTTCTGAGAAGGCACTCTCTTATTTAGAATCATGCAGTTCAAGTTTTTAAATATTTCATTTGCAAATTCTTTCTCCTAAATTGACCCACATTAAAGAGTTCTATCAAAATGGATAGTCATGTGAAGATTAGTCATTTCATATGAACTACTACAAGTGGACTGTATTCTTTTTAGGGTTACATCATCTTAAAGATGTGTACCTTCATGACAATTTTAATTTTATATTTCAAACACATTTTAATACTGTATCTGTATAATCAAAATTCCTGGAGAAGTACCAACTCTTTGAAATGGATATAGTCTATTATTTGAATATTTTTAAAATTGTTATGATTAGAATACTAGATAGAATCTCTAAAAGTATAAGACTTAGATTTGGGTTGAATGTAATTTGAACAGGAAGGAAAGAGAATTGAATTAAATAAATAAATGATACCTTTTTGTGAACCTCAAAACTTAAGTGGTCTCAGAGATGGTAAATATATTAATGTCTCACAGATAATAGGAATCAGGGCTGGGAATCTGTTCCTAATATTACACTCATCAGCACTACGACTGGTTGAGTTTTAGAATGCTACAGAAAATGCAAACACAAAAAACAAATATAGTATTCTAATAAGGAGAGTTGTTGTTGTTAGATGCCATCAAGTCATCTCCAACTCATAACAACCCTATGTACAGCTGAACAAAACACTGCCTGGTCCTGTTCCAGCTCCACAATCCTTGCTGTATGTGAGGCCATTGTTGCAGCTACTGTCAATCCGTCTCGTTGTGGGTGTTCCCCTTATTTGTTGACCCTCCACTTTACCAATCATGATATCCTTCTCCAGAAAATGGTCCCTTCTTGATGAAGTCTGGCCATTCTCATTTCCAAGGAGCATTCCAGCTGCATTTCTTCCAGGACAGATTTCTTAGATCCTTTAGCAGTCCATGGTTCTTCCAGCATCCTTTGCCAACACCACAACTCTAAAGCATCGACTCTTCTTTGGTCTTCCTTATTCATTGTCCAGCTCTCACATGCGTATGAGGCAATTAAAAATACCATGACTTGTG
>NW_006921986.1:2793853-2837465 GCF_000298275.1 Orycteropus afer afer | reverse complement strand
TTCAGACTCACCAGCCACTCCTCGGAAGGAAGATTGGGCAATCTACTTCCGTAGTGATACCACCTTGGAAACCCAAGGAGGGGTCACTAGGAGTTGGAACCAACTCGATGGCAATGAGTTTGGTTTTCGAGTTTTATTTAAAATCCCTTTGTCTAGGGTACCAGGCTGCTTAGAGATAAACAAATAAGTGGGAGATTAACAATTATTCTGTAGACTACTCTGCCTCAACCTAAAAGCCAAATAATCTCCCAGTAAGAACTACATGTTGAAAACTGGCCCATTGCTCCTTTGTTCTAGGTAATAATGAATGCCTCACTTTACTCTCTTTCAGCTATTGAGGATGAGTTTGACTTTGCTCTAGGAAAACAAACTCCAGCATTCCTAAAGAAATGTGTTTGCTACATTAGGAAGATTGCTAACATTGAGCGTTTTGTGAAAATCCCAGAGATGGGAAAATACATGGATATCACTGGAATGGAACCAAGGATTATTCGAGACCCAGAAGCCCAAGAGAAGCTGATAAAACTTAGGGATGAATTTATTCCTACGATTGTTGCATCATCAAATCTGAGAGTGTACACGTCTGTTACTCATTGTGACATGAAGCTAGGCTATTCCCAAGAAATAGAAAATCATTACATAGAAGGACTTGGTAAACAATTTTATGAGGATATGATTGACATAATTCAAGCAACAGTACAACAAAATTTTGACACTGAAACTGATACATTGTATGATGAAATCCTTCAGCATTCATCGTTGTGTAAGACATATGCCTCCTTCTATGAGTACAAGTGTGAATCTCTAAACATAGTGCATAAATACATCCTTCCAAGCAAAACCGGGCACATAAACCCTCTTATTGTATACGGTGGACCATGTACTGGGAAGACTCTTCTGCTTGCTGAAGTAGCAAAGAAGGTAAAAGGCTATTATTTTTCATGTATGTTGATTAAAAACAAAACAAATCAGCAAAAATTTTCACTTTTGGAAAGATAAATTCTATTTCTGGATTTTAGTACTATCTGAATTGCAATGTCTTTTTTGAATGGAAACGTGTTTCTCTTTTGCTTGTATAACAGTTATATTGGAAGAGAAGATTCATGGGGTGCAATTATAAAGCCAATTTAGTTCTTCTTTTAATGGTGGTTCAAACTTATATTGTGGAGCTAGTACCTCCTTCCCATTTGCATAAAAAATAGAGCAGATCCCACGACTTTTATTTGTCCCTCTCGCACAAAGAAAAGCCCTCCAGTAGTTTCTAGTCACTATAGCAGTCTCAGTTTAGTAATTACAAGGTAATAATTACAACTATAATCTATACTTCTCTCTCTCAGCTGAGGCCTACTGTGAGCAAGGAATCCACAGTGAGAAGTAGAGATAGGGCGGTCTTGTCCTTTCTTTCTCCACATAGCACTTCCATCCCTCCTTGCCTTACCTCAGCCCACGTTTCTGACCCCCTCCAGGGTTGCAGTTTACAGGATGCAGGAAAGGTCAGGTGACAAGGAAGCTCTTACACGACTGATGCAGTTAGGAACTGGCCTCTGTACTCTCTGCTCTTGGCAAGTGTGTGAATCTTCCTCCCTTCTCTTTTGCAGCCATTTCATGGCTTCCTAGAAGCCCTTCCTCTCCCAAAGTCTCTGCCCTGCCCTTGCTGAGCATTTCCCAATACAGTTCTCTACACACGAGAAATTGCATCTTCTTTTTACTAGAGAACTTCCTTAGATCCTCAGCGCCCAGCAGTTCTCATCCACTATCTTTCTGCTGAGCTCCTCTCCATAGCAGACTGCTTGGACCGGATGTGGAAAAGCAAAATAAAGCAAAACAAACAAAAATGCTCTTCATCACACTCTGGCCTATGAGTGGCAAGAGTTGTGTCTGGCTCATTGGAGACACTCAGGTGCTTTTTTGCCCTGATAAACTCTAGACATACAGGCCAGTCACAATACAGTTGTTTTCTGGTTGCAGAAACAAAAGGGAAAGGAATAATAACCAGACAGAGAGAGAGACGACTGTGCCCCCTGGTAGATAGGTTGATTAGTGCATATCTCTCCTGGGTGGTGGTGCCTACTGGTGGACAGATTGACCACAGCATGTTCTCTGGTGTGTTTGGGAGGCACTGAAATTGGAAAATTGAGATCTGGAACTTTCTTATGCTAATTAAACCAGGGATGGACAAGGAGTTATCGCAGAGAGGGAGAGGAAATGGTAAGCAAAGACCAAAGGCTCTGCCTAAGAGTTTTTTGCAGACAAAAACATCAAACACTAGGGAGAACTGAGAAAGTTAGCACACTTAAAAATTCCAATGCCCCCCAAAAAATAACAAGACGCATAAAGAACAGAGAAATGATGACCCATCCAAGTGAACATGACAAAGGGAGTGAAGTGCAACTGAGGATGACTTAATAAAGGAAAAAAAAAATGGAAGAATATAGTACAACAATGTTAGGCATAATTAAAGAGCTGAGGAAAAACATAGAGAAAGATGCTAATACAGTATCTTTCTCTCAGTCCTCTACAGAGCAACTAGCCAGCCTCAGTCATCCCTTAACCTTTATGTTTCTTTGATGTCATCAGACCTCTGTGTCCCCCCAGGCCTGTATGTTGTTGTTGGTGGGTGCCGTCAAGACGTCTCCAACTCATAGTGACCCTATGCTTAACAGAAAGAAACAACGCCTGTTCCTGTGCCTGCTCTGTGATCCTTGCTATACTGGAGCCCATCACCGCAACCACTCTGTCAGTTCATCTCCTTGAGGGCCTTCCTCTCTTTCATCGACCTTATACCTTACCAAGCATGACATCCTTCCCCAGGGAATGGTTCCCTTCTGATAATAGGACCAAAGTAGGTGAGACAAAGTCTGGTCATTCTCACTTCCAAGGAGCATTCCAGCTGTACTTCCTCCAGGACAGATTTGTCAGTTCTTTTAGCAGTCCATGGTACTTTGAGCATTCTTCTCTAGCACCACAACTCAAAAGCATCAATTCTTCTTTGGGCTTCCTTATTCTGTAAGTGGTCCATTAAAGCCCCTTTCCCCAGGCTAGAAGTGAGCAGTAACAATTCCTAGTCCTCCCCCTTGAGGGTGAGGTAGTGATGGATACGGTGCCCAGCACCCTAATCTCCAACTATTTTCTCAGCTACTCTAGTCTTTTTTTAGGCTACAAGTGGGTAGTTTACTAAAGGCAATAAAAGTGGTTATGGGATCTCCCATGCAAGTCCTGCATGATGGTCTAGGACCTCACTTTGGAATGTAGTATCAATTGTCTTGGCATCTCAGCCTAAACTGGACTACAATAGCTTCATTTTTAACTTCTGTTACACTTAGTATCTAAGTATGATAGTTGTGTTATTCTGGTATTACTTTAGACTCCTGGTATTGTTTTTTCTGTGCTTACTCTCCTGGAGAGCATTCTTTAACCTTGTTAACCTTCTCATAATCTGACGTGTGCTACACAATCTAGATTTGATCGTCTTGAAGACAAAATGGGTACAGTCACAGTACATCCTATGTGGGGATTAGGTTCCAGAGTAAGTTCAGAGGTGAAAATCAGGTGTATCAAACATACCCTTGAAAAGCCTTCAGGAAAACCAAATTATTACTTCTTACCATGTCAAGCTCAGCTGGATTTTCTTCTTGTGCTAGAATAGACAGCTCTTTCTTTAGTTGAGCTCCTGATAAAGTAGCAGGTTTATATTTAGGGCCATGTTCCATCAGAGTCAATGTGTACCTGTGTGCGTGTTCAAGCACTAATGTGTATGTGTGACCTCAAAGCGGTTCATTCTGGTTTGACCCTCCTGCTGAGAATTTGTGTTTCTACCCCAGACATACTGAACCAGTATACATAAACATCACCTGGGGATTTTGTTAAACTGTAGAGAAGAATCAATCACCTGGGACCTTGTTAAAATGTCGATTCTGATTTAGTGTATCTGGGGTAGAAATGCAGATTCTCAGCAGAAGGTCAAACCAGGATGGACCAATCCAAAGCCCTGCTTCAAACACTAGAATTATTCCAAGTAAGCAAGATACCAACACTGTGAGAGGCATGTGGAAGCTAAGATCAAATGAGAAAAGATTCCTGTTTGTATTTCAATGTCACTGTAAGGCTTTTCTCTCTGTGGAGGTAGGAAGGAAATGCTTTGTATAGATAAACCATCCAAACTGTGGTAGAGTACACTGATAGAGTCCAGACTTGATCAATCTGAGCAGTGGCTTCTGTGCTCTTGCTGTTCAGAATATGTTTGTCCAGCCACCTGAGCCCATCTATGCACAATCCATGATTCTGGTCCCCCATGAAGCCTCCGCTGTTTCTTTATCTCTTCCCTGCCTTCCACTCTCATCTCTGTTGTTGTTGTTGTTGTTATTGTTATGTGCCGTCAAGTCAGACCCGACTCATAGCGACCACTCCTTGGGTTTCCGAGGCAATATCACTATGGAAGTAGATTGCCCCATCTTCCTTTGGAGGAGTGGCTGGTGGGTTTGAACCGCCAGCCTTCTGGTTAGCAGTCAAGTGCCTTAGGCACTACACTCTCATCTCTAGTGGGGAACGTCTGGGCTCCCTGTTTCCCTCCACCAACCTGTGCTCTTCTCCAACCTTACATCCTGTGTGAGCATGCAGACAAATACCTAATATTACCCTCACATTATCTCCTGTGTTAGCCAATGTCTGTTCTCTAGTCCTGCTATAAGTGAAACACCATAAGTAGATGGCTTTAACAAATGGATTTATTCTCTCACAGTTTAGGATAGTAGAAGTCTGAATTCATAGCACCAGCTCTAGAGGAAGGCTTTCTCTCTCTGTCAGCTTACTGTTTAGGAGGAAGGTCCTTGTCTTCTTTTAACATCTGTGGGCCCAGGGTACCTTGGAGGTCTCCATGTGTCTTGCCATCAGTCTTCCCCTGGTTCTAAGAGGTTCTTGGTATAGGGATTCCAGGTAGACATACTCCACTCCTGGCTCTTCTTTCTTAGTGGTACCGAGGTTCTTCTTTTTCTCCTAACTTCTGTCTCCTTTCATCTCCTGTAAGACAAAAGATAATACAGGCCACACCCCAGGGAAACTCCCCTTACATTGGATCACAGCTGTGACCTGATACTGCATCCCATCCTACTCCCTTTGCAAATGATTGCCAAACCACTGAGAATCATAGCGCAGCCAAACTGACGTATTTTGGAAGGATGCAATTTAATCCATAGCACCTAATATTTCCACAGACATGAGCTCATGACTGTAGGACCACTCTCTACAGACATCACACATCATGATGTGGATGACAGTAACCTGCATGAAATGCACACTATCATGGAAGATTGTTTCTGGGGGTCAAGTCATGGGGCAGGAGGAAAGCTTTATGCCTTGAAGACCCCTACTTGAATTGCTGTCTCAACTTGGACAGCATTCAGTAACATGACTCTGAGGAGGAAGGATGATGCTTCCATTTACCATCATTGATCAATGTAGGGACAATCAAATTGATGAGAAACAAAAGATAGTTTTAGGATGGCAATATTCCTCAAAATCAGCATCAAAGGTTGGAGTTAAGCCAATTTTTTTTTTCATTTTCTTTAATATCTCATTATAAAGCTGACATCCATAAATCTCTCCTAAATGTATTTGTATTTTATCCCAATCAATCTCTAGAGGAACCATGTTTCACAAACTTACTTTTTAGTGTGTGAAATAACACATCCTTTTCTAAGGAGTATCCTGGTGAATCCCAAAGATTACTGAAAGACTTCATTTGGAGTTCTTTGGAATGGATTATACTTGATCATATCCTTTTTCTCATCTTTGCTTTTACAGACAGAAAAATACTAAACAGGGACTTCATACATTTTATCTCTGTAACTCCACTTTTTTTTGTTTGTTTGTTTTTCTTTAAAAAAAAGGGGGGTGGCAGACGAGCACTAGAATGGAAGGTGGGTATGACTTACACTCCAACTCCATCTCTTGGTAACCATTTAACTCCAAACAAGCCATTTATTCAGCCTGGGCTTTAGTTTCCTTTTCTGTTAAATGATATTATAATCCCATCTGTCCTGAGAGGAAATACAAGGACAGATGACTGCATGTTAATACAGCAAACTGTCTGTTACATAGTTCAACATTTAACAGAACTCTTTTAACCAGCATTTCATCAGTTTTATGACAACGCTAAGTAATAATGAACATGATTGACACTATAGCACCACAGTATAATAAACTAGCTTCTAAATCATGAGAGATTATATTCAGTATAATTTTAGTACCAAGTATTTTTATTGCACTTTAATTAATTGGAAAATTGGTCAACTATATATCATGTGATCTCAATTAATGAAAACATTTGACTTATACAACATGTCAATAATTACTTAAGCTATTCACTCATTAAACAAATACTAACATAAGCACCTACTGTGTGCCAACAACTGTGCCAGGAAATGAGGATTCTTTGATGAATAACTGACTACATTGGCTATTCAGATTTACTGTTGCACTATGTAGTAAATTACATAGTGTGGCTTTTCTAGCCATAAGTCTTTGTAAACTCCATGGTAGAATTTGCCATGAGCAACTGAGTAGCTCCTGGTTGTCAAAGTTATCCACCTGGGGTATTTCTGTTGAGACTGGCATGAAGCAATCTTCTGGGAAGTTCTCTCTCTCTCAGGTGCATAGTATTCTGATGTTGGGATTGGTTAGTTTGGCCACTCTGCCAGGCTCAAAAGGAGCCCTCCTATTGGCAGAAGGAGTCTTTCTGACTGCTGGCTGAAAAAGACATGCTGTGGAGAGAAACATGCTCCTGAGAGACACACACTTGCTGAGAGACATGAGAAACACATGCTGCTGAGAGAGAGATGCAAGAGACTTGTACAACTGAGAGAGGGATGTGAGAGACACGCACTGCTAAGTGAGATGGCTGGCTGTGAGAGACTGAATGCATTTCTGAACTTGAATTGTAGCCTGTTGCTTCCCTAATAAACCCTATAATCTCTGAGTTCTGCATGGCCACTGCAGCAAATTATCAAACCCAGCAAAGAAGTGTTGGATGCTGTGGGAGGAACAATTGGTGTCAGCATTGGTGAAAGGGCTGGAGGGAGGCAGCATGTTTGGCCTCGCAGGCATAGGCCTTGGGCTACTGATGGTGATTCTGTCTTCCTTTTGTGAGGTTAGAGGAATGTCAGAAGATGCTGCCACCTTGCCCCTTTAGCAACTGTTTATGAAACACTTTATAATTTTTAGAATACAAGCCAAACATAGCCTTGTGATTGAATAATGCTGTCATCACCATTTTATTACCTTTATGAAGAGTGATCCTAAGGGTCGCAACTCATGATTATAGTGTGTGGGCTTTGTGATAGCTTTGTTGCCTTCGCCAAAGGTTTTGCAGTTTCTGGTTCTAAGCTACTTTATGCATAGTAAGGGTTAACAAAGTCTGACTTCTAGAGAGAGGAAATGTTGCTGGACATAACTATGTGAATATATATTACCATTCTAAATATCATTTTTATGTTTTAGGCTTATGGCTGGCTACATGAAGACACGGGACCAGAATCTGACCCAGTCATAGTCATAAGATTTCTAGGAATGACAGACATGAGCACTGACCTTAGGACTCTCCTCCTAAGTATTTGCGAACAGTTGGCTGTGAACTACCGTTGTCTGGTTCAAAACTACCCCAAAAAGATCCACGATCTCTGTGACTTATTTATAAACCTTTTGAATGAGTCTTCGCTGCAGAGACCTCTGGTAATAATATTCGATGCCCTCGAGCAACTCTCAGAGAGCGACGAAGCCAGGAAACTTTGGTGGCTCCCTGCTCACCTGCCCCGCTTTGTACGGATCGTCCTCTCCACACTGCCCAATAAACATGGGATCCTACAGAAACTAAGGTGCCTTATCCACGAAGAAGACAACTACATCGAGCTAATTCCACGGGACAAGAAGATGTGTAGCCAGGTCCTCAAACACCAGCTGCTGAGAGTCAAGAGGAAGGTCACATCAGGCCAGCAGATTTATGTGAACAATGCATTCTCCAAGTGCACACTGCCAATGTTTGTGAACCTGACCTTCAGGGAGGTGAGACATTGGAGATCTCACAAAGATGTCGACGAATCTTCTCTCTGTGTCACCGTTCACGAAAGTATAGAGCAGTTATTCTGGTCCTTGGAGAAGAGGTGTGGTCAGAAGCTGGTGTCCAGGGCTCTGGGTTATATCACTATGGCCAAAATGGGTTTGAGTGAAATGGAACTGGAGGACGTCTTAGCCCTAGACAACACTGTTATGAATGAGCTCAATGAGAACATCAGGCCCAGCAACCCCCTGAGAGTACCGTATTTGTACATTGCGAGACTCAAGGAGGGCCTCAGTGGATACCTGATAGAAAGACACGTGAAAAACGTCACACTCCTGGTCTGGGCCAACAGACACCTACAGCTCATTGCCCAGAAGTTGTATCTGCAGGATGACAGTAACCTGCATGAAATGCACACTATCATGGCAGATTATTTTCTGGGGGTCTGGTCAGGGGGCAGGAGGAAAGCATTCTGCCTTGAAGACCCCTACTTGAATGGTTGCCTTGACTTGGAGAGCAGAAGCCTGCTTGAGGAAGAAAAACACTTCATGGAACAGGCTTCCTTTGACAGGCAGTCCCCGGACCAGCCATGGGTTTTCCAGTGTAACCCACTGGAGCCTGACATCTTTTTCGTCAATCACCGAAAAATGTCTGAGCTTTTACACCACTTGACGAGGTGTGGGAAGACTGATGACTTGCTTTATGGCATCATCATGAACTTCAGCTGGCTTTATACCATGATCAAAATTGGCCAGTTTGAGAAAGTTCTTTCAGACATTGAGCTGGCGTACAACCACTCACAAGAGAAGGAGCTGAAGTTCCTCGCCAGCACTCTCCGCAGCATCAAAAACAAAGTCACTGCTTTTCCTGGCTCCCTCTCAGCAGAGCTTCAGCAAAGACTGCTGCCTGTCGTAAGTTCCCTGCCCAAGCTGCGACACCTTCTTTTAGAATGTGACAAAGATGGGCCCAAATATTGCTCCATTGTACCACTGCATTCCTCCATGGATGTGACATATAGCCCGGAGCGCCTGCCCTTGTCATCTAGTCACCTACATGTCACGGAGATTTTACCTACCTGTAATCCCAGTACTGTCCTCACAGCTTTAGAAAATGGTTCCATCAGCACTTGGGATGTAGAAACTCGTCAGCTCCTCAGGCAGATCACCACAGCCCAGTCTGTCATCCTGGGCATGAAACTGACCAGTGACGAAAAGTACCTTGTAGTGGCTACAACAAATAACACCTTGTTGATTTATGACAACTTAAATTCTTGCCTCCTGTCTGAAGTGGAAATTAAAGGAACCAAGCATGGAAGTGCCTCTACCTACATCAATGGATTCACACTGTCCATTCACCATGCCCTTGCATGGCTAGAGGCCAGCAAAGATGTCACGGTCATTGATCTGCTCTACGGATGGCCCCTTCACCAGTTCCACTGCTGGTATGAAGTGACCTGTGTCCAGTGCTCTCTGGATGGTATGTATGCCTTCTGTGGACAATACCTGAACACTACCACCATATTTCACTTAGGGAGTGGGGACAAGTTGTGTACGGTGACATCTGATTTTTCAGGTGGATTTGTGAAGTTTCTCCTGATCTTGGATACGGCTCAAGAAATGGTAATGGTAGACAGTGAGGGGAGTCTTTCTGTTTGGAATACTGAGGACATGTCCAACCCCCAGCTGACTGATGACTTTGATTGCCGAAGAGAAGACAGTGAGGTGGTCAGCATTGAGCTTTCAGAGGACCAAAGTGCAATTCTGATCTGTAAAGCCCTTAGCATTGAACTCTTAGATACAGGCATGTGGAAAGTGGCTGAAAAGTTCAGAGCCAAGCATAATGAGCGCTTTATATCTGCCGTGCTGTCCAAAAATGGAGACTGCATCATCGCAACCATGGAAAATACCTCAGCTGTGTTTTTTTGGAGGCGAGACACAGGACAGTGCATGGCAAGCTTACAGGAAATCTCAGGTACCATAGTTAAGTTGGTCAAATCCAGTCACCACAATATGCTGCTGTCTTTATCAACCAGTGGTATTCTTTCTATCTGGGACATAGATATTATCACAGCTATGTCCAACATAGATAAGACTGGAAAACCTATCCAAAGTCTAATGTTACCTGCTAGAGGGGAAATAATTTATTCCCTCGATGGCTCTGACTGTGTTCATAAGTGGAACTTCAGCACTGGGTTCATTGAAGCAGTCTTCAAGCATGAAGGAATAGTTGAACACTGTGTGTTGACATCTTCTGGAGACATCATGGTGACATCAGATGACAAAAGCAGCCAGTATGTCTGGCACACCAGCAGTGGCGAGAACCTCTTCCGAATTAATGGACAGAGAATATCTCAACTGCTGATCACACACAATGACCAGTTTGTGGTCTCGCTCTGTGAGGAAAATGCCTCAAGGGTTTGGAGACTGGCCACAGGCCACAGAGTTTGCAACATTCTGACCACTTTGCAGAATGCCTTTATAACCTCTGCAAATACCTTCGTGGTGGGGATGACCAAAAGCAAAGTGCTGGCAGTCAGTCTTTGGACTGGAAGTATCACAAAAAAATTTTGCTGTGAAGATGGGACCACTATTGTGAATTTTAAATTGATCCCTGACTGTCCTGATATCATAGTGTTCATCACATCAGCTGAGACTGTGAACATCTGGAGTCTGACAGATGAAGTCATCTGTCGACGTGTGCAACTTCCCAACAACTTCTTGAAGAATCTAGAGGATTTCGAAATTTCTCCCAATGGAAAGCTAGGCATTATATCCAGGGGAGATGAAAATATCAACGTGCTTGACTTACATAGTGGAAAATTACGAGTGGTTCATGCCTCTGGGATCATCTGGCGGCAGAGGCTGTCTCGAGATGGCCGCTACCTGGTATACATTTGTTTCCGAAATGGGGAGGAAGAAGATGAAAATGGTGCAATATCCAGTTTAATTGTAATGAGGTTGGCTGATGGCAAAAATATCGGTGCTTGTTCGCTTTACAAAACACCCACTTTCCTTGCGCTCTCACAGAGGCACCTGAACATCATTGTAGGCTTTGACGATGGCAGTATTGGTATATACACAGTGGTGGACCGTGTAGATGCTGCTTTGAAAATTAAAATAGCCACTTCTAATAGCAGACAAATTTTCAACAATGCAACACAGACATCCAGGCCAAAGTGTAACAGTTTTTGTTTTAAAGTGTCTGTAGACTGCTTATGGAGAGAATCTACTGAGGTCTTTGCAAGAGACAGTCCTATAACAGTGAGTGACTCCACAGATTCCAATGAAGCAACTCCCTCCAAGAAACACAATTATTGTTATGACCGTGTAAGCTCTGCCCTAGAATCCAGGGGCCACAGCTTTGCCCCTGATAACTGATGAAATATTTGTACTGGTCACCAGAAATACATAATACACATACAAAAGAAAAAAAAAAAAAAAAAGTCTTCTGTATCCCAGATGATAAACTGTTCATTTCTTATAAGACAGGAAAGATGCTGGAGTGCCAATGTTTTATTAGCACACTCATGAACTGTACAGAAATGTGAAATTGGTTTTGACTTTCTTGTCAAAGTTTATCCAGAAATGAAGTTTTGACAAGAGAATTTCTAGAAATATATTTAAATGACTACTTTGCCTGAAAGTTATAGAGTAGTTTTAAAATTACCTGTGAGGTAAGAGGCAACATAATTCATTCCATTGGTTCAGATGAGAAAGGTCAGAGTTACAGACAGAATATTTGGACTGGAAGAGGTTCTATAAAAATGGTTGACATCATGAAGACAAAGAGTTACTTGACTTCAAATGATTGTGTGGACATAAGTAAATACAGCCTTAATCTCTCCTTACATTTTACAGTCCTGACAACTGTGCAAACCCAGTCTGTGGCTGCAAGGTATAAAGGTGCAAACTAGGGTAACAAAAACGCCCAGATGTATTCTCTGTTTCCCAAGTGAAACAATGTGAAAAGTGAGGCTGCAAACTGGACTGGGATAAGAACTAACTACATTTATCATAGGGCTACTGAACATGGAGAATCAGTCTTCATTAAAAGTTGCAACAATTGCATGTGAGGGTTTCTACATAATGGAATGTGTGATTTTTAAATTATTTCCTGGGTTGGAATGTGTTTAATAAGAAAACACAATCTTTCCTTTTCTCTTTTGGAATGCCTATTTGTGCTGGGTATAAAAACAATTACCAAAAGAGCATTCCAAATTTCAAAACTCCTGTTCCCATCTATCACCAAACTAACAAAAGTCTGTACTTTCCAGCCAGTTTTATGGAAGTATAAATTATTTCCTAAATCCCTACACTAAATAGAGAAATAGCTTTCTTGACATGCCATGTAGGAAATACTGATGACGTTTGCCTTATTCTCACTCCTCCTCTTTCCTGTGTCAAACTCAGATAGACGACCAAATACTCTGGGACAAACTGACTATGCCTGTCCTTGTGCTAAAATATTCCATAAATCTTAAGGGTGTCCAAAGGTTCTTTACCGGCCCTGTTTGTAATCACTTTCTTACTTCTACACACTGTACGTTTGCTCCTTTCTGTGTCACATTTCCCACTCGAGGACTGTTCTGAGCCTTTTGTAAGTGTCACCCGTTTCAAAGCAGAAGCAGTGAAATGGTAGTAAATATTTTTTAAAACCTACTTCACCTTAAAAAAACTTATATATATATATAACATCCCAAAAGGTGAAAGTGATTTCCTGCCTTCCACATCCTCTACATGACGTATCCGTGGAACACTTTTCAGAGATGATGGTTTGGTTTGGTGTCATTTCAAAGCAGCAGTAGGAGGCAGAATAACGAACAAGGAACTGACTTGCTTTCAGTCCAGTTCTGCCATGAACTCATCACATGCCACTAGATAGATCTTTCACCTCCTCGGTGTGTTGTTTTTGTAAACTGCAAAATAAAGGTAATGACAACTTCTGCTCAAGGCCTCCTAAAAGTTGGGGAAGTTAGGGAGCTATGGTGAGAGAAAATACAGCAGCATCTTGGTAGTTGATGCTCATGGGGGAAACAGTGATCTAATCCGTAGAGAATCCAAGTCATTTGTATTTCACTTTGCAAAGCAGTTTGGCTCATAAGCGTTCAAAGGTCTGACTCAGATAGAAACACCCCACTTCATGGTGAAAGACTTTTTTCAGTTTCTTCTGGTCTACCACATTCTACATAATGGTAAGTAGTAACTCAGAGAACAGCCAGACCTACGTATATATCACCTGGAGTTGATTTATGAATTAGTGTTTTTTTCACTCATCAGAGACAACACACTCTTAACCTTGTCAATTAGCGTTCCCTGCCATACATTTCTAAGAATTAAACACCTAGACAGATTACATGTAGTATGTGAATGTTCCGTGTAAAAGCCAATAGAGTATTAACAAGTGACTTGAATGACTTTCCTAACTTGTTTGCAACTGATAGCTCATATCGAACGTTTTTATGTAAACTTTGTATTGTTGGGAAGAACTACCCAATCAGAGATTTATATTTTCATAAATGTTACATTTAGTTAACTTTTGTTACAGAGTTGTTAAACTAGAAAATTATTGCAGTCTTCAAACAATGTATGTAATCTTGTGTATGTATTGTTTGTATGAATAAAAGATAACCTACTGTGATTTCTGTGGTGTTTGTTTTTCTCCCCCACCTTTTGGCAGATGTAGTTAGAGACCTTCAATAATAACAATCACGGGTGATGCTCGCTGATTGCTTACCGCGCTCCAGGCACAGTTCTCTGAGTTTTGCATGTACTAAGCCATGTAATCTTCACAACAATTAAATGAGGTTTGTTGTTAATTGTCTTCTAGTTGGTGCAGACTCACAGTGACCTCCTGTATAACAGAACAAGATGTTCTGGTCCTTTGCCATCTTAGTGACCACTGGTGTGTTTGATTCATTATTGTGGCTATTGTGTCAGGGCATCTCATTGAGGGTTTCCTTCAGGTTAGTTGATTCTCTACTTTACTAAATAGGTAGATACTCTTATTCCAAATTCATGGATGAGAAAGCCTACAATCAGGTTCACAGAGAATAGCTGAACAGGATTTCAGTGCACCATCAATGTCTTTTTTGTTAATTTTCTCAAAACACATAAAATACAGCAGAGTATCCAGTAGGTACTCAATGATAATGGTCTGCTCAGTGTTCTCTGAATTGAAGATTTGAAACCAGGCAGAAGATCACTGGAGGTCTTTGCAAACTCAGGTTGCTCAAATATGTACAAAGAGTTGATGTATTCATTCTGCAAATACTTATTTCGTCAGGAATACAAAGATAACTAACCTGTGTTAGCTAGGATTTCACAGTCTTAACAACAGATATATACCATGTTCCATGTGGAGAGATTGAAGGAGAGTGTGGCTTCCTCTGGAGCTGAGTGCAGAAGGAGGGAAGATGAAAACCAAGGCATAGCCCCATACACATTCCCTCCGGTGACAGACCAGCACCAAGGGGAGACTTCTCATACACCCTGTTTTCATTTCTTGTCTCTTGGATTTGAGAACCCCCCACCAAAATGATATATATATTTTAGACAAGGCAGCATTGGAGAGCTTAAGTGATGATAACTAGGAAATAAATCAGGGAAATTCTAGTGCCTAAGGCACTTGATGCTAACCAGAAGGCTGGTGGTTCAAACTCACCAGCCACTCCTCAGAAGGAAGGTTGGGCAATCTACTTCCATAGTGATACCACCTCAGAAACCCAAGGAGGGGTCACTGCGAGTCAGATCTGACTCAATGGCAGAGAGTCTTTTTTTTTTTTTTTTTTTTTCTTCAGTCATGAAATAATTGTTCTCAGAGAAACTTAAAATCAGTGTTTTAAGAAAAATTAAGTTATCTATCTAGTTTGCTGCCTTCATTATCATGTGTCTGAGACTAATTTCTGTTTAAAATTCATCCTCATTGAAAACTATTCCAGTACCCATGCCAGGAAGTTTTTTTGTTGGATTCTAATCTAAGGAATTTAGATTGAAGGTTATTATTATAAACTTGGACCTGTACAGTTTAAAGGTAAGACATCCATATAGGTAATCGGAAATAAGCTGTCCCTCCAGTGGAAATCTATGCTGAAGATAAAAAATTCAACTGGTTGTCTTTATCACCAGCCCTGGAAACATCAGGTTGTTGCTGCCATTGATCTGACTCATGACAACCCTTTGTGTGCAGGGAGGACTGCTCCGTAGGGTTCTCAAGGCTGGGACCTTTCAGGGGCAGGTCGCCAGGCCTGTCCTCCAAGGCACTTCTTGGTGCATTCAAACTGAGCTCAGTTGTTTGTGCCATCCAGGGACTCGGACCCAGAGCTCTAACTCAAGTGCCTAACTATGATGGCTTTTTGTTAAAATGTAAGCAGACAGCATGCACTGTTTGTTTCACTACTTTACTCTCCTTTTTTTAGAATTCTATTAACAAATCCACCCAAGCTTACTAGCTTTCCTATCATCCATGATGCATTGGAAACAATTTATATGCCAATGAAAACATGGCCACACATAAAAAACTATGTGAATCATGGTACTTCCATCCCCATGTGCATCAAGAAATCCTTTTTTTTTTTTTTTTCTTTCATGTTTTTTACCAGGAACCTCTCAGATCTCCATTTGGGATTCTGTGTAATCTGCTTGAAGTACAAATTACACTCTGTTTAGACACATGGATGGTTCATTTTTCTTTGTATCCACATATGCCAAATTATGTTGCTGTTGTTGAGTTGACTCGTGACTCATGGCGACCCCATGGCACAATGGGATTGGACCATTTGGATCCCTTGGTGTGCATTGGCTGATTTTTGGAAGTAGATCACCAGCTCGGTCTTCCTAGCCTATTTCAGTCTGGAAGCTCCATTGAAACTTCAGAGCAACACAAAAGCCTTCGCTGACAGACAAGTGGCACTGTGTTTAAAGTGCATAACGGTAACTATAACCTCAGAACCTCTGGCCTTATAGAACCCCAATCTTTGAAAAATGACGTTAACAGCTAGTTGCTTGAGCATGCTCAAAGTTGTTATTGTTAGGTGCCATCAAGTCAGCTGTGACTCATAGCAACCTTATGTGTAACTGAACGCAATGTTGCCCAGTCCTGCACTGCCAAAAGGGCATGGGAGGCATCTTCTCACTTCCTCTGTCTTTTCAAGGGACAGACAGAATCACCATCAGCAACATCAGCATAAGGCTCATTCCAGCGAAACATGCCATCACCCTCCAAACTTTTTACTAATTCTGATGCCAACTGTCACTCCTACGGTACTCTAATTCTCTGCTGGGTTTGATAATTCGTTGTAATGGCTACACAGAACTCACACACAATACTCACGATTGTGTGGTTTATTAGGAAAGTAACACGTTATGATTCAGGTTCAAGAATACTCAGGATACAATTCTTTGATCAGGACAGCCTCTTTTCAGCTGTGCTGCAGGCATGCTTCTATTTGGCCTTTGACTTCTTGGCCTGGCCTCTGCCCTTTTCCAGCAAGTGTTACAAAGGTTTTTTAGCTCTGCCAATAGGTGCACCCCACTCTGCCATCAAGCTTTCTGCTCCAAAAAAAAAACCCAAACACACTGCCATCGACTTGAATCCAACTCACAGTGACCCCTTCTTGGGCTTCCTAGGCTGTATCACCACAGAAGTAGTTTGCCCAACCTTTGTTCTGAGGAGCAGCTGGTGGGTTTGAACTGCCAGCCTTCTGGCTAGCAGTCAAATGCCTTAGGCGCTATGCCACCAGAGCTCCCAAGGAACCCAGCTTTCTCACTTTGTTGGCCAGGCAAGCCCACCACTCTTGTCTCATGCTGGCCTCTCAGTTTCGCTGCCTCTGCTGCCACCATCTCTGTGCCCTCTCAGCACAGGAATCCCACTCAGGTCCAAGGACATGCTCCACTCCTGGTAAGTCTTTCTTGATGGGAGTGAGATTCCCCAGCTTTCCACCTTTCGGATGGCTCATTGTGAGGCTAGCAGAATGACAAAACTGACCAATCCCCAAGTTAGCATTCTGTGTACCTTATTTCCATAGTCTCACCCACACAAGGGTGCCATGTCCCCTATTTACATTGTTAACAAGCTATCCAGTCCCCTTGGTGGAACGCAACCACATCACATTTGCATAGTTCCACACAGTCAGTCAGCTGGTGGGCACCATAAAGACCATGGCTAGAAGAGCCACACCAAGTAATTCACTGCACCACATGTACCATACTTAAAATGATGGCTATGTTTGAGCCCATTTTTTTGTTGCAGCCACTGCTCAGAGTAGCGGTCCTCAAACTGGAGTGTTAAAATACAACTTCATTCACTCATTTCTGAATCATTAGTCTGGAGTTAAGCCCTCAAACTTGTATTTTAGCCAAGTTCACCCAGATGATACAAATTCTGCCAGTGTAAGAACCATGCTTAAAACACCACAACTGCATTTAACTTTTCTTGACAGAGATCATTTTCAAAACATTTAACCACTTTTTTTTTTTTTTTGTAAATACTCGACTGAATACTCTCCAAGAGAAACTACACTTCTCAAAGGAGAAAGTTTGAAGAAAGTGAATATCAGGATTATGACAATAGTTACTTCTAGAATAAATGCCTTGAAAATTACAAGATTTCCTCTTAGACCAAGGTGACCTAAAATAACCAGTTTTACTGTCACATAAAGAGTCACATAAGTTTATAATTCCTGAGTAAAGTTAAACACAACATTTTCTCAGAGTTTTAATGTGTATAACCATAATTATTCTCAGCAAATAATGCAAGAAGCCGGACTATATGAAGAACGTGGCATCAGGTTGGAGGAAGGCTCATTAACAACCTGAGAAGTGTAGATGACATAACCTTGCTTGCTAAAAGTGAAGAAGACTTGAAGCACTTACTAACAAAGATCAAAGACTACAGCCTTCAGTACGGCTAACACCACAACATAAAACAAAAACCCTCATAACTGGGCAAATAAGCAACATCACAATAAATGGAGAAAAGACTGAAGTTGTCAGGGATTTCATTTTACTTGGACCCATAATCAATGTAATGAAGAAATCAGATGTCATATTGCATGGGGCAAATCTGCTTCAAAAGACATCTTTGAAGAGTTAAAAAGCTAAGGTGTCACTCTGAAGATTAAGGTGCCCCTGATCCACACCATGGTATTTTCAATAGCTCATATGCATGTGAAAGCTGCACAATGAAAAAGAAGAGGGAAAAAGAATTGATGCATTTGAGTTGTGATGTGGCCAAAGAATATTGACAATACCTTGGACTGCCAGAAGAACAAACAAATCTGTCTTAGAAGAAGTACAGCCAGAATGCTCCTCAGAGGTGAGAATGGTCAGACTTTGTCTCTCCTATTTTGGTCATGGTGTCTGGAGAGACCAGTCTCTAGAGTGGGATATCGTGCTTGGTAAAGGAGAGGGTCAGTGAAGAAGGGGAAGACCTTAAAGGAGAAGGATTGACACAGTAGCTCCAACACTGTGATCAGGGGCTATGAGGATGGCCCAGGACCCAGCAGTGTTCTGTTGCACATAAGGTCACTGTCAGTAGGAAGCGGCTCAGCAACGCATAACCACCACCACCACCACCACAGTTTCTAAAACTCAGCTGAAAGACCTGATTGAGGCCTACTTACTTCGAATCCAAACAGCACCAAAATGTTTTTGATCAGAATAAGATAGTGGTATTACAATATATATAGCTACAATAGATGTAGTGGTATCCTGTGGACATTTCTAAAGTATCAGAAGTGGACATTGTGATAAAATATTTTATCAGAAAATGGTGTGAAATAACATAACTTCCCTTATAAATACCATTTTAAAGTGTGCAGCTACAGAACCGGGACGATTCAAGGAACTGGGCGTTCCCTCGTAAAGCACAAAAAAAGGTACTGTAAATGCTATTGGAATCACTGCAGTAGACACACTGAAAACTAGGGGCAGCCTGTAAGGTTTCCTAATAATATTTCCTCCAGTTGCTTCTTCTTCTTGTACAATATCCTATTTTATCCTGTCTCCCAGGGTAAGTCGTAGGGAAAGAGTTAAGAAGGCAAGCTAGGTGGCGCAGTTGCTTAATACATTTTCGTGTCAAGTCCAGCATTTCCTTGGGAGTACAGGTGAAACAAATTCCCCAGTACTCAAGTAGCTTTTTAAAGCAAAGGAACAAGTTCTCAGCCCACTAAGGTCCTCGATTGCAACAATGTGAGTGTGGAACTCAGTTCAGACGGAATGTGATAAGGGAGCTTGCCAAGCAGCCCAGAAAACTCTAAACGGAATAAACGGAAACCCAAGGAGGGGTAGCTATGAGTCGCAACCGACTGACTGCAGGGCAGTGAGTTTGGTTTTATCGTTATTTTTTTAAACGGTGGAGTGCAGGGAACCGTGAACTCTCTCGGTGGCCACCAGGGTGGAGGCGAGTATGTGTAACTTTCCTGGGAATCATCATCCTGGTAAAGTCTCCGTTCCTTCCCCCGTCATCTATCTCATAAAGGCAGGGGACAGTGCGCACACCTTGGTCAAACGGCTAATGCCAGGGCTGAGGAGGAAACACAAAAGCCTAAGTACAGGTGGATGGGGAATACAAATTTATTTGCATTTATTTATCTGTACACTTAAGTCCCAACGCACAAGAAGCTCCCGTCTCCCCACATCGCGACAGAAACTATCACTACTTAATGCCATGAGTCGATTCTCATAATGACCCTATAGAACAGAGGGTTTCCACGGCTGTAAATCCTTACGGAAGCACACTGCCTCGTCTTCCGCCAGCGGAGCGGCTGGTGGGCTCCAAGCCCCGACTTTTGGTTAACAACCGAATGCTTTAACCACTGTGCCATCGGAGCGCCTTCGCAACAGAAAAGCGGGCATCAAAAAAGTTTCTAAGGGCCAGCCGGAGGCTTAGACTACAACCTGGGTGTCCATCCTTAAGGCCCAGCTCCTGGACGACCGGCTCCAGTGCACCCGGATTGCAAACCTAAACTCCGGGATTGTAGGCTTGCCGCGCGCGCTCCAGGAGCCTCGGGTCAGCTTCGGCGGCGCGCGAGGCGCGAGGGCGCTGGCAGGAGCGGGGCCAGGGCGGCCGGGACGCGCAGGTAAAAGGGTTAGGTGGGCCACGGAGGCTCCCCCGCGGCCTGGCCACGTGATGCGCCGACCCAATGACCGCGCTGGGGCGGCAGCTCTAAGCGCGGCGAGCTCCGAGTGGCGCCGAGCCGCAGGCATTTCCCGGCGCGGCCGCCCAAGGCCAGCGAAGCCATGGGAGCCGTGACCTCGCCGCCGCCGCCGCCGGGCTCCAGGTAGGAACTGTCTCCCGCCCCGCGCTTCGGGCCCCGCCACAGGGAGGAAAGGGGGCTGGCTCCTTCGGAACTTGACTTTGTGACATCTCCCCACTGCCCCCCAACTTTTCTTGCGGGTCATTTTTACTTACCTTTTTTTTTTACTCTGTAAATCTTCACCCAAATCCTAATAAAAAAAAAAAAATCTTTTCTACCTTTCTTGAGTCATTTTTACTTTTTTTTTTTTTTTTTTGCCCGGGGGAGGAGGGGATGGGGTGAGGTGAGCCTCGGTTTGATCATTTGAGGAAAAGTCATGTCGTTCAACAAAGGAACGGTTAAGAGAAGCAAAAGCACAGTGAGGGGAGACTTTTACACGTTCCCCCAACGAAAGACCGAGACAGTTGGTGCAAGCTTAGCATCTAATTGGTAGTATGAAACATTTGTTTTAAAATCCCTAATTAATGAACTTTCAACAGTGCCTGAGAACTTGAATTGCAAAAACTGTAAAGGATTTTACCTTATTTCTGATGCCCCGTGCCCATTTTGAAGTACTGAGTGTTTCTGAATAAAAAGAAAATGGAATGCGACCGCCTGTTTCTCTGAAATGTCCTTGGGTCCAGGATTTGCCCCTTTGGGTGACAGCGCCCTGGATGTCGGAAGAGGGAGGGAGCACAGGCATAGGGGGCGGAGGAGAGCGGGTAGGGTGCTAGGAAGCAGCACGTGTTTAAAGAGGTTGCCAGGTGCAAACAGTTAAATGGCCACACACTGTTTGCTGAATATTTAATAATTAGGCAAGCATTTCCCTGGTCGATCTCTTTGGTCCCGTTGACCTTGGTAGCCATGATGAGGTGAGATTTTTACAAACTACCAGTGAAGAATTTTTCTGGTGATGATGTTGTTAGTGGCCTTCTGCTCCATTTGGACTCATAGCGACCCCATGTGACAGTAGAACTGCCCCTATCATAGGGTTTTCTAGGAGCTCTGGTGGTGTAGTACCTAAGGCATTTGACTGCTAACCAGAAGGCTGGTGGTTCAAACCCACCAGCCACCACTCCCTGAGGAAGAAGACTGGGCAATCTACTTCCATAGTGATGTTGTTGTTGTTGTTGTGTGCAGTTGAGTCAGACCCGACTCATAGGGACCCCTCCTTGGGTTTCCGAGGCAGTATCACTACGAAAGTAGATTGCCCCACCTTCCTTCCGAGGAATGGCTGGTGGGTTTGAACTGCTAACCTGGTTAGCAGTCAAGTGCCTTAGGCACTATGCTACCGGAATGATACTGCCTTGGAAACCCAAGGAGGGGTCGCTATGAGTCGGATCCGACTCCATGGCAGTGAGTTTTTAGTTTTGAGTAAATCTCTATGGGAAGAAGCTCCAGTGGTGTGGTGGTAAACGCATTTGGCTGCTAACCATAAAGGTCAGTGGTTCAAACCCACCAGCTGCTCTGCTGGAGACCACTGAAACAGTTTGCTTCTGTAAAGATTTACAGCCTCAGAAACTCAGTGGGGGCCACTGTGAGTCAGAATGGGCTCTGTGGCAGAGTTTGGTTTGGTATTTAAAATCTCTATGGGAGCAGGTCACCAGGTGTTTCCCAGGAGGAGCTGCTGGATGGGTTTGAACCACCAACCTTTCAGTTCCCTTTTCCAGTGACAGAAGGCAGAAATCACTGTTTTACCCTCAGCACTATAATTAACCTGGGAAACAAATCAAAACAAAACAAAAACTTTCTTTAATGACTGACTGCATTTTATTTTCCATTTGCTGTGTACCCATTCATTCTCCTGGTGAATTAAGAAAGTGTTCCAGGAGGTGGTCCAAATCACCAAAGAATGGAGAAGTTTTGTTTTGTTCTCGCTGTCACCATTTGTGGGAGAGAATTACTGATGACTTGTACCACTGTGGCTTGCCATTGTCCTGGGTGATTATAACAAAATGATTATAGTAAAGACTAATAGCCGGAGAAAAGAAAGAAACATTTGAGAGTTGCTGAAATGTGAGAGTTGAGAAATGGAAAGTGGTTGATTCTTTTGAAGACCATAGATACTGGATTTGCCACACTTATTCCTTCATTTAATCCTCCAGTTGATGTTATTAGGGCAGAGGAAACATGTAAAAGCCTTCTAAATCTAATCACCAGTGCCTATAAAACACCTCACTTATCACTACTGTAAAACTATTGTCACAAAGCAGATAATTTAAATATATGTATATATATATTGTTGTTGTTATTTGCCGTTGAGTCGGCCCCGACTCATAGCGACCCCTCCTTGGGTTTCCGAGGCAGTATCACTACAGAAGTAGGATTGCCCAACCATATATATATATAAAGCTCTAGAAGTAAAGCCGAGCTTTGGGGTTATTTGTATTTTTCTTAAATTTGAGGAGTTAACTACAGCGAGCTGCCTTGGTCACTGAGGGAGAATGTGAAAGAGGTGATGGTAGCTTAGTCGTTTGTTCACTCTATGTCAATCCTCTCTTATCCTGTTGATTCATTCATTCAACAAGTGTGTGTGTGATAAGTGCATATCTCAAGGCATTTGCCCCAAAGGCTAGACCTCAGTCATACTAAAGATATTAAGTATGACCAACCTTAGGTATATTGTGTTTTCACATACTTGGAATTTAATAAAACAGAAACTTACTTGTTAACTGAACATGTTTTTATATCCTAAAAATGAATGTTTCCTGACTTCACTCAATCTCTCTCTGACCCTGCAAACAGCATGGCTAAGTTCTGGCCAGAAACCAGTCCCAGCCCAAGGGCAGGGCAGTACTGTCATCTTTTTTGTGTAACTACTCTGCCTTTGGTGCCCCGCCTGAGAGGCAAGAGAAGAGTGAATTCATTCAAAAGATATTTAATAGTGATTGCATTTTAACTCTAAGAAAAATTGTTGTTGTTGTTGTTAAGTGCCGTTGAGTCGTTTCCGACTCATAGTGACCCCATGCACAGCAGAACGAAACACTGCCTGATCCCGCGCCAGCCCCACAATCCATGCTATACTCGAGCCCATCATCGCAGCCACTGTATGAAAAATTAGGTGACTTGATTCTCTGAAGCCACGTGTCATTACAAAATGCATTTTCCAAGCTCATGAGCATAAGCATTTCATTGCCATATGCTCCATACTGACTGTTTTTATTCTAGGAACCCGCATAGTTTGTTTCTGTTACAGAAAAAAGTTATAAAGAATGAGTCAAATATATTTCACATTTTTAACAACTTAGTGCTACTTTACTCAAAAACAAACCCACTGCCATCAAGTCAAGTCCAACTCATAGCAACCTTTTAGGACAGAGTACAATGGCCCCTCACTGAAGCCAACTGCCTCATCTTTCTTCCTCAGAGCAGCTGGTGGGTTCAAACCACTGATCTTTTGATTGGTAGCCAAATGCCTTAGGCACTGTGCCACCAGAGCTCCTTAGTGCTCTTTTTTTTTTTTTTTTAAAGATAGCCACAATTTGGCTTATTGTATATCACAGAGAAAACTATGCTTTATTTGTAGGCATGCAGTATTAGAGTATGTATTAGTGCTATGTGAGAGAAACAATGTAGGTGAAGAAAAGTCACCTTACTGACTCACTGTCACATGCACAACTAGTACAACAAAGTGTATTTGGACATATTAGTGATTCACTTACTCATTAGCTCCAGTATTGATCTCTACACAAGAGACCACGACCACCACCCCTCATTTGTTAATTAAGTATGCATCACAGGTAATTTATGTGCATGCATGCAAAGGTGTTATCCTTATTTTATAACTGCAAAACAGTATCCCTCTCATTGGGTGCTCAGGTTGCCAACAACCCCAGTCCTCCAGAATATTTATTGAAGCCTAGAAATGAACAAAAGAAGTCCTTTCACTTTCACAAATGGTCATTAGGAGCCACATACCTAGCTTCGCACTAGGAGTTACATGGCATTATTTCAGTTCTGATTCCTAATGTGCTTGGTGTCTGGGTTCCTGGCCCATAGCAAGAGAAAGGAAGTTCATTCAGCAAGGAGGGCCATCTCATAGGCTCACAGATGGCTACCATGACAGGTGTGAAATGTGCTCACCATCAACTGCTACACAGTGAAGACAGTCCAGTGAAGACTGTGATTCCCTGAGTCTCCAAGAAAACATCACATTGAGTTTCAAAGTATTTGTTTAGCAACAAAATGAGTATTGTATTTTGGAAAAATGCACCCTCCATCCTTTTTAGAGCTAGGAGTTAAAAAAAAAAAATTAAGTCACTTGGTCTAACTACATCAGTTTACTGATGTGAAAACTGACGTTGGCAAAGGCATTACATAATTTGTCCAAGATTATGCAGTTGGCTACCCACTGAAAAGCTACCAAGACCAGAATTCAAGAATCCCAATTCCCAATTCAGTCATCTGCCAACTACTGACTGAAAAGTACCCATGTTGGTAGTCTGGAACATTCATTTTATGTTAAGTACCTTTTCCCAAAAACATTATGGTAGTCACTGTTAACTGAGAAATTACTTATATACACAGTGTCAGTTATCTATTGTTCTGTAACAGACCCCTCCAACATATAAAAGCTTAAAACACCCATCATTTATTTAGCTTATAACTCTGTGGCTCAACAATTTGGGCTGGGCTCAGCTGGGTGGGTCGTCTTGTCTCACTCAGGCTCCCTCATGCACCTCAGTGAGGTGGCTCTCCTTGCAGAGGTTGGCTGACCATCAGCTGAGTCAGGTCATTATCCAGCAGCTTAGTCAGGTGTGTTCCCATGTGGGCTCAGCATGGTTGCAACAAGGAGAGTAGAAGCAAGTCCCCCTGATGACTGGCCTCAAACTGACACAAGTCACTTGTCTAGTCTGTTAGCCAAGGGAGCTGCCTAAGGCATTTGACTGCTAACCAGAAAGCTGGTGCTTCAAACCCACCAGCCACTCCTCAGAAGTAAGATTGGGCAATCTGCTTTCATAGAGATACCACCTTGGAAACCCAAGGAGGGGTCGTGATGAGTGAGTTGAATCGACTTGATGGCAGTTAAGAGAGATTACTGTTGCCCAAAGCAAATGAAGAATAGTGGAAAAACAGACTCTACCTTTGATGGGAGGAGCTGCAAAGCCACATTACAGAGGGGCATGGATTCACAGAGAGGTGGAGAATTGTGACCATTTTCCTAATCTACCCCAATGGCCAACCACTCCAAACCCACTGCTGTCAAGTTGGATCCGACCCATAGCAACCCCTCCTTGGGTTTCTGAGGCAGTATCACTATGAAAGTAGATTGCCCACTCTTCCTTCCAAGGAGTGGCTGGTGGGTTTGAACCGCCAGTCTTCTAGTTAGTAATCAAGTGCCTTAGGCACTAAGCCAAACTGAACTCTCACAACAGCCTTAGTGGTTAAGGCAGAAGTTTTATATCACAGGTGAAGAAACTGAGACCCACATGCATTAGTCTCAATCAGGCAGGGGATACAGCTGGTGAGTGATGGAACTAGGATTGGAACTCAGGTCCAACTCCACAGCCCATGTTCATACCACTTGGTACCTCTGTCTGCCTCTCTGAGTTATGCTACAGGCAGATTTTATTAAGAATCATACAGCTTAGAGTTTTGAATGAAAAATAAAAGAAATCTTTAAAAATGCTTTTTCTTTAAAAAAAAAAATAGGTTTTTCTTGATCTGTATGCTAAAAGAAAAAAAAGTCAAGACATTTTGGGCCCTCATAGAAAATATGGTCTAATTTATATATCATGTGTACACACACTTCTTAATATAATTCAGAGTAAAAAGAAATGAACTGGGTTATCAGAAACTTAGTAGAGGACAAAGTTGATGAGCTTAGGATAACCAAGGAAGAAGTGTCTGAAGACAGTAGTATCTATTATCTCAAAAGAGTTTCACATCATTTCTGTAAAACAGATAATATTCCCACTTGACAGGTGAAAAATCATATACAGGGAAATTACTTTCCCAGGGTCATACAGCTAAAACCTGATAAAAATGGTATTCAAACTTTCTCAAAAGTCTGCAAAAACTCCTTCTCCTTTTTCTCCACCCGCCCCCCAAGCCAGTAAGCCTTGCTACTCAGAGTAGTGGTGCATGGACCAGCAGCATCATGATCCCCTAGGGGTATGTTAAAGATGCAGAGTCTTGCCTTCACATCAGAGCTATTGGGCCAGAATCTGCCTTTTAGCAAGATCACCATGTGAGTCATAAGCACAGTAAAGCCTGAGAAGCACTGTGCTAAAGGGAGCTTGGAAGAATGACTTGTACTGAGATAGGCCCCAGAGGACAGAAGGAGCCCTCCTGGCTCAGTGTTAAGTGATCAGCTGCTAACCAAAAGGCTGGTGGCTTGAAGTCACCAGTTGCTCTGCAGAAGAAAGATGTAGCAATATGCTTCTGTAAAGATTACAGCCTTCGGAACCCTATGGGAAAGTTCTACTCTGTCCTGTAGGGTGGCTGTGAGTCAGAATCTACTAGAGGACAGTGGGTTGAGTTTAAAAGAGGGTGGAACAGCATTTAAGGCAGAACAGAAAAGGCATAGTCTCTGAGGCTGAAGTTTTTCTTATTCATGAGAAAAAGTGGAAAGAATTCTCTGGCTAGATGTTGTTGGTTGTCATCGATTCCCTTCAGACGCATAGCAACACCATTTGTGCAGGATAAAGTGCACTCTGTACGGTTTTCAAGGCTGAGACCTTTCGGAAGCAGATTGCCAGACCTTACTTCTGAGGTGCCTCTGGGTAGGTTTGCACTGCCAGCCTTTCAATTAGTAGTCCAACACTTAACCATTTGCGCCACCTGGGGAGTAGAAGAAATATTGTGACACTAATGGGGATGCCGTGGATCTTGCTGAAGTCTGACATTTAGTGAGGTTAATCAGGCAGCGCTGACCCAGGTGTGAGGGTCTGTGATCCTCTGGACGTGCTGTGAGGAGAGTGAGCCTAAGCTAGGCATGGTGGGAATGGGAGGCATCTCCCAGGTCTTGATGCCAGATTGGATTTCTAAGGGAAATTGAGAGGAGGAGTTGAGAATGGCACTGGACTGTCAAGTTCTCAATTGTGTTTTTCAAACTTTAGGTTGGGTGCTATCTTTACAACTTTTTTGCTATGACAAAGAAGGATACTTCTTGGTGTGGTGGTGGCTTGTTTTTTGTTTGCTAGTTTGTTTTAATATCGTGCCACATCAGCAAATGGAGGTCCCAAAAGCTTTACTCCATCCCCATCATTAAGGTTGGCTCTACTCTGAGAGGGCAGCCCTCCCTCAGTTGTATATTGAGTGTCTTCCGACCTGAGAGGCTCATCTTTCAGAACTAGGTGGGACAATGTTTCAGGGCTATTCATAAAGTTTTCCAGTAATATATCAGACAGCATTTCGCTGCTATTCATAAGGTCTTCACTGGCCAGTTCTTTGAGAAGTGAGTGGTCCCTTCCTTCTTCCAAGTCTGTCTTAGTCTGGAAGTTCCACTGAAACCTGTCCACCATGGGTGACCGTGCTGGTATTTGAAATACCGGTGGCATAGCCTCCTGCCTCACAGCAACATGCAAGCCACCACAGGACTACTAACTGACAGACAAGTGGTGGGAGCCGACTTGACGGCACCTAACAACAATAGTTTGTGTTAAGGCAGCTGCTCCCATTCCTTTGAATTATGCCAGTTTTTCAACTTTTGCTAAGAGGCAATTTAAATATTAAAATTTCCTAATCTGTTTGCCCATGTAAATTTTTTTATTAGTGGGATAATTTTTTTGGTTGACAATTATTTGTAATGCAGTTTTTTGTTGTTGTAGTTTTAACACTTTTTGAGCTGGTTAGAACTTCCCATCTACCCTGTAACATCTGCATGGGTGTGATTGTGAGGCTCCTTTCATGGTTAAAGACACTGAGACTCAGAGATGTAATGCAGCCCAGGTCACAGTACAGGATGGAGCCAAGATTTGAACCCAGGTCCACTTCCTCCAAACCCAATCCTCTATTTGTTTATTAAGACACTGTAGGTTTTGTCTTTGGTGTTTGAAGGAAATTATCAAACTATTCAGGTTCTTTTGTGTGTGTGTGATTTGGGTGAAAGTTTACAGAGCAAATTCACTTTCCATAAAGCAGTTCACATATACTTTGTCTCATGACATTGACTACAATTTACCACAATGCAACAGCTCCCTTCCCACTTCCTCCCCATAGTTACCTCTTCTCTGTGTCTATCGCTCCATGCACTCCTGCCCCATGAGTTGTCTCCCTGTGGATACACAGCCTTTCTGTTCTCCCATGATTGTTCTCTCCAATGAGTATATCTGCCTAATGTAAATGTTTACCTCATATGCCTGTCTTTTGTTTGGCTGGAAGCCACAGGAGTGGGTTCAATTTCCAGACCTGAAGGGCTGCAAGGGGCCATAGTGTCAGTGGTTCCATCAGGATCTATCAGACCAGCAAACCTGCCCCCCTTGTTTTTAAATGATTTTGAGTTTTGTTCCACATTGTTCTCCCATGCTATCCAGGTTCAGCTACATAGATCCCTCTCCAAGTGGTTGACACTGGTAGCTGGGCACCATCTAGTCCTTCTGATCTCATAGTCAAAATAGGCTGAGGATCTCTTGGTGTACCAGTCACTTGGACTAATTGTCTCCATGAATCTTTGGTTTTCTTCATTTTTTCTTTGCTCTGGACGAGGAGAGACCCATTGTTGCATCTAGGTGGCCGCTTGCAAGCTTTTAAGATCCCAGTCACTACTTGCCAAAGTAGTATGTGGAAAAATATTTTGTGTAATATGTTATGCCAATTGAACTGGATGTCCCCTGCGACTGTGGTCCTGAGCCCACAGGTCCAACTGCTGTCTCTTTCCCTCTGGGTGGCTGGCTGTGGCCAAGAAGTGACTACAAACTTGTTCCTTGTCAGCTCTACTATATACCTGGGAATTCTTACAAAACATACCAATACACTTGTAGAAACATTCCCTGCCAATCCTGTAGTTTTTGGGATTTTTATGTATACTTTGTCAAACTCAAAAAGATGTCTGAAAGTTTATATTGGTGACTTTGAAGTGACAGAGACTGCATGCCAACTTGAAAATGCCACATTAAAGATTTCCTCCTCCCTCACCTGATCCGTACATTGAATCCGTATGTTGATCCCCATGGCAACAGACCACACTGTGTATTTCCAGTAGGTGATGCTCTTTTGCAGCCCCTTCCTTTGATTCTTTGTGTGTTGGGGAAAAAAATGGATTTTGTCAAATAAAATTTTTGGAAGCTTATTTCTTAAGCAGCTAACCTGAGGCTTTAAAAAATGTCCATAGATGATAATAGAGCCTGATGAGACCCTTGAGACTCTGGCCCCTAGTTACCCTTCAGATCTGGAATTGAACTCATTCCTGGGCCTCCAGCCAAACAACAGACAGGCATATAGGGTGAACATTTATTTACATTAGGTAGATACAGTCCTTGAAACAATCAATCATGGGGGAACAGAAGGGTACTGTTTGCACAGGGAGATAGCCCAGGGGGCAGGAATACATAGGAAAGAAGGACAAAGGGAAGAGGTAACTACCGGGAGGAAGTGGGAAAAGACCTGTTACATCGTGGGGAATTGCAGTCAAAGGAGCTCTGGTGGTGCAGTGCCTAAGGCAGTTGACTAACCAGAAGGTTAGTGGTTCAAACCCACCAGCCATTCTGTAGAAGGAAGGCTGGGCGTACTTGCATAAAGATTTACTGCCTCAGAAACCCAGTGCGGGTCGCTATGAGTTGGAATCAACTCAATGGCAGTAAGTTTGGTTTTTGAGTCATGAAATAAAATGTATATGGACTGCTGTATGGAAAAAAGAATTTGCCCTGTAAACTTTCACTCAAATCACAATAAATTTTTTTTTCAAAAAAAAGGTCCATAGATAGAGACTCATGATGTCTGGAGCTCTTAACTGGTCCAAATCCCTCATTTTATGGATAAGAAAACTGAAGCCTAGAGAGAGATGTTCAGGATCACAAGTCAAAGGTGGGACTAGGCCTGGGACCCAGTTTCTGACCACCCGTCCAGAGTCCAGCCCTCTGACTAAACTGCGTTAATAGTTAGGAAAGCAATTCCTTTCCCTGTGTGGTGTTTCTCAGCCTCTGACAGGCATGTAGGGCAGTTGAGAGAGCTCACATTTAAAGTCACAGAGACTGGGGCTTGACTCCTGGCTCTGGTGTGTAACAAAATGTGTTTAATGCCATAATCGTTTCTAAAGAGCATCATAAAGCAGACTGAATTGGCTAGACAGGATTTAGTTTACTACAACTTATCTACATTCTCCTTTTAACTTGATGGAACATGACCATCACTAGGATTTGGTTTTGGTGAAGAAAGCCAAACGTTCTAGGAATGGACACAATAAAAGCTTTGAAGATATGCTGTGGCTGAGGCAGAGGTCCAGCCTGAGAAGACTGTTGATGGGGGCCTGTTCCCTCAGCATGTCATGAGTTTAGTCCCTATTACTGATACCATGCTTTCTTCAGATGTAAAAGGCAAGAGGTTCTTGGAGCTGAAGCAGAAGACTGAGTTATTTCTTAGAGATACGAGCTTTAAAAAGGAAAGTGGTGAAGTCACAGCCCTCTGGTGTGGACAGAGCTAGAGAATTTTTTTAAAATATGCTGCCTAGATCCAAGGACTTAATGGCAGTAAGGGAAGTATTACTTTTAAGGAATCAATAAAAGTTAAAGTTGCTTGAGAGAAAGCAAAGTTGCAATGCAGAGAGACAATTTCCCATGTTGTTGTTGTTGTTGTTGTTATGTGCCGTTGAGTCGGCCCCGACTCATAGCGACCCCTCCTTGGGTTTCCGAGGCAGTATCACTACGGAAGTAGGATTGCCCAACCTTCCTTCAAAACCTCCAGAATTTTCAGCCCCCTAATGGCACATAGAGGAGCTCTGGTAGCATAGTGCCTAAGGCACTTGACTGCTTATCAGAAGGAAGGAAGGAAGGAAGGAAGATGGGGCAATCTACTTCCATAGTGATACTGCCTCCGAAACCCAAGGAGGGGTCACTATGAGTCGGGACCAACTCGACGGCATATAACAACAACTTTTTAGTTTGTGTGAACCCTTTGAGGAGATACTGGGGCAAGGGACGTATTTTCTTCTATCACTGAGCCATTTGGCCAACTGCACTCCTTAAGTGAGGAGTCAAGACTGGCTTTCCACTGAAGAGACTGCACTGAGGTCTGGCTTCTCATCAGATTTGCATCTTGACTGCCATTTGTTGTGGGAGGCTGCGAATTTCACTTAATCTCTCCGAGTTTGTTTCTTTGTCTGTAAAACTGGGACACTAACTGCTTCCTGTAGCATATGTCTGCCTGGCCAACTCTGCTTTTAGCAAATGTTTAATAAATCTGACCCTGAGCCTCTTTGGCCTTCAGTTTTCTCCAAGAGGGATTTCAACCAGAGTTACAGGATGAGGGGACTGAAGGTGGGGGGAGGGAGTGTTCAAGCTCCACATGTCTTCCCACAGCTTATCTTAGATAAAAGCCACAGTGAAAAAACAGGAAATGTCAAGCTTAAACATGTGGGATTTCCCCTAAATTTTTAATTGTATACATAACTTTCATTATTATAAAATGTCTACTTAAATATCTGTCCAGGGGTAGTTTTAAATGCTTCCTGACTGTAACTCTATCTCAAGCATATGAAGTACTTTGGGGTGAAATACATTAACAATTCCGTGTTTTAGTATGAAGTAGGGAAGGTGCCAAGGACTAAAAATGGAGTTCTTTGAGAAAGCAGAACATCTTTGCACACTAAAATGATCATGCTGTAAGAGCCTAAAGAAAACTATAAAATACAGAGCAAGGAGAGAAAAGGGAAGTTAATGACAACCATTCTGACCTTTACCTGGTCATTATTTCCGGGTTACAAAGGATTTTCAAAATAACTTAAGTTGGCATTTATAGTATTCAAAAGAGAGGCCTATGACAGCACCTCTGATATTTTATATATTGTTAATCCTTCACTTTGAGTCTAGTTGGATTGTTTTTCTTTCTTTCTTTTTTTTTTTTTTTTTTAAGTATCATTGTGAGTGTTTTCACTGTGAAGGCCCCACTCCAATTAGGAAACCCAGTGCCATGAAAAGTTATTTTCTATTCATGCAGTATAGAATAAATTCAAAAGGCTTTTTGTTTGTTTGTTTCACTCCCCATTTACTATCTCTAACCCTAACCCAGTCTCCTCCCCTCCCTGCCCAGTAACACCCCTGCCCCATGCCCCTCATAGTTGTGCACTCCTGTGTGTCCTCCATTTCCTCTGTGCGAATGTTGCCCCTCTGGTTCCCCATGGTCGATTGCTTCAAGGGATGCATCTCCGTAGAGTTTGTGGGTGCATCACCCTGGGTTGAGTAGTCTGCATGTACATCTTGTCTACTATTGGGCTGAGAGCCAGCCCCTGGGAGTGAGTTTTATTCCAGGCCCAGAATGGATCCCAGGGCCATAGTACTAGGGGTCTCACCAGACTCCATCTGACCAGTAATTCTGGTCATTATTGAGTTTTTGGATTTTATTCCACGTTTTTCTTCCCACTCTACCCAGGATCTCCAGATTCATCCTTTCCTGAGTGGTTGGCATTGGTAGCTGGGTACCATCTAGTTCTTCTGGTCTCTAAGTCTGTCATGTCCTAGGGCTGATTGCTTCCAAATGCCCTTGGTTTTTTGTACTCTTCTTTGCTTCCAATGATAGGAGACTGTTCTGGTTACCTAGTACTGCTCTGACAAGAATATACCACAGATGGGATGGCTTAAACAAACAGGAGTTTATTCTTAAAATTTGGAGGCTTTAAGTCCAAGTTCAAAGTGCCAGGCTCTAGGGGCTGGGTGAAAGCCCTTCAATCTTGGGCTTCAGCTCTGCCTCCAGCTCCCGGCCCACTGAAGCTAGAAACTTTTCTTCACTCAGAAGCTGCTGGCTGCTGAGGCCGCCAAGCCCAAGGTTGACAAGTGAAAAAGCACAGTCCCAATGTTACCAAACCACATGGCAGGCCATTTATTCAAGTCCATTGTAAGTCCCCAGGTTGCCAGAGCATGGCAGGCTGCTAAACAACGGCATGGCTACATGCAGGGTCCAAGCGTGACATAAGCTAGAGACCATTCCCAAGGCTTCTGCTTATACACAGGAAGCAGACCACATTCTCTAAAGCAGCTACTCAGCTGCTCACAGTAGATTCCACCGTGGAGTTGATTACCAGTCTCATCATGAGGAATACTACATCCAGCTGCCCAGCCACTGAACCAGGTCCAGCCAAGTTGACACACAAACTGAACTACCACAGGGACCATTAGCTTCATCTTAGATGGTCACTTGAAAGCTTTTAAAACCCCAGTTGCTACTCATCAATGTGGGATAGGGAACAAGACTTTTATGTATTTTGTTGTGTCAACTGAGTCTGGTGTCCCCCAGTACTATGGTCCTGAGACCATATGGTAGATTTATTGGATCTCTCTCCCACAATGTCTGGCTGGCTGTGAGGGATTACTCTGTCCTCGTAAGGATTGTGGGTATTTGGTATCACTGGTATCTGTGCAAGATTAGCCTCAGCTGACTCTATCCTTGATCTAGAATATAATCCTGTCCACTGATCCCCATCTGATCTTCTCAGATGTTTGTGTGTTTATCTGTAGCCTGGTGTTTGGTGTTAATGGTAAAGCAGTATTGTGGATATTTTGGTTGGTATTAGCATCTGTCATCTGTATCTTATGTGCACAATTCAGTGTCCTCCCTTTTCCTAATGTTATCATGGTGGTCATAGACTCTTTCTGTATCAAAAGGCTCTTTTATTGAACACATGATTATGGAGGCCAAGCACTATGTGAGGTTATGGGTATACAATGGTGAACAAAAACACTTGGACACAGTCTTACAGGAGAGACAGGTATCAATCCAATGACCTTGCAAACACATCTGAAAAAGGGTGTGGAAGCTGCATCTTCTGACCTCCTCTGACTTTACCATGGGGGAGAATCACCATCAGCATGAACAGCCCAAGACTGGTTCCTATGAGGCAGAGGTGAGACATGCCACCACCCTCCAACTTTTTGCCAGTTCTGATACCAACCATCCCTCCCACAGCACTGTCTACTGCTCTATTGGGTTCAGTAATTTATTGCAGTGGCCACAAGGAACTCACAGACAATACTCAGAAGTATGGGGTTTATTAGGGAAGTAACAGGTTACAATTCGGGATCAGAAGCAACTCAGGAAACAGTTCTTCAATCAGGAAAGCTTCTTCTCAGCTAGGCTACAAGAACCCTTCTCTCTGGCCTTGGCCTCAGCCTCTGCTTCTGTCCTGCTTGGGCAAGTGTTAGAAAGCTCTTTTAGCTTTGCCAATAGATGTCCAGAGAGGCACCCCACTCCACCAGCAAGCCTCCTTCCTGAAAGCATTCAGCTTTCTTAGTCCATAGCCAGGAAACCCACCCCTCTCTTTCATGCCAATGCCTTGTTTCTGCTGTCTCTGCTTCTGCCATCTCTGAGATGGCTCATTTTAAGCCTAACGAGATGGCAAAACTGACCAATCCCTACGTTAGGGTTCCACACACCTTATTTGCATGGTCCCACCTACACAAAGATACCGTGTGCCTTATTTATATTATTATATCCAGTCCCCTTGATGGGCCACAAGGACCTCACATTTGTATAGTTGCATCCAGTCATCTGAGTCACAAAAACCAGGGCTAGAAGAGCCATACTAAGTGATGCATTGCACTGTGGTTTCCCTTCACATTCCTAAATGTACTGTGGGCGGGGGGGGATGTGCTGGGAGCTGCAGTCTGGATCAAGAGGCAGGAATGGCTTACCTGAGGATGCGATGTTCAGCTGAGATCTGAAGGGTGAGTAGAGCTCAGTAGGCAAACAAGGTTGCAGGATGGGAAGAAGGAACAGCTTACTCAAATGTCCCGAGGTAGGATGGTATTCCAGGAAATGTTTTCAGCACAAACAGTACCAGGAGAGGTGGGCAAAAGCTAGGTCAGGCAGGGCCCTGTAGGCAACGTGTTGTAAAACTATCTCAGCTAGTCTGGTCATTCTGATCAATAGGTTCCTTTTGGTAGCTATTGAAATTTCCGATATTCACAAGTGGGGAGGATAAAGTTCTCCCTCCCTGTGACCTTACACTTGGTACAGCAGCAAATCTGAAGCTTGATTCAGCCTCACATTCCAATGTCAGTTGTTGTTATTAGCCACCATAGACTCAATTCCAACCCAGAGCAACCCCATGTGACAAAGGAGAACTGCTCCATAGGGTTTTCTTGGCTTTAATCTTCAGAGAAATAGGTCCCCAGGTCTTCCTTCCAGTGCGCAACTGATCATTTTAACAGTTGCACCAGCAGGCTCCTTTTAATACTAATTAGTATGCAGAATTAAAACAGTCACACAACCTGTTCTGCAAACTTGGTGAAGTCCCTCTTTCTGTTCCTTTAGTTTCTCCAACCATTTCCTTCATGGAAAGTTCATTAGAGGCAAACATGACACTCTCATTCAGGCAGGGTTAAGCGAACCCAGGAATTTAAGCATGAAGAATCCTGTGAACTAATCAACTGGCTACTGGCTTTTTCACAAACCCGCTCTGGGAGCCATAGGGAAGGATGCAGACTATTGGGTTGCTTGCTTTCTACCATGCTGGTGTAAAAGTGGGACTGCCTCCACAGTATAGCTGGCCAGTCCACACATCTTATACTAAACTAACCTCACCAAGGAAAAAGAATTTCCAACTTTCATTTTGCTAATTAATAAAGTTCTTTGTATTGATTACAGATAAAGAAACAAACATACCTATAAAAGCCACCTCTAGATGGTTGCCATCTGATCATATTCTTTACTAGCCATCTCTGCAGTATATACTCCTGATTGATGCACTAAATTAATCTGCATCCCACCAGCAGCAGCTACTGTTGAGGAAGTTCCGACTCATGGCAACCCCATGTGTGTCAGAGTAGAACTGGTCTCCACAGGATTTTCAATGGGTGGTTTTTCAGAAGTACCAGGACTTTCTTTGAGGCTCTAATGAGTGGACTCAAACCTCCAATTTTTCGGTTAACTATTTGCACCATGATGAGACTCCAATCTATATCCTAAGGTGCAGATTAAAAACACACTGATAATTCACAGGCTGTCTGTGCTGAAATATCTATCCAAAAATGAGAGACCAATGGAACCATTATAGGTGGTAATCTTTACCTTAAGAACAATGAGAAGCTGGTGAAGTTTTTAAACTGGGAAATAAGATTTGCATCTTATTTCCTACACTGGCTGCAGTGTAGGAAACTAGGGAAGAGGAAGACTTGGGGAGAGAAGAGACCAAGTAAGGGACTATTACACAAGATGTTGTAAACTTAAGTAAAATGAGGCAATTAGATGGAGGGAAGTGGATGGGTTCCTGAGATTTTAGGTACACTCACCAGGACCTAGCAGTGGACTGAAATGGGAAGTGAACTGAGGAGGAGGAACAAGATTGACTCTTGGGACACACGTATACAAGGAGTGTTGTTGCGGAATTTGTCGTGCTCAAAAAATAATCCATGTCGTTAATATACAGTCAATAAAGGAAGTATAGTTTTACAATAGTGTAGTGTTCTGCACTGATTAAAAAATAATCAGATGTGCATAAATGACATGGAAAGATGTCTAGGATATATTGTCACATTTTTAAAATTTTGTTGAAGAAAACTATACCATTTCAATCCAAATAACACTTGACAGAAAATGTCTGGAAGAGTAAATTACAAACAGGTAATAGTGGTTATCTCTGAGGGGGAGATTACTGGGGACATTTGCAGTCTACAATTTGCATTTCTGTTCCCTTTAGATTTTTTGTAAGTCTCATGTGCACTTTTGTAATCAGAGAAAGCAAACTTTGCAAAATATGAGCAAAACTATCTTACTTCTAACATGAAAATGTCTGATCATTCTATCCCACAATGATTGCTTTCCCTTCTGAACATACAAACCACATTTATTCAAGAATGTTAAATGCAAAAATAGCCTTAAAACCTATATAATTCAACATTCCTATTTCACAGATGAGGAAACTGAGACCCTGAGAGGTTAGGGGCTTGGCCAAAGACACATAAAGAAAAAAAAAAAAACTCATTGCTGTCAAGTGGATTCTGACTCATAGCGACCCCTCCTTGGGTTTCTGAGGCAGTTTCTCTACTAGCTGGTGGGTTGAACCCCCAGCCTTCTGGTTAGCAGTCAGATGCCTTAGGCACTATGCCTTCAGAGCACCATTAATGCAACTGACATCTAGTTAAATATCAGATTTAAGAGACAACACTAAAATCTGGAGAGGAGAAAGACTCCCATACTTGGCGTGTTCATTCAGTGTCTCTGTCTCCTTCTCTCTTTTCTCCCTTTCTACCTCCTACCCCCACCTTCCCCCAGATACACACAATAAGAACAAGTTAGGTACACTCAGCACTTGACTACATTGCCCAGCTGGTTACACTCGGGAAATAGACTTTGGATTTAAGGGCATAGGGTCCCTATGAGTCAGAATCGGCTTTGTGGCAGTGAGTGGGTTTAAGTTGGTTTTGGGTACTCTTCTCACCACAACAATATACCAGTATCCTGAACTTCTTAAAGGAAATGGTATCGCTGTTCAAGGCATCCTTTTAATTAGTTGATAAGTTCAGTGATTTCCCATAATTGCAATCAAAACATTTCTCTTCCTACAACTCTCACAGAGTGTGTTTCAGGGATTGTTTCTTATCTTCCAGAAACACAGCCAACCTTGGCCTGATTGTGGGCCCAGAGCAATGTTTCAAATTGTCAGCCCTCACGTGGTGACTCAGAACAGTGGATGCCTCTGGATGGGCATTTACTGATGTAAACAACCTCCTCTCACTAAAATGAGGACCCAGAACTACCTTGTGCATAGACCAGTAGTTACCAGGGCGATTACTGTAGTTGCTCAAGTAGATTCAATGGCAGCTGGGCTTTCTCACCTGATTATTTTCTGCTTCTCCCCTGAAGCTAATTAGAATACTTTGTACTAAACAACACTTGGCATCTGGTGTTCATCACCTAAATGAGCCACTGTCTGTCAGAAACTCTTCAGTTCTCTCTGCCTCCCATTTGCAAATTTGGTGCTCTTGTTTTCAGTGTTTTATTAATTTATTTCAACTGAGTTTTTCCATACCCTAAACATTTCCTGTTTTTTTTTTTTTAATTACCATCTGCTTGAATTTTTCAGACTATAGATGTGCTTAGTTTTAAATTCAAGCCAGTTTTTCTTCTATTGCTAATCTTACGTTGGTTCACGGTGCTTTAAATATTGAAGGTAAATTTTATCTTAAAATTTTGGGAAAAAATAAGACACAAATTATCATGAGTGTGAATATGCCTTTAAATTATGTTAAGCAAACTAGTATTTAGATATTAGGAAAATAAGGATAAGTGTAAAATGCTAATAATTATTTTCCCTCCAGTCAACTGTAATCAGCCTTTCTGGAAGCTCATCTTAATCTTTTCACAAATGCAGAAATTTGGTTCTTAATAACTTTGAATACCAGCCTCACATGGAAGCTGGGAGTGTGGATGAGGGGAGCGGTGGAGAGAAGAATGTACGATCTTACCCAGGGTAATAGTCAGTAGGCCTTCCTTGCAAATGAGACAGGAGTATGATTGAACCAATCTTAGAGACATAGAAAATTCTAAAGCAACAATATTGTTGAGCCTAGAGGTGTTATTAAGGGAATAAGTATTATCTCTGTATAACCCAATCCTGGAATGATTTGTGTGCCTTTGGAAGCAGTTGGAAAATGTTGTTTCTCATTGTTCTTTTCAGCTATGAGCAGACTGAATAATTCTTTTCACTGGTAGTAATCTTGGTATGTGAGATACAGTTACCAAATTTTCTATGTAAAAAGCAAAACACATTGGACAGATAACAGGATAGTCTATTTGAAATCAGTCTGAAAACTCAAGAATTGATGTTCTTCATAACTTCACCCTTGATATCTGAATGTGGACCCATTATTTGCTTCACCACAAGAAAGGTGATCATATTCTTTCCCAAACAGGTAGACCCCTATGGCAAGGCATATTTATGCTAGCAGTGTGACTCTTTGGGAAATACGGTTTGTATGCCTAAACATTAGGAAATTTTGATTAATGTGGATAATAACTTCTACTGGAAATCAGAAGTTATTATCCACATTAATAAAAATTTCATAATGTTTAGGCATACAAACCATATTTCCCAAAAATTTCTGTAAAAGATTTAGGAGCTCTGGTGGCACAGTGGTTTAGGTATTTACTAACCAAAAGGTCGGTTGTTCAAACCTACCAACCACTCCGTGGGAGAAAGATGAGGCTGTGTGCTTCTGTAAAGATTTATGGTTTTGGAAATTCTATGGGGCAGTTCTGCTCTGCCCTATAGGGTTGCTATGAGTATCAGAATTGACTCAATGGCAATTGGTCAATAAAAGAATAAGGATATAAGGATCTAAAAAAAAAACACTCACTGCCATCGAGTCGATTCTGATTCATAGCAAAGCCCCTTTGGGTTTCTGAGGTGGTAAATATTTACGGAGGTAGATTGCCCACTCTTCCTTCCGCAGGGAGACTGGTAGATTTGAACTGCCAACCTTCTGGTTAGCAGTCAAATGCCTTAGGCACTATGCCACCAGAGCTCCTTTATAAGGGTCTAGGGGTAAGATTAAGGAATAGGCCAGGTGGTCTCATTTAAGTTTCTTACTATCCATAATGTGGAAGCTCTGATAGCATAGTGCCTAAGGCACTTGACTGCTAACCAGAAGGCTGGCAGTTCAAACCCACGAGCTACTCCTCGGAAAGAAGGTTGGGCAATCTACTTCCATAGTGATACCACCTTGGAAACCCAAGGAGGGGTCGCTATGAGTCGGGTCCAACTTGAGGGCAAATAACAACAACAACATTATCCATAATCAACTATTTGAGTGCTTTTTTTTTTTTTTTTTGCTCTGTGGTGTTAGTTGCCATCATGTGAGTTCCAACTCACGGCTACCCTGTGTGTTACAGAGTAGAACAGCTCCATGGAGTTTTCTTGGCTGTTATCTTAAAGGAAGCAGATCTCCAGGACTTTACCTCTGCAATACTGATGGGTGGGTTTGAACCACCAACCTTTAGGTTAGCAGTCAAGCATAAACCAAGGGGGAAAAATGAATTACCTAACAGATCAAAAAGGCAGAAATGTTTTTGCTGCTTGGTTTCTGAGTTGGGAGTGATGAAGGAGGTGTATTTCTGATGAAGGTGTGATGCAAGTAAGAGAAGGTGTGACGAAGGAAATCATAGGAGAAAAGGTGCTGTGCCTTTCAGCCTGACAATATTGTATAATTGTCCTTGACGTTTCTATTTTCATTTATTTGCTTTGGGTGGGTCGAGGAAAAATATTTGCTTAACATATGGGACTAATCTTCATGCATGTGTTGGTGAATCGCCTTCCCTGTGAAACTTGGTAGGCAGTTTACTGGTGATGCCTTCTCTTTTTAAATGTTCAGATGTTATAAATGCAAATGTATGGATTTCTTCACCAAAAATCAATAAGATCCTTTTGTATCAGAGGATCAGTTCTAAAAGGATATGTCTCTGAGACACTTCAAGTATGAAACTTCAGGAATTAAACATGGGGCTGTCTGGTTATATATTATCCCAGAAGCTACCTTAGGTATGTGTCCAGTAACTTCATTACAAATCAGTTATTAACAAAGTATTGGTGAACCCTAGTATTTATTGTAAACAACATTGTTTGGAAAATCTTAATTTACTTGTCTAAGTAGGTTTTTTAATAATTGGATAATACCTTTAAATTATTTTGAGTGGCTTCGGGGCAAGATTATTGGCTTTTTTTTTTCCTCTCTCTCTTAAAGGAACTAAAATCCCTTTAGTTCAGAAGTTTCTGTTCACTCAGTAAACAGATATTGAGCATTTCCTGTATGCCAGACCTACAGAGAAAGAAGGTCAGCCTTTCAGAAACTACCGTGAAGCAGGTAGCACGTGGGCTCTGTCTTCATGCTAAGCATGCACTGTGCTCTCACCAGAACGGGAGGAGCTCTGGTGGCGTAGTGCCCAACACATTTGACTGCTAACCAGAGGCTGCTGCTTCAGACCCACCAGCCACTCCTCAGAAGGAAGCTTGGGCAATCTACTTCTGTAGAGATACCACCTTGGAAACCCAAGGAGGGGTCACTAGGAGTCAAATCGACTCAATGGCAGTGAGTTTAGTTTTATGGGATTTTTCTGACCAGGATACTGAAGTAGAGAAGTATGAGTTCTCTCTCTTCATGTAGCTTATACTATGTACTAGGAAGGAGAAGCATTAAATAATCACTTAAATGAAAATAGAATCTCCAATTGTATTGCAATAAGGAAAAGGTCAAAAAGGAGTTTATAACAGCTTTAATGGGGTCTAACTTAGATGGGGAGTCCCTGGGTGGCCCAATCAGTTAAGTGCCCAACTGCTAGCCAAAAGGTTGGCAGTTCGAATCCACCTAGAGATGGTTCAGAAGAGTAGCCTGGCTATCTGCTTCTAAAAGGTCAGAGCCTTGAGGACCCTGTGGAGACAGCTGTGCTCTGCGCACAGGGGTCACTGTGAGTCAGAATCCACTGGATGGCATAACAACTAAACAATTTAGATGAGGTGGAGGGGGAGAGGTGAGGAAAAGCTACTCAGAGAAAGTGATGTGCTAAGAGGAGTTAGTTAGCCAGGGAAAGAGGTAGAGATGATTGGTTATATGTATATTTAAAACATAAATAAATAAAGCATGGTTCTAGGGGTTAAGAAACCTGGTTCCTGAGTTAAGAGATGCTAGTAACTGCTCTGGACCAAGCCACACTCTGGTCTCCTTTTCTCTGAGAAGGCAGATTGAATAGAAGTCTCCAGGATACCTTCTCTTCTCTGGCCTGTTGTTAATATGAGCTGCTACTTTGTTGTCCGGTGGTGCCCTTTGAGCCATTTCTGGAGCTGTCGTCATCTCGGCCCAGGTTGTCTTTTTCCCTGAAATTGAGTACTCCAGCTCTGCCAGGCACTTGCTGGGTGTGCCAGATTCAGGCAGTTAGGCTTGAGCTACCTCAACTTCCTGCCTCCACCCACATCCACAAATTTATCTACACAGATATCAATTCTTTCCTCATTCCCTCCATTCTCAAAGGATAGGGTGTTCTTTTTCCTGTTCAAGGTCAACCTTTTCATATGAACACTTGTATTCTTATTCTCCAGTCCTCTGAGACACTTCATCACCAATTAATTCTGTCTCTCCCCTGAATCTTCAAACTCTTACTAAAAAAAAAAAAGAGAGAGAGAAAGAAGATCTATTTCTTTTTCCTCAGTAAACCACACTCAAATCTCTTTTATTAATTTTAAAATATATATAGAGAGAGAACAAACAAATATCTGATCCCTTACGCTCTTTCCAGACCTCTTGAGTGACTGCTGTCTTCTACTACAATTCCCAATCTCTCATGTTCAGTTTACTCTTTGTATGTGGTCATTAGGATTCTACCCAAACTGTGACACTAAAATTTCACTCATCATATTTAATGGGCATATTTCATCCCCTTGCCTTATGAACCTTCCTGCTACATTTTGAACTGCTGATACAGATGATGCCCTCTGGGTGGAACACCTTTCTTTCCCTTGATTACAAATGCATCTCACATTCCTGATTATTCTCCTATTTCCGTGACCAGCCCCTATTCCTTGTCAACTGTCATTATCCTAACCCTGGGCTTCTGAAGGAGCTCTGGTCACACTGTGGATAAACCATTATGTTGCTAACCAAAAGGTGAGCAATTTGAACCAATAGCGACTCCATGGAAAAAAGATGAAACAGTGTGCTACAACATTGGAAACTCTATGGGGCAGTCATGTTCTGTCCTACAGGGTCTCTATGACTCAAAATGGACATGATGGCATTGGGTTTCATTTTGGGTAGATAGACCCATTAATTCAGGATACTTGGCAAGGCAGCCTATATGGGAGGTCTCAGAATCAAACAGACTTGAAAATTAGGTGACAATTAATTTGACTCTCAGGGATGTGAGAAAATTGAACTCTTCATAAGGTAGGGCAAACCAAACTAAACCAAACCAATTATCATCAAGTTGATTCTAACTTATAGACACCCTATAGGACAGCTGCAGGGATCCAGGTAAGGATAGGAACTCAGGCATGCCCAAAGCAGCAGGGTGGGAGAGCAGGAAAAAGGGGATTAAAAGCCAGGAACCCAGACAGAGGAGCAGTCAGCCTCAGGGATCCAGGTGAGGAGAGGGAAATCAGGCACGCCCAAAGCAGCAGGGCAGGAGAAAGGGGATTAAAAGGCCTAGCAATCTGGACAGAGGAAGGGTCAGCCACAGGGACCCAGGTAAGGGTG
>NW_006921986.1:2790424-2791444 GCF_000298275.1 Orycteropus afer afer | reverse complement strand
TGGAGAAGGATGTCATGCTTGGTAGGGGGGAGGGTCGACAAAAGAGGGGGAGGCCTTCAACAAGATGGATTGACACAGTGGCTGCGATGATGGGCTCACATGTAGAAGGGATCATGGAGCTGGTGCGGGATCGGGCAGTGTTTCGTTCTGTTGTGCATGGGGTGGCTATGAGTTGGAAATGACTCAACGGCACCTAACAACAACAACATAGGACAGAATAGAACTGACCCATAGGGTTTCCAAGGCTGTAATCTCAACGGAAGGGAGCTGTGGTGGTCCAGTGCCTGAGGCATTTAACTGCTAACCAGAAGGTTGGTGGTTCAAACCCACAGCCGCTTTGCGGAAGGAAAATGGGGCAATCTAATTCCATACAGATTTACTGCCTTGGAAACCCAATGGTTGCTATGAGTCAGAGTCAACTTGATGACAATCGGTTTGGTTTTGGTTTTGTGAATCTCAACTGGAGGCAGACTGCCCCATTTCTCTCCCACAGAGCAGCTGCTGGTTTGAACCTCCAGCCTCTCAGTTGGTAATTCAACATTTAACCCCTGTGCCACTAGAGCTTCTTATAAGGTATGGTAAAGTAAAAATTCATAGGAAAAGTTAAATTCTGAATCCTAACCCAAATTTCTAGTGAACATTTCTAGTGAACTTACTACTTACATGTAGTTAGTAACCTCAAATTACTTGGGAAAGTGAAATTATTTACTTATAAGATGATGTCTTTAACCCTGGAAAGATTTAGAGTTAAGTATACATCTAAACTAACTCACTGCCATCAAGTTGGATCCAACTCATAGCGTGGGTTTCCACGGCAGTACCACTACAGAAGTAGATTGCCCAACCTTCCTTCTAAGGAGTGCCGTGGGCCAAATAAAACCCAAAAGTATCGATATCTTTTGATAAATTTGTGGGTAAAATCTGTATTTGTTGTTGTTGTTGTTGTTGTTGTTATGTGCCGTCGAGTCAGCCCTGACTCATAGCGACCCCTCCTTGGGTTTCCGAGGCAGTATCACTACG
>NW_006921986.1:2786227-2789319 GCF_000298275.1 Orycteropus afer afer | reverse complement strand
AAAAAAAAAAAATTTCATTGTGATTTGAATGCACATTTACAAAGCAAATTCATTTTACACTCAACAGTTCATACACATTATGTTTTACAGTACCAATTACAGTCCCAACAATAAACAGCTCTCCCCCCTGTGCCTTCCCTTCTCTGTGTCCTTACCCATGATTCCTGCCTGTCTGGCTTTGTTGTGTCGACTCGGACACGATTCATAGCAACCCCTCCTTGGGTTTCCGAGGTGGTATCACTATGGAAGTAGATTGCCCAACCTTCCTTCTGAGGAGTAGCTGGTGGGTTTGAACCGCCAGACTTCTGGTTAGCATTCAAGTGCCTTAGGCACTATGCTACCAGAGCTGCCCTTCTGATATCTCATGTTGATTGTTCAAAGGGGTGCATCTCCCTGGGGTAGGTGTTCCGCTCGTAGGGCTGTCTTGTTTGGCTGAGAGCTAATCCACAAAAGTGAGTTCAATGCCAGGCCTGAAGGATAACCTGTGGCCATGGTCTTGAGAGTCTCACCAGTCTCTGTCTGACCAGTAGTTCTGGTCATTTTTGTGTTTTGGGATTTTGTTCCACATTTTTCCCCCAACTCTATCTAGGATCTCCAATTGTGATCCTTTGCTGAGTGGTTGGCTGAGTATCTGGGCACCATCTAATTCTTCTGGTCTTGGTCATGAAGGCTGAGGTTCCCATGGTACGTTGATCCCTTGGACTGTTTGCACATGTCTTTGATTTTCTTCACTCTTCTTTTCTCCAGACAAGGGGAGACCAATAGTTGCATCTTAGGTGGCTGCTCGAAAGCTTTTAAGACCCTGGTCACTACTCACCAAAGTAGGATGTGAGAACAATGTTTTTATGTACTATGTTGTGCCAATTGAGCTTGATGCCCCCCAGACACCATGGTCCTGAGACCTCAGGCCCAGTGACTCACTCCCTAAACGTACTTGGTTTTGACAAAGAGGCCACCCCCACCTTATCCCCATTAGTTTTGTAATGTATATGGATTTTTGTAGCACAGATATGCGGGGAGGAATATCATGAGCCAGATCTTTGTATGGTCATAAGTACATTCTCGTTCGCCTGTCCTTTTTTTATTTGTTACTTTAATAAATTAAATATTAATTTAAAAAAAAAAAAGTAGCTACAACTAATCTTTTGGGGGACCCTTGGTAATACCCAAAAACCCTAATTGCCAGCACCCATTCCCAAGCATCAGTGTGCCACTGGGCTCTTTCCTCACCCCAGTGTTCTTCCCACTCTTCCAGTCTCCCTGACAAACCTCTTGCAGTATCACAGTGTTTGCTGCCATTCATTACAGGACATCCAAGTGTATATTCCATCCCTGTCCTTCCATATAGCTATAGATCCATTGAAAAACTCTGGACTGCTGGGCAGATTGATTCCCTTGCATGTCTGCAGACACCTTTAAACTCAGCTGAGTTAATCACCTTCCCACCTCCAACCTCATTGATTTGCTCTCCTTCAGTTACTGTATCTAATGATGACATTATCTAGTTTCCCCTCTTCAAGGGCAAAGACTGTGACTTGGGCATCTTTGACTCCTCAAGGGCCCCTACCTAACAACAGTGTTGTTGCTGTTGTTTGCCGTGGAGTCGGACCCGACTCATAGTGACCCCTCCTTGGGTTTCCAAGGCAGTATCACTACGGAAGTAGATTGCCCCATCTTCCTTCCAAGGAGTGGCTGGTGGGTTTGAACCACCAGCCTCCTGGTTAGCAATCAAGTGCCTTAGGCACTATGCTACCAGAGCTCCCCCTAACAACAGTAGGCACTCAAAATCTCAATAGATGGATATGAGCAACAACTGTTCAATGAGTTGCTGTCAAGTCGACCCCAGTTCATGGTAATTCCATATGTGTTGGAGTAGAACTGTGCTTCATAGGGTTTTCAGTGGCTGATTTTTCAGTACATCACTATGCCTTTCTTCCATGGCACCTCTGGGTGGGCTCAAACCTCCAACCCTCTGGCTAGCAGCCGACCACATTACCTATTTGTACCACCCAGGCATTCCAGATGAATATACCAAAACCAAACCCACTGTCATCAAATCAATTCTGACTCATGGCAACCCCCATTGGGTTACCAAGGCAGTAAATCTTTATAGAAATAGATTGCCCCATCTTCTTTCCATGAAGCAGCTGGTGGGTGTGAACCACCAACATTCTGGTTAGCAGTTAAATGCCTTAGGCACTGCAACAGCAGAGCTTCTTAAATGAATATAAAGCCTCCAAAAAATATGGGTGACATAAATAGTATTTTAAGATGAGTGGAAAGGGAAGACCCATATCATATTGGGTCTTCCATGTTCTGTTTCTCAATAGATCAATAACAGCTAATATGTCTTGAGTACCTACTGTGTTCCAGGAACTCTAAGTGCTTTACATCCATTGTCTAATTTATGGGAAGAGGCTCTGGGAAGTTAATCAAGTTGTTCAAGAAGACAAAGCTGTGACAGAACTGAGACTTGGTCAAAGTCTATTTGACTCCAGAACCCATCCTCTTAGCCAGAACACCTCTTCAGTGTTACCCACTCTATGAATTTCCTATGGCTGCAGTAACAAAGTGCCGCAAACTGGGGAGCTTAAAGAAAAAAAAAAAAGAAAGAAAGAAACTTACTGTTTCACTCTTCTGGAGGCTAAAAGTCAGAATTCAAGGCCATCTTCCCTCTGAAGTTCTCTAGAGAACACTCCTTGTTTGCCTTTTCCAGCTGCTGGTAGTTACCGGCAATCCTCGGTGTTCTTTGATTCGTGGCAGCATAGCTCCAATCTCTGGCTCCATCTTATGGGCTTCTTGCTTGGGTCCCCTCTGTGTCTTCAAATCTTCTCTCTCTTTATAAAGACACCAGTCATTGAATTTCGGGCCAAACTTAATCCAGTAGCACCTCATCTCAATGTGATTATATTTGCAAAAGGCCTATTTCCAAATGAGGTCATATTTACAGATACCAGGGGTTGTTGTTGTTGTTGTTAAGTGCCATCGAGTCGCTTCCGACTCATAGCGACCCCATGCACAGCAGAACGAAACACTGCCCGATCCCGCGCCAGCCCCACAATCCCTGCTATACTTGAGCCCATCATCGCAGC
>NW_006921986.1:2783717-2785346 GCF_000298275.1 Orycteropus afer afer | reverse complement strand
TGCTCAGGGATTCCCATTCTTCTCAATGTTATCCATAATTTGTCATGATCCACACAATCAAATACCAGGGGTTAGGATGCCTTTTTGGGGGATGTGGTGGTTAAGTTTGTGTGTCATCTTGGCTAGGCCTGGTTGAATGGCTGGGTAGGTGTATGTAGTATTCCCCATGATGAGACTGGTAATCAACTCCATGGTGGAATCTACTGTGAGCAGCTGAGTAGCTGCCTTTGGGCATGTGGTCTGCTTCCCATATATAAGAAATAGATTTGGGAATGGTCTCTAGCTTATGACATACTTGAGCCCTGCATGTAGCTGTGTTCAGCAGCCTGCCATGCTCTGCTGACCTTGGGACTTTCAAGAGACTTGAATTAATGGCCTGCTGTGTGGTTTGGTAACATTAGGACTGTGACATTTTACTTGTCAACCTTGGGCTTGTCAGCCTCAGCAGCCAGTAGCTGTGTGAGTGAAGAAAAGGCTCTAGCTTCAGTGGGCTGGGAGCAAGAAGCAGAGCTGAAGCCTAAGGTCAAGGGGCTTTCACACAGACCCTAGAGCCTGGCACTTTGAACTCGGACTTCTAGCCTCCCAAACTGTAATAAAATAAACTCCTGTTGGTTCAAGCCATCCCGTTTGTGGTATATTCCTGCCAGAGTGGCACTAGGTAACCAAAACAGGGGGCATAAATAAATCCACAATACTGACCTCACCTCAAATTAGCTGCTTTCACATTTGTTGTTGTTGTAGGACTATGGTGGCACTGGTAGCTCTATGCTTAAGGATTTGGCTGCTAACCAAAAGGTCAGTGGTTCAAACCCACCAGTCACTCTGTGGGAGACAGATGAGGCAGTCTGCTTCTGTAAAGATTTATAAGCTTGGAAACCCTATGGAGCCGTTCTGCTCTGTCCTGTAGGGTTCCTATGAGTCAGAATGACTCCACGGCAGTGGGTTTGGTGACTCCGTGGCATCAGGTTTGGTCTTTGGTTTGATTGTTGCTGTTAGGTGCTGTCGAGTTGGTTCCTACTTACAGTGACTCTGTATAATTGAACAACTTCTCGGTTTTGTGTCATCCTCACAGTTGTTGCTGAGTTTAAGACCATTGTTGCAGCCACTATGTCAATCTGTCTTGTTGAGAGTGTTCCACTTTTTCACTGACCCTGTTCTTTACCAGGCATGAGGCCCTTCTTCAGAGACCGGTCCCTTCTAATAATATCTTCAAAGTACCTGAGATGAAGTCTTGCCTTCCTCACGTCTAAGGAGCATTCTGGACGTACTTCTTCCAGGACAGATGCTTTCTTCTGGCAATCCATGCTATATTTAATATTCTTTACCAGCACCGTAATTCAAAAGCACCAATTCCTCTTCAGTCTTCCTTATTCATTGTCTAGCTTTCACATGCATATGAGGTGATTAAAAATACCGTGGCTTACGTCAGGTACACCTTCCTCTTCAGAGTGACATTTTTGTTTTTCAACACTTTAAAGAAATCTTTTATGTTTGTTTAATAAATGGTGCTGGCAAAACTGGAGATCCATTTGAAGAAAAATGAAACAAGATCTGTACCTCACACCACACACAAAAACGAACTCCAGATGGATCAAAGACTTAAATGTGAAACCTAAAACTATACAGTTC
>NW_006921986.1:2770430-2781522 GCF_000298275.1 Orycteropus afer afer | reverse complement strand
AAAAAATAAAAAATCTTTTGCAGCAGATTTGCCCAATGTAATATGTCATTTCATTTTTTTAACTGCTTCTTTCATTGGTGTTGATTGTGAACGCAGGTACAGAGAAATTCTTTACAACTTCAGTCTTCTCTGTTTATCATAATGTTGCTTATTGGTCCACTTGTAGGGACTTTTGTTTTATGTTGAGATGTAATCCATACTAAAGGCTGTACTCTTTGATCTTCATCAATATGTGCTTCCAGTCTTCTTTACTTTCAGCAAGCCTTGTTTTCAAATCTGTGTGTCTCAAGTTACTTTCACATTAGGTTGTATTTTCCCTGCCAGAATTTTTGTAGTAGTAATACTGATGTGACTGTCATGGTCAAGTAATATTCATAAATTAGAGTGTTTACAAAAATTTAGTAGATTTTTTTAATATCCTTAGGAGACAACTTACTTCACAGTTTTAGACAGGTCAGAATACTAAGGCTTAATCATTTCAAATGCCAGTACTGTTACTTACTAAAGGTATATCAGCAGATTCATTTTACCCAACTTTCCTGCTCTACTGGCTTGGGAAAAATTCTTCTTGATCTTTCCATAAACTGCTAGACCAAGAAAGATGTGTTTCAGTCAAGCTGGGCATGGAAGATTGGGTTTAGAGGAAATATGGCCACAAGAGTGCCTTTGAAGAAATAAAATTGAGAAATCATCTTTCTAACATTTCCTCCTTCCTTCACATTTACACAATTCATAGAAACAATGCTCCTTTTTTCCACTGAATACTTCAACCTTAGGGCAAAATTAATATGAGTGGTAAAACTGGAACTGCTATCTTATCCACATCCACCACACCCACAACCCCACCCAAACCCCCATAGAGAATAAACCCTTTACTTACTAGCTGCCAAGTACAAGCTAAAGATTAAGATAACAAGGATCCTTTCCTCAAAATCAACATTGTTTGTAGTAATGAGTATTCTAGTCTATATTTCTCATTCCTGAATTAACTCTCTCCCACTCAAAAATAACTGGATGCTTTTATTCAGATTCTTAAAATTGGGAGAAACTTTGTCTAGTTTCTCTTCAGGGAATTATGTATAAAAATGTACCACTTATTAGCAATATTTATAAATTATCCAAAAGATTATTTCCCGTGAGCTCTTCCATTTGATTGGGTCTCATACAAATTTGAAGATTGGAAAGAGCCTGGATAATGATATAATAATTATAAATATGTGTATGTGTATATAAGTTGCTGCAAAAGACCTCTTTAAAGTATTAAGAGCAAAGATGTCACTTTGAAGACTAAGGTGCTGCTGACCCAAGGCATGGTATTTCCGGTAGCTTCATATGCATGTGAGAGTTAGACAATGACTAAGGAAGATGCAGAAGAATTCATGTATTTAAATTGTGGGGTTGGCCAAGAACATTTAATATACCATGGAGTGCTAAAAGAACGAATAAATCTGTCTTGGAGTAAGTGTAGAATGTTCCTTAGAAGCAAGAAAGGCCAGACTTTGTCTCTCCTACTTTGGTCGTGTTGTTGGAAGGGATCATTCCCTAGAGAAGGATATCATGCTGGATAAAGTCGGCAAATAAAGGGAAAGACCCTCAGTGACATGGATTGACAATGATGGGTTCAAGCATGGCAACGATTGTGAAGATGGCATAGAACCAGGTTGTGTTTTGTTCTATACATAGGGTCGCCATGAGTTGGAACCAACTCAACAGCGTCTAACATCAATGTGTGTGTGTGTGTGTTTGTGTATAAAACCAAAATATAAAGGACCATTTTCATATAAGGTGCCAAGTAAACAAAATAACTGATTTGGCTGCAGGGAATACAGTAATTCAAGAGAAGCTGGACTTGTTCTCTCAAGTGCACAGACTGAAAGGTAAATACATGTAGCATATATTTGGATGCCATTTATCACCAAAGCCCTAGGAAGATTAATGTTCTCTTTTTCCAAATGAAGTGATAAAGATAATAATTTACCCAGAAGTGACATGGGATTGCTTAATCTGAGATCTTCCTTGAAAATTGCTCTATGATCACAAAAATCATCTCTTTTCTTTAATTTCTCAACACATTGCTCAACTCATTGATTGCTCCATCAGAGCTTGCCAATAGAATCCTTCAGTATTGCAACTCAAAACTTGAATTTTTTCTGCAGTTCTTTAGTTTGAGAATTGCTGAGCATGTTCTTCCCTTTGGGCATTCTAACACCAGGTCTTTGCACATTTCATTATAATAATTATTTTCTTAAGCCACCTTTTGAAATCTTCAGTTCTTTTACTTCATCATTTTTTCTGTTCTCTTTAGTTACTCTCCATTCAAAACCAAGTTTAAGAGTCTCTTCTGACATCTGTTTTCAGTCTTTTTTTTCTTTCCTGTTTTTTTTAATAACCTTTCTTCATGTATGATGATGACCTTGATGTCATCCCACAGCTCCTTCAGTCATCAGTCAGTAATGTTTAATGCATCAAATCTTTTCTTGAGATAGTATCTCAATTCAAGTGGTATATTCTCAAGGTCATACTTTGCCTCTTGTGGACTTGTTTTAATTTTCTTCAGCTTCAGCTTAAATTTGTATATGAGTATCTGTTCCACAGTTGGCCCCGACCCTGTTCTGACTGATGATATGGGCCTTCTCCATTGTCTCTTTCCACCAAAACCAAAAGCCAAACTCACTGCTGTCGAGTCAGATCCTACTCATAGCTACCCCTCCTTGGGTTTCCGAGGTGGTATCACTACGGAAGTAGATTGCTAAGTCTTCCTTCTGAGGAGGGGCTGGAGGGTTTGAACCACCAGCCTTTGGTTAGCAGTCAAATGTCTTAGGCACTGTGCCACCAGAGCTCCCTCTTCCCACAGACATAATTTGATTTGTGTTCCACCCAGTGAGGTCCACGTGGATAGTCACCATTTACGTTGTTGAAAAAGTCATTCGTCTTGTGAAATTCTATCATGTGATTCTGGCAATATTTTTCCAGCTACCAATCCTCCTCCTTTGTTTCCAACTTTCTTGTTCTAATCACCAATCATTTTGATTGCATGTTTAATCAATTTCAGACTGCAGAAGTTCATAAACATCTTTTATCTTTATAGGGTTTACAGGCTTGGAAACCCTCGGAGACAGTTTTACTCTGTCCTGCAGAGTTACTATGAGTTGGAATCAACTCCATGGCAATGGGTACGGATAAGTTGCATAGTTATGAACTGAAATAACAGTTTTATTTAAAAAAAAAAAAAAATTACTTTGAACCACCATTAGTGAGCTCCTCCACCCCACCCCACCATTTTTTTTTTCTTCCTATATTGATAACATTTGTACTGGGTTGTGACCTTATTAAATATTTACTTGGTTCCATTTTCTCTAGCCTAGATGTGGGCCTGTGAAATGACAGATTATGAATGAGGAAGTACTGCTGCAGTCCCTAGGCCTGGGAGCTAGTGGACTGTGAATCACACCTTCCCCAGGGCAGGCTCTTAAGTGTGGGTCTGACATGATGCATCAAATGAACATAGTAGTCTATTCTTTTTTAGGGATAAAAAAAAAAGGATTAATTATTTGGCTTAATTCCACCTAACTAAGGCTGGCCCTTAAAGGAACAAATACTTCCCCTAGCTTTGGATTTACCTTCTAATAAGGAACTAAAATTATTGCAGCTATAACTACGATAAGGAATCAGACTCCTTACACTTCTGTTTGTTCATAGTAAAAATACTTATTTATAATTTGCCTTAATAAAATTACTCTATTGAGTTGTCCTTTTAGTGCAAGAAAATTAACTGATAATGAATTATACTATTTTCCCGAGAGAATCCATTAAAATGCCCTGTGGTAGTTCAGTTTGTGTGTCAACTTGGCTGGGCCTGGTTGAATGGCTAGGCAGCTGGATGTAGTATTTCCCATGATGAGACTGTTAATCAACTCCGTGGTGGAATCTACTGTGAGCAGCTGAGTAGCTATCTTAGGAAAAGTGGTCTATTTCCTGTATATAAGCAGAAGCCTTGGGGAATGGTCTCTAGCTTATAGCACACTTGAACCCTGCATGTAGCTTTGTCGTTGTTCAGCATCCTGCCATGCTCTGCCGACCTTGGGACTTACAATGGACTTGAATTAATGGCCTGCCATGTGATTTGGTAATACCAGGACTGTGCCTTTTTATTTGTCAACCTTGGGCTTGACAGCCTCAGCAGCCAGCAGCTGTCTGAGTGAAGAAAACCTCCAGCTTCAGTAGGCCGGGAGCAAGAGGCAGAGCTGAAGCCCAAGGTTGAAGGGCTTTCACCCAGCCCCTAAAGCCTGGCACCTTGAACTTGGACGTAAAGGCTCCAAATTGTAAGAATAAAGTCCTGTTTGTTAAGGCCATCCCATCTGTGGTATATTCCTGTCAGAGCAGCACTGGGTCACCAGAACATGCCCCCTTATCTACGAAGAAATGCTTGTTGTTAGTTGCCATCAAGCTGATGCCTACCCATGGCAACCCCGATGCAGCAGAGTGGCACAACAGGTTTTCAGGGCTGTGCTCTTTCAGAAGCAGATTGCCAGCCCTGTTTTCAAAGGCACCTTTGGGTGGGTTCAAACTGCCAGCCTTTCAGCTAGTAGCTGAACACTTACCTGCTTGTTCCACCCTGGGACTCCTATAAAGAAACATAACTGGAAATAATCTTTCAGCTCTCTTAGCACTTACTGTCTCCCCTCTCATTCACTTATCAGTTATTTTTATTGCTAGCTATCCTTTCATGTGAAGTATCTTATTTTCTCAAAAGGATATAAATTTTTTGAAAGTATAGCCCATAAACTTCTTCCTATTCTCCACAGTACTTTATATAAGGACCCAAACCAAACCCAATGCGATCAAGTCAGTTCTGATACATAGCAATCCTATCAGACAGATTAAAACTGCCCTTTCGGGTTTCTAAGGCTGCAAATCTTTACAGAAGCAGACTGCCACGTCTTTCTGCCATAGAGCAGCTGGTGGGTTTAAACTGCTGCCCTTTGGGTTAGCAGCCATGATGTAAGAGAGACCACTAAATACTTCTTAGTTATTTGTCAGTAGCTAGCCTGTGTTCTGAAGTATGCACATTTGTGATCCACTTGTTGTTAGATACCATCCAGTCATTTTCAACTCATAGCAACACCATGTGATGGGGTGGAACTGCCCACAGGGTTTTCTTGGCTGTAATCTTTACAGAACTGTGCTTCGTAGGATTTTCAAAGCTGTGTCCTTTAGGAAGCATATGGCCAGGCTTTTCTTCTGAGCTGCCTTGGTGTGGGTTCAAACTGCCAATCTCTTAGTAGTTAAGCACTTCACCATTTACTCCACCCAGGGACTAATCATAAAGATTAACCCTCTGCCATTGAGTCAATTCTGACTCCCCAGTAACAGAGTAGAATTGCCCTGTAGGGTTTCCAAGGCTGTAATCTTTACAGAAGCAGACTGCCCCATCTTTGTCCCACAGAGTGACTGGTGGGTTTGAACCACTCATTTTTCAGTTAGTAGCCAAGCTCTTTAACCACCGTACCACCAGGGTTGCTCAACTCATTGCTCCATCAGAGCTTGCCAATATAATCCTTCAGTATTGCAACTCAAAACTTGAGTTCTTATGCTAAGAAAGCCCTATGGGGAAGTTCTACTCCTTCACTTGGGATCCATATGAGTCAGATTCAACTCAGTGACACCCAACAATAACAATCTTTGTAGAAGCCTATCTCCAGGTCTTTCTCCCACACAGCCATCAGGTGAGTTTGAACCACCCACCTTTCTGTTAGCAGCTGAGTTCTTAACAGTTAGCACCACCTGGTCTCCTTGTGATCCAGTTACTTAGCCTTATATCTTTCTGAGGGCATAACCAGATTTATACTGCTCATGGTAAGTCACACCTACAGAGCAGCTTTGCAAAGCACCCTCAAAACACAAAGCAGATTACTGAAAGTTGTGTGGCTGTTCACTGTACTAATCTTTCAGGTCTTCTGGAAGTTTGAAATTTTTTAAATCAAAAGTTTAAAAGAGAAAAAAAAAAAAGTTAAACACCTAAGCATATCTTTAGAACTTAGGCCCAATAACTTTTCCTTATTCATCTGTTCAATGGGTTATTTTCAACAGACACTATCTAAGAACTCAAGACATTTCTTCTTTAATGCCATTCATTTTGTTTCTTCCAGAACACTGGGTTCAGATTTGTCATCCCTACCCAAACCTTAATAAGTGGACTGTATTTCACAAAAGTTGTTTTAAAAATTCATCCAGTTTTCATTCTAGAAGAGGGACATTCACAGATTAGCCAGTCACATGAATATAAAATCTTAATAGTAACAAGTACAATGTACCTCAATAACAAAGAGATTTGACTAACTAAGAAAAATGAAGGAAGGCTTCTCTGAGGAAGATAGTAAGAATTTACCAGGAAGAAGGTGCAGCGTGAGCAAAGGCCCTGTGGTAGGCAGGAACAATGAAGACCTGTGAAGCTGAAGCCCAGAGAGGAAGAAGGTTCAAGATAAGTTTGAAGATGCATATAGGAATTGTGTCTTCCCCTGAGGTGTCTTAAGCAGGAAGCTGACATAATCTTAAATTGTGCTTGGAAAAGATAGCTCTGGCTGTGTTGATGGAGAACTCATTGGAGAATCTGCCCAGGGGATGTAAGCAGACCAGTTAGGAAGGTTTTCCAGTCGATCAAGCAAGAGACATAAGCAGATTGGTCTAGGTTTTGTTGGCAGATTAGAGAGAGAGAAACAGACAAATTCAAGAAATAATTGGAAAATCAAGTTGTCAAGAAGTCTTGGTATGCTCCAGGTTTGCATGGAGATTCAGATAAAAGTGAATGAATTAAAAATATGTGTAGAAGATAGAGTTATCAGGGATTGGTGATGGATTAGAAGTGAAAAAGGAAGGAAAGGGAAGCATGAAGGATGGCAACTAGATTGTATTAATCATACAAATAATATGGGCATCAGCACATTAAAGAGTCTGAAAAGCCATCCAGGAAACAAACAAACCTGGCTAAACCAGCCTAGTAGTTCCCAAATTTATTTAAATTCAGATCCCTCTTTTCCTTTTCTCATAACAGTTACTAACTTCCTAGAGAACTTACTTCATATAATTCTGAGTTAGCCTATGTTGTCTTATTATCTTTGAACAATTCTAAACACTCCTCTGTTTTCTTAAAACCTCAGATACATACACTTTGCCTTTAGTGCTGGCACCACCACTGACCACCCACACCCTACTCCACATCCAAGGTCTGGTTGCCCTGTACCATGAAGGGTCATTCAAAAAGTCCCAATATGTGCTGTGGCAAGATCTCTGCTACATAATCAGATTTCTGATTAGTAATTCTATACCATATGCAGGGAGCTTTGGTGGCATAGTGCCTAAGACATTTAACTGCTAACCAGAAGGCTGACAGTTCAAACCCAGCAGCCACTCCTCAGAAGGAAGGTTGGGCAATCTACTTCCACAGTGATCAAAAAAAACAAACCAAACTCACTGCCATTGAGTCTGATCCAACTCATAGCGAGCCCTCCTTGGGTTTCAGAGGCAGTATCACTACAGAAGTGTATTGCCCAGTCTGCCTTTCCAGGAGTGGTTGGTGGGTTTGAATGACCATTCTTCTGGGTAGCAGCCAAATGCCTTAGGCACTGTGCTACCAGAGAGAGCTCCCTCTGGAGTGATAACGCCTTAGAAACCCTAGGAGAGGTCGCTATGAGTCAGATCTGACTCGACGACAATAAGTTTTGGGTCAGTGGCAGTAAGTTTTGGGTTTTTTGGTTTTATACTGTATCTACAAGTATCAGAAAAATGCAATTAGCAATATTCTTCTAATCAACCCCATACTCAGATAACCAAAGATGGAGATATTAGTGAAGGAGAGAGAACATTTCTTGGATTTTCCTTCTAACCAGGTGAGGCCAACCAGATTTTCACCTTGAAGCAGAAGACACCTAAGCCCAGGTGAACACCAGTCTTCTCTGCTTCACCCTGCCAGGAGTCCTCATGTCTCATATTTATTGTGTGTGTGTATGTGTCGAGGGGCGGTGTTGTAGGATATATGAGAACTAGAGGGTAAATTCTTATTTCACTGCTTACCCAGAAAGCTTCATTCAACTTTTCTGTTTCCTGTCTTGAGATAGGATAACCCACCAGTCATTCCACAGGAGAAGGACAAGGCAGCTACTTTCATGATTAACAGCCTTAGAAACCTATACGGCAGTTCTGTGCTACAAGGTTGCTATGAGTTGAAATCTATTAGACAGCCGTGGGTTTGGTTTGGTTTGGATCATGAGAGGACACTGGGAAGATTATATTGACATTATTTTACCTTAAAGAAACAAAATATCCTGCATGTATAAATGTAAGACCTCTCATAACTCATCATCAGTTATTTGATAACCAGTGGTTACCTACTAATAAAGTAGTCATGTAGTCAAAACAGTATGGATATAACAGCAGTGCATAAAACTAAAGAGTATTATCCCTCCCCACCCCAAAATTTATGTTTTATTATTTTGCTTGCTATCTCATATCCTATATTCTACACCAGCCCCAAAGTCACCTTCAGTGTTCCTATGTTTTTAGTTTCAGCCAGTCTTTTAAATGTCATTGCATCATCGCATCATCGCATCATCTTTATTGGAATTAAGTCCCAAATGAATCACAGCACAATGAAAACTGCCTGCTTATTTGCTGATTAGATTCTATTTATGTTAAGGAAGGAGCCAGAATTTTTTCCTAAATCCTATTAAGTCTCAAAGTCTGTCTGCTGCTTTTTGGAACCTGGATACGACTAATTGAGGCTTTTTATGAACTGTGCCCACTGTATTATTCTAGTATGTCAGCAAAAGATGCTTAGTTTGCACATCAATCATCTACTTCCTGAGGAGAGATTGTTTGGTGTGGCTTTACGAAAAAATTCCTATCATATCCCTAATAACAGAATGAGGGCCTGTGAAAATAAAAAAGAACTCAACAGATCTCTCTGAACTTTTTTGACATGGGGTTACTATAACTAACGCAGTTTTGATGTGTTCCACCTATACACGGTCAGTGCTGTCAGTCGCTGTTTCATGATGCAGTCTTGAATCATGGTCTCTACCCCTAACACAGAATAAAGTTAGTAAGATGTCTTTGTTCAGGGATGGCTCGTTGTCTTTATTGTTCTCCCAGGTAGATGTTGATATTAACTGACACATTCTTTCTGGTACTGCCACTGCGGCACCATTCCTTCTGACATTGCTAGTTCATATCCCACTAGTGTCATTTTAGCATCTTGGTATTTCCTCAGTCGGAGTTGGAGTTCAAAACCTCCAACTCCTGCTTTTAGGCAAACATAATCTAGTGGCATCAGAGCCTGTCTAACTACAGGAGGGTGGATGAGAACCAGAATCGGCACAAAACTAAGCCCTGTAAGGTGCTTACCTCCACTCTCCAGCTTCTTTAACTAATTCTGACACCAGCCATCCTCCCCATGCACTTGCTGCTTTTTTGCTGAGTTTGATAATTTGTTGCAGTAGCCAGCAGAGCTTGCAGACTGGACTCATGATTATGTGGTTTATTAGGGAAGTAACAGGTTGCAACTCAGAATCAGAATGACGTTGGAAGTAACAGGAACAACTCGGGAGATAGGAGATAGCTCATTAGTCAGGACAGCTTGCAGCCAAGACAACTCTCAGTTTCTTCTCTGCCGTGCCTGAAGCCGGCTGTACTTCTCAACCAAGCCAGCCTCCTCTTAGCTGCTAGCAGCCCTTCTCTGGTCCATGCTAGCCTGCTCTCAGTCCCTGCCCTCTTCAGTCAATTGTTACAGCACTTTAGCTCTGTTGACAAGTGCCCTGAGGCACTCTACTCTGCCAGTAAGCCTCCTGATCAAAGGCATTCAGGTCTCTCACTCCATGTGTCAGCAAACCCACTGCAGCCTCTCGACCTATCTTCTGGTTCCTACCACCTTGTGCCATCTCATGCCACACAACACTGTATTCAGCATTACAGCTTTGTTGCCTGGATCTAGGAGGTTCTCAGCACAGCTACCCTGGGTCTATAGGATGTACTCTGCTCCAGGCTTTTCTTGATGGTAGTGAGGTCTGCCTCAACCTCTGTGGGCTTGGCTCTTTTATAAGCCTGCTCCTCTCTCCAAGACTATGAACTGAGCAATATCTTCAGTGGGCTATTTTCACATAATTTGTATAGTAATTTACCAATCCCTGGAAGGTATGCAAAGTAGACCAATCACAGGGCAGGTTGTAGCCCAACCAATTATTTTTGGCAGAATTATAAACTCAAGGCCAGAAAGGCCTATATGAAGAGTAACCCATTGCACTGCAGTGAAGGTACTTTATCCCTGCTCTCTTCTTACATGTCTGACTCTGTAGGCCATGGGGACCAGGTGGCCTGGTAATTACCTTGTCTATTTACTGGTTTCACACAAAACCAAACCAATCCCAGGCATACCACCAATCAACCTTTAAGGAAATATATTCCAAAAAGCTTCACTGAAACCACTTATTTGTTGACATTCAGAGAAATTTAATCATACTCCTGAGTGAGAAACACTTACACCAAACAAGGAAAAGCCCAACCTTTCAGACACCCGACCTTTGTCAAAAGTTACTGAGAAAGAAGAACCACAAAGCAGCTAGAGGTGCCAAATCAAGGTGGCCTTTGTCACACCCCTTTGCCAGACAACAGTATCATATGGCATCAAATAAGAGCTTCAAAGAATGAAAAAGTAGAAAGGAACAATATATATAGAAATTAGATCAAAGTTACTGCTGTGTGTGTGCACGCTATAGTGTGTATCGTCTTTCTAAAGTATATTTTCATCCTCTCACTGCAGCTTGCTAGTCCCAACACTCACAAACACACACACACACACACACACACACTATCCTATAATGTCATAACACATTTGGATAATACATCCTGCTAAAAATACTCACCATCACAGATGCTATTTTCCCTTAGGACATCTGTTTGTTCTAGATCCTAGCTATCTGAAGTTCTGAAGATGTAACTCAGCCTATTGTTGTTATTAGTTGTTGAGTTGGGTCTGACTTATAGCGACCCTATGTACAACAGAATGAAAAACACTGCCCGGTCCTGTGCCAGCCTCATGATC
>NW_006921986.1:2738704-2739915 GCF_000298275.1 Orycteropus afer afer | reverse complement strand
TATTCCCTCAATTCTGGGAGCTTTGCTTTTCACCAATTCCCTCAGTGCATCTTGGGCTTCTTCCTTCAATACCATTGGTTCTTGGTTATATGCTCCTGATGGCTGAACATCGGCCGATTCTTTTGGGTACAGTGATTCTGTGTATTCCTTCCATCTTTCTTCGATGCTTCTGGCATTGTTCATTAGTTTGCCTGTAAAATTCCTTTGATATTGCAACTCAAGGCTTGAATTTTTTCTTTAGTTCTTTCACCTTGAGCAATACTGAGCATGTTTTTCCTGTTTGATTTTCCAACTTCAAGTCTTTACACATTTCATTATAATACTTTGTCCTCTCAATCTGCCCTTTATAATCTTCTGTTCAGCTCCTTCATTTCATCATTTTTTCCATTTGCTTTAGCTATTCTACATTCAAGAGCAAGTTTCAGAGTATCTTCTAATATCCATTTTGGTCTTGTCCTCCTTTCCTGTCTTTTTTAATGACCTTTGCTTTCTTCATGTATGATATCTTTGATGTTATCCCACAACTCATCTGGTCTTTGGTCACTGGTTTTCACCACATCAAATCTGTTCTTCAGATGATCTCTACATTCAGGTGGGGTATACTCAAACACATATTTTGGCTCTAGTAGACTTGTTTTAATTTTCTTTAGCAAGTATTTGAACTTTCATATGAGCAATTGGCAGTCTGTTCTACATTCAGCTCCTGGCCTTGTTCTGACTGACAATATTGAGCTTCTCCATAGCCTTTTTCCACAGATGCAGTTTATATGATTCTTGCGTAGTCTCTCTGGTGAGGTCCATATGTATGGTTGCTATTTACATCATTTGAAAAAGGTATTTGCAATGAATAAGTCATTGGTCATGCAAAATTCTACCACACAATCTCTGGCATAATTTCTGTCACCAAGCCCTATTTTCCAACTACTAATAATTGTTTGTTTTCAACTTTCACTTTTCAATTACCAGTAGTTATCAATACATCTTGACTGCATATTTGGTCAATTTCAGACTGCAGAAGTTGATGAAAGTCTTCAATTTCTTCATCTTTGATTTTAGTGGTTGGTGCGTAAATCTGAATGATAGTAGTATTAATTAGTCTTCCTTGTATGCATATAGGTATTATCCAATCACTGACCACATTGTACTTCAGTCTAAATCTTGAAATGTTCTTTAGGACAGTTGTTGTTGTTGTTGTTATGTGCCGTCAAGTC
>NW_006921986.1:2724222-2737864 GCF_000298275.1 Orycteropus afer afer | reverse complement strand
CAAAGAACTCTTCTCAGGAATGGTCTGATTATGTAAAAAGTGGAAGAGAATAACTTCCTACTTTGAGCTTAAGGGTGTGGATATGTGTGTGTGTGTGTGTGTGTGTGTATACATTCACATAAAGCTGTATTTATTTTTTTAATTATTTTTTAAAACTCTAATCTGAGTAATCTGGTTCAGTATTCACTGTTTGAGATTTTAACTCTGGCAACTAGTCATACTTGGTTTATTTTCAATCAAGCTTTATTCCTACTTAGAATATTTTCAATTTAGGAAGCCAGCTTGAAATTTTATGAAACAGTGATGTAGCAGCTGGAATGCAAACCTTTGAACTTCAGTAATGCAAAATTAACAGTATATTTCTTATGCCATTATGCCATAAAATGTTCCTAGGCTAAATCTTGTGCTTTTCCAAAAAACACATAAAATTGTATCCAATAATGTGCTACATTAATATACTTATTATAGATCCAGGTACTTTAGATTACAGCCATTAATTCTTTTCTTCTAATATTTTAGCTTTAAGACGCATTTCTTCCTTTATATTTTCTCCACAACCATATGATTGTGTATTAGTGATGTTATGTTATAAATATCTTCTATCTTAATGGTAGTCTGAATTCCAGTGGCTCTATTATCCCTTCTGTGCTTGAAACTCGGTATTTGCTGAAATTATTTGTGGTTTATCAATTAATCCTTGGTATACCTGAAATCCAGAAAAAAGAATAGAATTTATAAATGTGTGTAAAATAAAAGAGCAAGTGAAGTTTTAGAATCTTTATTCTATGAAATTTGATCTGGTTAATAACGATAGCAAAGTGGACCATTCTTTTTATTGGTAGAAAATACTGTATTCTGCGGGGGAGGAGGGTGGCATCTGTTCAGCCTGCTACTTTACCATGCAGAAGACAGGAGGAAGCTGGCCTGTTCATCAGTGCTTTGTCTGTAACCTGCTGAGCATGAGATAATTTGAAAGGAGCTAAGAATGCAGTGTGTTCCATCCTACAGTGAGGAGTAGGTGTTTACCCAGGCACTATGCTAAAAAAAAAAAAACCTCACTGCCATCTAGTCAATTCCGACTCATAGAAACTCCCTTTAGGTTTCCAAGGCGGTAAATCTTTATGGAAGTAGATTGCCCAGTCTTCCTTTTGTCGAGTGGCTGGTGGGTTTGAGCCACCTACCTTCTGGTTAGCAGTCAGATGCCTTAGGCACTACGCCTCCAGAGCTCCTTAGGCACTGTGCTACATGAGTTAAAAGGGCTAAATCCTTTCATTCATTTACTACAACCACCCTGTAAACATATTATTATTTTCTCTATTTTGCAAATTTTAAATTTAAAAAAGTAAAGCTTTTCCTATATATATTGTATTTTTTAAAACATTTACTTTAAAAAAGTAGAAGTAATGAATGGTTATACAGAGGTACGGGATCCCAGAAATAAGGATGAATGTTCTTAGGCAGCATATTGTTGAAATGATCAGAAACTCATAAAAAGATTTTATCTTTCTGGCAGATGTTGTGAGACTATATGTATATGTGTGTGTGTGTGTGTGTGTGTATACACATACACACACACACATTTATATATATAAAGACCCATAGATATACATACACACAGTATTACAACAATAAAAAAGGGAAAGGAATACTTTCTCATCTAAACAGAATGCCCCCAAAACTACTATTATCTGCTCCAATTTCACAGGAGACATCCAAGTCTCCCTAACTTCCAGCACCCATGGTTTCTACACTGTTGAATGCTACCCTTTGGATCAGTGCCAGAGCTTTCCTATGACAAATTTACCTTTACTTTTTTTGTTATTTGCTGAGATGAGATGAAAATAGCAATTGTTTGGAGCCAAATGATAATCTTCCATATACTCAAGAAAACAGATTCTGTCTGGCTTCTTCACAAAGTCATCTATCAGCCAATCACATTTGAAAACTACGTTGTCAGAGGATCAGTTGACCTACATGCGTCCAGAACACTTTTTCAGTGTTTCTGTTGTCATATATTGAGGCAATACTGATAATCAGTCATTCAGCACCCACTGCATCTGAGACATCAGTCTAGGAGATTGGTGTGCATTACAGTCCTGGGAAGTGTCATAATCCCTGTTCTACAGGTGAGGAAACTGAGTAACTTGCCTCCGTCACATCAATACAGTCAGTCCCATTCTTTTTCTCCCACATTCTCTTCACTAAATGTTAATACTTTACTGAGAACTTAATGCCAGACATCTCACCCCTTGAGTTGTTAACTCACAGCAGGGGGACGTTTGGTTTAGAGAATTGCCTAAAGTCCACATCCTAAGGCCTTAAGGTCCCTGTTATTTGGGGTTAGTGATGTGTGGCTGAGGGAAAATTGTCTGAGAAATGCATTTACCCCTCAGGCTCAGGACTCCAAAACCTCCCACTAGAGCCAGGTAGGACTGGATAGGGAATTTAGGGATTTCAGAAATTTTGTAAGATAATATTAAAAATTAAAGCATATTGAAGCATGATTAAATTATATTAAAAGTAATGAATACCCCAAACTTGTCACTTCCTAATTACTTTACTGTTATCTATGCTTTTGGGGTTGTTTATGTCTATTGCATCTGTGTGGTGGAATTATTATAAGATGTTGTGCTACCGCAGCTCTCTGGGAGCTCTGGTAGTGTAGTGTCTAAGGCACTTGACTGCTAACCAGAAGGCTGGCAGTTCAAACCCACCAGCCACTCCTCAGAAGAAAGGAGGGGCAATCTACTTCTGTAGTGATACTGCCTCGGAAACCCAAGGAGAGGTCACTATGAGTCGGGTCCGACTCAACGGCACATAACAACGACGACAACCGCAGATCTCTTTCCAACTTTTTAGTTTGGTAACTTACCATTGGTAGCTTGAAATCAGCGGTGGTAGGAGCATTCACTAGCAAGAGGAAATACTAGCATTAAATCTTCAAACTGACACAGCACAGCTTACAGATAAGCATTTCCTCAAGGATCATAAAGCATTTTGTTTCAGCATGTGTGTGTACTCTTTTTGGTTAATGAAAATTACAGAATCAATTTCTGCCTATCTCTGGCTTAAGCAGTAAGACTTTTTTCTTCCAAAGAACATTAAGGCAACATCTTTTGCATTTTAGTATCTCAAGCTAAGAAAACATTAAGGATTGAAAAATTGAGAATTTAAACCAGTATCATATTTACTTAGTTGAGTGAGTTAAAAGTAGGTTAAGGACTTGTCAGTTTCTGATTGTTGTCCTGTCCTATACCACTCTAGAAATACTGTTGTAATCTGTGGGTTGTCATGTATATTTGCATATGTTCAATTACTTAAATCTAATTGGCTTTGGAGTGTTTCCTCAAACTGTTTCCGCATCACACTCCACACTGCAGAAGGTGGGGCTGTTCATTCCATTGATTTTAACTTCTAAGTGAGCAAACTTTCTTTGACCTACAAAATGTTTGAAAACTGCCCTCCTTTCCAGCTTACTCTTGTGCAAATCCATTAATTGTTGAATGGGGGAAAAAAAAAAAGAATGAATGAAAACAACAATTATAGATCATTCCAATATTTTCTGAAAAATTGCATTCCTTGTGTGGAATTAGGAGTACCTAAGTAGACAGGGTAAAAATAGCTGAACAAGTTATATTTGACTTGAATCTGAACAGTCATTCAATGGAGACAAATCATGTTTGCAGAGTTCTTGGTTCTCTCAGGAAAGTAGGCGGATTGCTTAATGCTGCTGGCAAATACTTAAGAGTATAAATTTTCCTGGTGATTATCAGGCAGAAGTCTCTTATGATTGTGATATTCAAAATATGCCAGGTTCTTTATTTTCTTAAGAGCTCATCTTTCCTAATTAATAAGAAATGATACTGAATTGAAATTCTGAGGAAGCTTTTAATCTCTCTGGGATTTTTGTTATTGTTTAGGGGGGAAAATGGGTAGAGGTTAAAAAAAGGGCAATCCTCAATGAGATAGAGTGACACAGTGGCTGCAATGATGGACTCAAGCATAGTGCAGTGTAGTAAATTACAAAGCATGGCTTTTCTAGCCATCATCTTTGTAAACTACGTGGTGGAATTTGCCATGAGCAACTGAGTAGCTCCTGATTGTTAAAGTTATCCACCTGCTATTTCTGTTGAGAGTAGTACAAGCAATCTTCTGGGAAGTTCACTCCCTCTCAGGTGTGTAGAACTCTGATGTTGGGATTGGTTGGCTTTGGCCACTCTGCCAGGCTCAAAAGGAGCCCTCCTAAAGGCAGAAGGAGTCTCTCTCATTGCTGGCTGAGAGATGCACTGGTGAGAGGGATGCACTTGCTGAGAGAGAGAGAGAGACATGAGAGACACTCACTGCTGAGAGAGAAACACAGGAGACACACACTGCTGAAAGAGAGATGGTCTACTGAGAGAGAAAGACTGCCAGCTGCTGAATGAGATGGCCAGCTGTGAGAGACTGAATGCATTTCTGAGCTTGAATTGTAGCCTGTTGCTTCCCTAATAAACCCCATAATCTGTGAATTCTGTGTGGCCACTGCAGTGAATTATCGAACTCAGCAGAGAGGTGGTGGGTGCTGTGGGAGGAATGGTTGGTGACAAGATTAGTAAGAGGGTTGGAGGGAGGCAGAACGACTGGTCTCACAGGCATAGGCCTTGGGCTGCCAATAGTGATTCTGTCCTCCTCTTGTGGGGTCAGAAGATGTGGTCTCCTTGCCCCTTTAGCACATAGTAATGATTGTGAGGATGGAGCAGGACAGGACAGTATTTTGTTCTGCTGTACATGGGGTCTTTATGAGTTGGAACCAACTAGATGGTACCTAACTGCAACAACAACAGAGAGAAGCAATGCTTTTCTATACCATTCAAAGAAACAAGATGAGATATTCCATACTGAAATAGCAGTTTTAAAAAACAATTTTAAATTACTGCACCAAGAAAGATATAATTTAAATCTGAGGTTTTTGACAACAGCCTGATCAAAAAACAGTTTTTGACAGTCTATTTGACAATAGACTCTTCCAGCAGATGAACTCACAGCATGGATGTTTTGGCATCATGAAGTCTGGGAATTTAAGTCACAGAATCACTTTCAGGAAAGTCCATGTCAGTCTATTCTGGCTTGGCCACAACTGAGCCAGTGTATCTTCTTAACCTTGAAACAATTTACCAAACTCTGTTGTGAGGTGCTGTGAAGTCAATTCCAACTCACAGTGACCTTATGTACAACAACACTTCCCGGTCTTGTTCCATCCTCAAAATCATTGCCCATTGTTGCAGCCACTGTGTCAATCTGTTTCATTAAGGGTCTTCTTTTTTCACTGACCTTCCACTTTATCAAACATGGTATCTTTCTCCAGAGCCTGGTCCCACCAGAGAACATGTCCAAATCACATCAGATGAAGTCTCACCATCCTCACTCCCAAGGAGCATTCTAGCTGCACTTTGTCCAAGACAAATTTGTTTGTTCTTCTGGCAGTCCTTGGTATATTGAATATTCTTCCACAACACAATAATTTAAAGGCATCAGTTTTTCTTTGGTCTTCCTTATTCATTGTCAAGCTTTCATATGTATATGAGGCAATTGAAAAGACAATGGTTTGCATCCAGTGCACCTTATTTCTCAAAGTGACTGCTTTCTAACACTTTAAAGTGGTATTTTGCAGCAGATATGCCCAATGCAATAAGTCCTTTTCTTTCTTAACTGCTCCATGGGCGTTGATTGTGGATCAAACTAAAATGAAATGCTTGACAACTTTACTCTTTTCTCCATTTATCATGTTGCTTATTGGTACAATTGTGAGGATTTTTGTTTTCTTTATGTTGAAGTGCAATCCATACTGAAGACTATGGTCTTTGATATTCACCAGTAAGTGCTTTAGTCATATTCACTTTCAACAAGCAAAATTGTGTCATCTGTGTATCACAAGTTGTTAATGAGTCTTCTTCCAATCCTGATGCCATGTTCCTCTTCATATAGTCCAGCTTTTGTGATTATTTGCTCAACATACAGCCTGAATAAGTATGGTGAAAGGATACAACCTTGACACACAACTTTCCTAATTTTAAACTACACAGTATTGCCTTGTTCTGTTTGAATGACGGTTGATCTATGCACAGGATCCACATGAGCCCAATTAAGTGTTCTGGAATTCTCATCCTTTGCAATGTTATCCATAATTAGGTATGATCCATATTGTCAAATGCCTTTGCATAGTCAATAAAACACAGGTGTTATTTGCTTTCAGCCAAGATCCATCTGATGTCAGCAATGAAATCCCTTTTTCCACATTCTATTCTGAACCCAGCTTCAATTTTTGCCATTTCTTTGATGATGTACTGCTTTTGAATTTTTTGAATTCAGCCAAATTTTCTTGTGTGTGATATTAATAGTATTGTTCTATAATTTCTACATTCTGTTGGAACGCTTTCCTTTGGAATAGACACAAATATAAATCTCTTCCCGTCTGTTGGCCAGGTAGCTGCCTTCCAAATTTCTTGGCATAGATGTGTGAGCTTTTCCAGTGTTACATTTGTTTGTTGAAACATCTCAATTGATATTCTATCAATTCCTGGAGCCTTGTTTTTCACCAATGCCTTCAACTCATCTTTTTCCTTCGGTACCTTTGGTTCTTAATCATATGCTACCTCCTGAAATGGTTGAATGGCAACCAATAATTATTGGTTCAGTGACTCTGTGTATTCCTTCCATATTTTGATGCTTTCTGCATCATTCAATTTTTTTGCCCATTGAATCCTCCAGTATTGCAACTCTGAGCTTGAATTTTTTCTTCAGTTCTTTCAGCTTGAGAAATGCTGAGCATGTCCTTCCCCTTTGATTTTCCAACTCCAGGTCTTTGCACATTTCATTATTAATACTTTACTTTGTCTTCTCAAGCTGCCATTTGAAGTCTTCTGTTGAGCTCTTTTACTTCATCATTTCTTCCATTTTCTTTAGCTACTCTCTGTTTAAAAGCAAGTTTCATAGTCTCTTCTGACATCCATATTGGTCTTTTCTTTCTTTCCTGTTTTTTTAATGACCTTTTCATCTCTTCACGTAGGATGTCTTTTATGTCATCCTACAACTTATCAGGTTTTTTGTCATTAGTGTTCAGTGTGTCAAATCTATTCTTTATGTGCATTCTAACGTCAGGTGGACTATACTCAAGGCAGGCACTCTGGTAGCATAGTGCCTAAGACATTTGACTGCTAACCAGAAGGCTGGCGGTTCAAACCCTCCAGCCACTTCTCAGAAGGAAGGTTGGGCAATCTACTTCCGTAGTGATACCACCTCAGAAACCCAAGGAGAGGTTGCTATGAGTCGAATTGACTCTACTGCAGTGAGTGTGTGTATACTCACGGTGGTACTTTGACTCTTGTGGACTTATTTTAATTTTCTTCAGCTTCAACTTGAACTTGTATATGAACAACTGATGATCTGTTCTACAGTCAGCTCCTGGTGTTGTTTTGTGTGAAGATATTGAGCTTCTCCATCATATCTTTCCACTGATACTGTCAATTTGATTTCTTGTATTTCCTCTGGTGAGGTGCATATGTATAGTTACCAGTTATGTTGTTAAAAAGGCATTTGCAATGAATAAAGCTTTTGGTCTTACAAAGTTCCATAATGCAATCTTTAGCTTTAGTTCTTTTTTTATTTTTCCCCTCATAGTTATGCACTTCTGTGTGTCCTGCATTTCCTCCGTGTGAATGTTGCCCCCCTGGTGCCCCATGGTCTACTGCTGCAAGGGATGCATGTCCATAGAGTATGTGGTTGTGTCACCCTGGGTGGAGTGAGCTGTATGTACATCTTGTTTACTATTGGGCTGAGAGTCAGCCCCGGGGAGTGAGTTTTATTCCAGGCCCAGAATATATCCCAGGGCCATAGTATTGGGTGTCTTACCAGACTCCATCTGACCAGTAGTTCTGTCTTTGGCTTTATTTCTATTACCAGGGCCATATTTTTGAATTACCAACCCTTCTTCTCTGTTTCCAACTTCCTAATCAGCAGTAATTATCACATATTATTCTATGGTTAATATTGATAATGAATATTACCAAGGACTGTGTATGATCTGGTTTGGGAGGAGGTCCAGGGGGACAATTTGCTTAACCAATTTCCTTATTTATTAAATAAAGCTAGTAATGCTTATTTCACAGAGTTGCTGGGAAGATGAGATAGAGAATGTAAAGGATTAAGTGTCAGATACCATCACCCCACCACTGTGATCACCACCACCTCATCACCATTACCAACATTGCCAACAAAATTACTTCCACCTGTATCACTACCACCATTACCACCACCCTTTACACACACACACACACACAAACTCGTGTATCAGACCCACAGCCACAAATTGTGGCTTTAAAAATCTACTGAGTGTCACCACACTGCCAGCCAAGGCCCAGTGAAGATTCTCCTAACCTTCTTGAGCTCTTATGCATAAGTGAACCTACAGGCCTAGAGCTTCAGTGACTTGGCTCCTGGGTTCTGCCTCACTCCATCCTCTCCCCTTCACCTGGCCGTCATCCTTAGTAAATGAGCACCTGCGACACAGTCTGAACATCTGAGACAAATCTCTAATGTGAAGAGAATATGTGAAGAGAAGTGAAATGGAATAAAACATAAGTAATACCCAAAAGGCATTGGAGCACCTACAGATTTACAGGATACTGCCAACCATTGGAGATCTGATGGCATAAAGGTTAAAGCATTCAGGTGCTAATAAGAAAGTGGGCAGTTCAAACCTGCCAGCCACTCCTTGGGAGAAAGATGAGGCAGTCTGCTTTCATAAAGATTTACAACCTTGGAAGTCCCTTGGGGCAGTTCTACTGTGTCCTAAAAAGGGTCGCTAGCAGTTGGAATTAACATGATGGCAGAGAGTTTGGTGTTGTGTTTTGGTTTTTGTCAGCCATTGCACCTGGGGCCCCTGCTGCTGAACGAGACACACTTTGCTGCTCTGCCTGGGAAGAGCTCTTGCTCCAAAGACCCCCCAAAACTGATCCCACGTGGTCTATTCCAAACAGCCTTTCACTGTTTGGAAAGGAAGGTCTCTGCCTGGGACAGGTAATTGCTTACAAAACCTTTACCTGGAGTTTTGAATTTAAATAGCAGATACTTATGGAGCCAGCCAGCATTTCCTGGCTTGTCAAGGAGAAAATTAACCCCCTGGCTGGTCTGTAACTACTGGCTCTGATAAGTCAACTTTACTTCCTGGCAAAAGAAAATTAAAGAGTGGGAAGGTGAGGAAAACCAAAATCATCTCACACATTAAAATTATGCAGCGTTTGTAGTCAGCATGGTAGACACTGAACTGAGAAGCTACCAGGAAGGTGACTCTTCCTCAAATCAAGAGTAATGCTAAGCAATAGAGAAATGGTTATTAATTAATTGGCACGAGGTCACTCATGAGATATTTTGAAGCCATTTAAAATGATCATTATGAACATTAGGTTTCTGTCATTGAAAAGGCCAGAGACATAATGAAAAATGCAGGATGTGATGTTGTTTATGTACTGCGTAAGACTGGTGTGCAGGTGGACAGATAAAACAAATCCTGAAAAATGATTTCACCTAACTAACACAGTGTTAGGTTGCTGTGATTGTGGCTGACCTTCCTCCTGCTCTTTTCCCAAACTTTGTGTATTTATATGTATGTATCCACGTATAGTTATATATAAACACACACACAATTATAGGTAATATAGAATTTTTTATTTTAAAAAAAGCTTCCTTAAAGCACTTGGAGAGAATTGGATGTATTTGTGACCAGAGCAAATGCAAAAGAACAAGTTTTTGTCCTTCAGAAAAATACTTAGGATGTGGCATGTCCCAAGGACTAAGCCTGGGCCCCCATCAGCAGATGAGTGGATTTCGCACTGCGCACTGCCCGTGGCTGCTTTCCCGAGAAACACCCGGCAGCTTTCTGTGGCGATTCTCAGTATAAATCACGGTTTTGTTTTGCTTGACTTAAATGGCATTCTTCTTTGATCATTACTTCACACAATGAAAAGATAATTCCTTGTGCAAAGTAGTGGCTAACTTCTCCTAACCTCAGACAACAAAGGAGCCCCTGTGTGAGAACACTGCAATTCCTTTTGGAAGACAGGCAAGGCCCCCAGCTGAATCGTATCCAAGGAAGATGTTGCAAAAGCTCGCAAAGCTTGTTCAGAGAAAGAAGCCCAGCTTGAGTTCTTTTCTTTCTATTCAGATATTGGCCCCGCATGAGGGTTGGGGGTGGGGGAAAACCCATTTAGGAAAAAAAAAAAACCTGAATGTATTTACAAATTACAAAGTAAAGTTAATTCTCGCAACCCTTCCTGGTGACAGTTCAGGCTTATTATATTTAGAATTTAATTCCACTTGGTAAGAAACTTTTTTTCATTCATGGAAGTTAACAAAGATGGACTGTCCATCCAACGGTATAAATTCTGAGTTTAAAAAAAAAAAACCGTGGCTAAGTCAGGGACTGCCTGTGTCCTCTCTTTTTGCCCACCAGGGAGTCCTCCTTGCCAGCAGTTGTTCTGGTGATCTGCAAATCTCATTAAGTCGAGCTTCTTCTCACCTACCCTGTGGTGCTTCCTTTCCTACCACACACAAACTTTCCCCTCCAGACACTTTCTCTCATCCTTCTGCACCTCCTAGAAGTTTCTGGGAGGATTTATAGAATGACTTAAAGTCCCTGAGAGTGGGCTGAGCATATCCTAGGCTTTTGGTAAATGTCAGAACCATTCCCCCAGCTTCTCTTTCCCTTCATTCCTCTTTGAAAAGAATTTCTCCTTCCTGCTATAGGTACTAGGAGCTCTGGTAGCATAGTGCATAAGGCACTTGACTGCTAACCAGAAGGCTGGCGGTTCAAACCCACCAGCCACTCCTCGGAAGGAAGCTTGGGCAATCTACTTCTGTAATGATACTACCTCGGAAACCCAAGGAGGGGTCGCTATGAGTCGGGTCTGACTCGATGGCACATAACAACAACAATAACAGCTATAGGTACTAAAGAAGCTCTGGCATAGGTACTAAGGACCACTGGTGGCCCAGTAGTTAAAGCATTTGATTGCCAACCAAAAGGTCGGAAGTTCCACTCGGCTGGAGAAAGAGGAGGCAGTCTGCTTCCATGAAGATTTACAGCCTTAGAAACCCTATGGGGCAATTCTGCTCTGTCCTGTAGGTTCACTATGCATTGGAATCAACTCAGTGGTAGTGGGTTTTGGTTTGGTTTTTGGTTTACTATAAACCAAAATCAAACTCACTGCCATTGAGTTGATCCTGACTCATAGTGACCCCTCCTTGGATTTCTGAGGCGGTATCTCTACAGAAGTAGATTGCCCACCTTCCTTCTGAAGAGTGGCTGGTGGGTTTGAACCGCCAGGCTTCTGGTTAGCAATCAAGTGCCTTAGGCACTACATCACCAAACCTCCTTTGGTTTACTATGTTGTTGTTGTTATGTGCCGTGGAGTCGGCCCGTCTCATAGAGACCCCTCCTTGGATTTCCGAGGCAGTATCACCATGGAAGTAGATTGCCCCATCTTCCTTCCGAGGAGTGGCTGGTCGGTTTGAACCACCAGCCTTCTGGTTAGCAGTCAAGAGCCTTAGGCACTATGCTACCAGAGCTCCCTTGGTGTATTGTAGGGAGACTAAAATTCTTGGGCACTGATAAATCCTTTCAGAATAGCCAGAAAACAGAGAAGTGATGAGAAATGAGAGGTTAGAAAAACCACCTTTCTTTCTGCTCCCTCTTACTCAGTGCTGGAGATTAACAAGGGTAAGGAGGGCAAACAAAAAAAACAAACTCATTGCTGCTGATTCGACTCATAATGACCCCTCTTTGGCTTTCCAAGGCAGTGTCTCTACAGAAGTAGATTGCCCAATCTTCCTTCTGAGGAGTGGCTGGTATATTTGAACTGCCAGCCTTCCGGTTAACAGTCACATGCCTTAGTCATTACACCATTTTTGTGCTTCCGCCATGTGCTAATCCTGACTCATGCATTGTCTGCATGCCACACTGGAGGAAATAAAGGTTCAGGGAGGCTGAGAGAAATGTTAGAGGCCACACAGCTAAGAAGTAGAGAAGCCAGGGTTCAAACTCAGGAGTTTCAGATTCCAGAGCACACCTTTCTTCCCACAGTACAAAAATGCCTTCCCAAAGGCTCACAGAGTTGCTGTCACCGGCAGCATTTCCCCTTGGCATCTCTGGGTGTTCAAATAGTATGAGGGGAGCTGAAAAATACCCCTTCTTAGTGCCAGCTGTGGCTCCATTTGGAAGCTAAAATGCTAACAAAGAAAAAAAATGCCATTCCATGTGCAGATAATTTAGCTGGTTAAACATCAAGCTTTGCAAGGCTCTGTTTACTAATAAACCATGGAATATGATCCTTCAGGAGTTCAGTATTATGTTTGTATTGTGAATATCACCAATTAAGAACCTCTGCGTCAATGCTGTCCAGTAGAACTTTCTGCAATGGGGGAAATGTTCTCATCTGTCCTGTTTGGTAGCCACTGTCCCCTTTAGGGGTCGCTATGAGTCAGGTCCAACTTGAGGGCACATAACACAACAACAACAATCCCCTTTTTAAGGAGGTCTGGTAGCGTAGTGCCTAAGGCATTTGATTGCTAACCAGAAGGTTGGCAATTCAAACCCACCAGCTGCTCTGTGGAAGGAAGATGAGACAATCTACTTCCATAAAGATTTATCATCTTGGAAACCCAGTGGGGGTCGCTGTGAGTTGGAATGCACTCGATGGCAGAGAGTTTGGTTTTTTGGTTTGAAACCACATATGTCTTTTGAACACCTGGAATGTAGCTAGTGTAACTGAGGAACTGAACTTTTAATTGAATTTTAATTAATGTTAATTAATGTTAAAAAGACACATATGGCTAATAGTTTAAATACTGGAGGCACAGCTCTGTAAGTGTTCTGTGTGGTCCCCACACTTTCATAGTATTTCACCTGTATATCTGGATCATAACTATTATTTATGTTTTCCTAATCTCACTAGACTGTAAGCTTTATGCCTTCTTCCTCCTGCTATATGATCAGCTACTAGCACTTGGCAGGGCCACAGGATCCACAGTACTGGATCTTTAATAATAAATGTAGGTTAAATGAATGTATCTGAGGTGACTTTTTCCATCGCATTATTGTTATTGCCTGCTGACATCTAGTTTACCCTTTCTCATGACTCTGCTTTTATGTCTAGAAGATTGTTTCCCACATCTTCAAAGGGAGGCCAGAGTGTCCCTGCATATACAGGTTTGCACATATTTTAAAGAATCATCTAGTTCTTCAAGTCCCCAGTGATTTCTCCACCACATTTTCCTTTCCTCAGAGGAAACCAGGAAACCATTTTCATTCTTTTAGCTGGTTATTTTGCTATTTCTCTCTATTCCTATAAAGGAATCCTTCTGTTATTGTGTCTTCTTTCTTTCTTTCTTTCTCCCCACCCCCTTTTTTTTCCCCTTTCTTCAGTGTTAGGAATTATCTTACACTGTGGAAGTACTGAGGAGCTCTGGTGGCATAGTGCCTAAGGCATCTGACTACGAACCAGAAGGTTGATAGTTCAAACCTATCAGCTTACTCAATGCATATAAGATGAGACAGTCTACTTCCTTAACATATACCACCTTGGAAACCCAATGGGTGTTGCTGTCAGTT
>NW_006921986.1:2716088-2724122 GCF_000298275.1 Orycteropus afer afer | reverse complement strand
TTTTTTAGTGGAAGAACTAGACTTACCTCCACCATACCCTCCCACACATGAGGAATATTCCTACGTCCCATTCAAATTCCCTTCTCCAATTTTGGTTAGATGAATGTCTAGTATTTACTTTATTATGGCTATCTATAATGCTATTCAAGGAGTCTCTGGATGGTACAAATGGTCAAACACATGACTAATAGCTGAAAGCTGGAGGATGTAACCCACCCAGAGTTGCTTCAGAAGACAGGCTTGGCAATCTGCTTCCAAAAGTTGGATTTGACTTGAGAGCAACTAATAACAACAAATGCTATTCACAACTAAGCCAGGTAAACCAAAACCAAACCAAACTCACTGCTGTTGAGTCGATCGCGACTCGTTGCAATCCCTCCTTGGGTTTCCAAGGCAGAATCACTATGGAAGTAGATTGCCCAACCTTCCTTCTGAGAGGTGGCTGGTGTGTTTGAACTGCCAGCCTTCTGGTTAGCAATCAAATGCCTTAGGCACTATGCCACCAGACCTCCTAAGCCAAGTAGTAAATTATATTTCATTGTATATTTCATTTCCTACGTAACTTTTTTCTCTGGAAGTGACAAATGGCTCTATTTTCAATTAGTGTTCTATAAAAAAAAACCTGTTGCTATTGAGTCAATTCCAACTCATAGCAAACCCTATAGGACAGAGTAGAACTGCCCTTTAGGTTTCCCAAGGCTGTAATCTTTACAGAAGCAGACTCCCACATCTTTTTTCTGTGGAGCAGCTGGTGGGTTCAAACCACCAACCATTTGGTTAGTAGCTGAGCTGCTTAACCGTTGCACCACCAGGGCTCCTTTCAGTGTTCTGTACTTGTTGTTGTCAGGTGCCATTGAGTTGGTTCCAACTCATAGCGTCCCTGTATATGAAAGAACAAAACACTCCTGGGTCCTATGCCATCCTCACAGTGGTTGCTATGCTTAAGCCCGTTATTGGCAGCCACTGTGTCATTCCTTCTTGTTGAAAGTTTTCCCTTTTTTTTTTGCTGACCTGCTTTACCAAGCATGAGGTCCTTCTCCAGGGGCACTTGTCCCTCCTGGTGACGTGTTGTGTACTTACCGCTAATTAAACCTCAAACTCTTTTCCTATTGTATAAGTCCTCTCTTTAGGATGCTTCAGATATTCTATTAATTTCACCTCTTAAAAGAAAGCTGCCCAGAGCCTTTCTCAAAAAGCAAAACAAAAACCCAAACTTGTTGCTATCAAGTCAATTCTGTCTCATACTGACCCTATAGGACTGAGTAGAACTGAGTACCATAGGGTCTCCAAGACTGTAATCTTTATAGAAGCAGATTGCCACGTCTTTCTCGCATGGAATGGCTATACCAGCAGGGCTCCTAAGAGCTTTCTTACCTTCTCCACTCTGAATAGGCTGTCCTACCATGTACATGGCAGGTAGCCTGGGATCTCCCATCACCATCATGCTATGGATTACTTTTTAAAATATTTTTATTGTGATTTGATTGAAAGTTTACAAAGCAAATTTGTTTTCCATACAGCAGTTCATACACATTTTGTCTCATGACATTGACTGCAATTCTCTACAATGTAACAGCTGTCTTCCTCCCCAGAGTTACCTCTTCTCTGTGTCCTTCCCCCCAGTGCACTTAGCCCCCTGAGCTGTCACCCTGTGCATACACTGCCCATCTGTTCTCCCATGATTGATCTCTCCAAGGAGTGTATCTACCTGATGCAAATGTTCAATGCATATGCCTGTCGATATGGCTGGAAGCCACAGCAATGACTTTAATTCCAGACCTAAAGGGTAGCTAGGAGTCATAATCTCTGGTTTCACAGGATCTATGAGACCAGCAAACCTGGTTTTTTGTTTTGTTTTGTTAATGATTTTGAGTTTTGTTCCAATTGTTTGCCTACTCTGTCCAGGATCTCCTGCACTAATTCCCCTCTGAGTGGTTGACAGTGGTAGCTGGTAGCTGGCCACCATCTAGTTCTTCTGGTCTCATAGTCAAATAGGCTGAGGATCGCATGGCCTTCCAGTCCCTTGGACTAATTGTTTCCATGTGTTTGATTTTCTTCATTCTTCTTTGCTCTGGATGAGGAGAGATCCATTGTTGCATCTGGATGGCCACTTGCAAGCTTTTAAGATCCCAGTCGCTACTCATCAAAGTAGGATGTGAAACAATGTTTTTGTGTAGTATGTTATGCCAATTGAGCTTGATGTCCCCTGCGACCATGGTCCTGAGCCCACAGATCCAACTACTCACTCTCTCTGGGTAGAAGTCGCCACAACCGTGTCCCTTGTCAGCTCTACTATACACCTGGACATTCATATTCATACAAATATGACTGTAGGAGCATCGTATGCCAACCTGGAGATTACTTTTGCATCTCTCCTGTGTTCAGTGTTCCATTTCCTCTCTCTCTTATTTTCCTCCTTCATTTGTTTGTTACATGCAATAGTAGCCTACTGAAAAAAGGTGTACAGATGGTAACTTTATGAGACCTTTGATATCTGAAAATGTCTTTATTCTACTCTCTCACTTACTTATTAGTTTAGCAAGGTTTAGAATTCTAGGTTCTTTCTATTTAAGTAGTCCAAAGCCACGCTGATTCCCACTCTTTGTATATGACTTGTTTTTTCTCTATGAAGGCCAGTACGATCATCAGTTTAACCCTAGTTCTTAAATATCCACAATATGTCTTGTTATGAGCTTATTTTTATCCATTTTTCTAGGCAACTGGAAAATACTTTCAGTCTAGAAACTCACATCCTTCAGTTCTGTGAAATTTTCTCAAATTATTTTGTTGATGACTTCATACCTTTTCTTTGTTCTCTCTGGAAACTCCCATTATTTGATTATTGAACCTCCTGACTAGTCTTCTATTTTTATTTATTTTTTTTGTCTTTCCTATTCAATTTTCTGTCTTTGTTTCTTTTACTACTTTATGGGATATTTCCTTATCTTTATCTTTTAGTTTCTCTTTTGATATATTCATTTTTTCTTCCTTCTTTTAATTTCCAAGAATTCTTAGAAAATTGTGGGGAGTTCCAGTAAGATGGTGGAATAGGCAGGCAGATTGCACTGACCCTCTTCAACAAAGAAAAGGGGCACCAATTAACATGGATACAGAAGGTAATCCTGGAGTCCTGAGCTTTGAAGGGAAGGATAGAGAAGTGGACAAAACTACACCTAATAGAAAGAACTTGCATGAAAACACCGAAAAAGGAGACCTACGCAGCTGCAGTCTGTCAGCAATCCTGATGGCACAGACAGCTTGGATATTGCCAAGTGGTGTTAGGACCTAAGAATTAACCTAAAACTTGGCCCTGCTAGCCAGGGCTGCATGGAGGACTGCACTGGTGGCTGGTGAATAAAGGGGGAAGCAACGAAGAGGGAGATGGGCTGAGCTGTGGACTTGTTGCTATCCAGAGGTGCAGCCATTTTGAATGTTAACAAGCAGTTCAACCATTTTGGATATTTAAAGCAACAGCATTCTCTCACATTCCAGGGACCTAAGTATAGGCTCCACTTGCCAGGGACTGCAAGGACATTACAGATACAAATGACTGGAAAGGTGCAATATTTCCCTTGTTACTCTTATACCCCACACCCTCTTGGTGAATGAAGGTGTGGCCAACCCTCACTCCCACTCACCTTCTGGGCTAGCAGGAATTCCATCCCAGTTGAAATGGAAAGGACCAAATTCTAGGTCCTTTCTGTTGAGGGAGTCCAAAGCCATGCTGATTCCCACTCTTTGTATATGACTTGCGCTCCAACGGAGCCTGGGTGCTCTGGCTTGCCCTACCTAGAGTTTTTCCTTTTCTTTTCCTTATTTATTTATATTGTTTTTGTCTATGTTTAAATTGGTGTTATTTTTTTTCTCCCTTCCCTGGTCCTGGTTCATATTTTTTTCTTTGTCATGGTTCTCCCCATTCCTTGTTTTTCTTTTTGCATTTTTCCAATGTTTTTCTTCATTATTCTCTTACTCTGCTCTTTTCTCTTATTACCTCCTCCCCAGATAATACAGGGTTGGTTTTGGTTTTGTTTCTGTTTTTCTTCTTTCTTTTTTGGTGATTGTTGCTGTGTATTTATGTGGTGTGGTTTTTGTCCACTTGCTTTTACTTTTTTGATGGTTTTGATCATTGTTTTTGTCTGAGTAGGAGACAGCAACCATGCCCATGTGATGCAACCACGCCCTCACCTCCTGCAGCTCCACTTACTGAGTAAGAGCCACCATTTCCTTCTCCACCAGCTGGCCAACAATAAACAACCAGCAAGAAGAGCTTGACTCACCCTTAACTGCTCTTCACAAAACAGTTAACAGAGATCTAAATGCAGCATCATCATAATGTCTCAGAGACATTGACCATCAGTAGAGCATCACAGAGAAAGCATCCACACAAAGAAGCAAGAGAAAAGTGTAGAAACAAGGGAGCAGGATACAGACCCTGAAGACATCCCCGAGGAAGAAGCAGCATTAGAACTCCCTGATAAGGAATTTAAAAGAATTACACTTAGATATCTTCAAAGGACTTAGAGACAGCTCAAGGAAAACAATGACAGAAGTAAGGAAAACACAGACAAAACCCTAGAACAATTTCAGAAGATAATACAAGAACAAAATGACAAAATAAATGAAAAATTAGAAATGATACAAAATCTACAGCTAGAAATCGAGATGATGAATACAGAATTTTCAGAAATAAATAACACGTTGAAAGGGCAAAAGAGTAGAATGCAATCAATGGAAGACAGAAATAATGAGATTGAGGACAGATACCTCAACACTTCCTTGGAAAGGGATCATTCAGAAAAAAAGAGCAAGACAAATGAAGAAAGCTTAAGGGTCATGTGGGATACCATCAAAAGGAATAACCTACATGTAATCAGAATTTCAGAATTCCAGAATTCAAAGAAGAGAAAAAGAAAACCACTGAGAAAATTGTCCAAGATATGTTGGATGAGAACTTCCCTGATACGATGAAAGATGATGTAGTAGTTAAATTTGTATGTCAACTTGTCTGGGCCTGGTTGAGTGGCTGGGCAGCTGGTGGTAGCTATTCCCTATGATGAGACTGGCAATCAACTCTATAGTGGGAGCTACCAAAAGCAGCTGAGTAGCTGCCCTTCTGATGTGGTCTGCTTCCTGTATGTAAGGAGAAGCCTTGGAGATAGTTTCTAGCTTATGGCATGCTTGGACCCTGTATGTAGCCATGTCATTGTTCAGCAGCCTGCCATGCTCTGCCGACCTTGGGACTTAAAATGGACTTGAAGTAATGGCCTGCAATGTGGTTTGGTAACATCAGGACTGTGCCATTTTATTTGTTGACCTTGGGCTTGTTAGCCTCAGCTGTCAGTAGCTGCCTGAGTGAAGAGATGCCTCTAGCTTCAGTGGGCCAGAAGCAAGAGGCAGAGCTGACGCCCAAGGTCGAAGGCCTTTCACCCAGCCCCTAGATCCTGGCACTTTGAACTCGGGCTTCTAGCCTCCTGAATTGTAAGAGAATAAACTCCTGTTTGTTAACGCTATCCCATTTGTGGTATAATCCTGTCAGAGTGGTACTAGGTAACCAGAACAGATGAGAATATGTCCATTCAGAAAGTTCAGTGAACCCCAAACAGGATACACCCCAAAAGAAAATCACCAAGACATAACATCTTCAAACTCATCAAAACCAAAGACAAAGAAAGAATACAGAAAGCAGCACAGGAAAAAGGAAAAGTTACTTACAAAGGACAACCAATAAGAATAAACTTTGATTTCTCAGCAGAAACCATGCAAGTGAGAAGGCAATGGGACAGTATATAAAACCCAGAAAGAGAAAAATTTCCAACCAAGAATTATATACTGGGCAAAATTGTCCCTCAAATATGATGGTGAAATTAGGAAATTTCCAGATAAACAGAAATGAAGGGAAATTTTTAAAACCAGGCCAACCTTACAAGAGATACTAAAGGGAGTCCTTTAAACAAAGAACCAATAATAACAAATAACAACCGACCATTAATACACAAGATGACATAACCCAGAAACCAGCATAACTATAGAAGTATCCAATGTAAAATAAGCTTACAAGATTGTAGACAGGGAACCAGAGATAATGGTTGACAAGTAAGGACAACTACAAACCAAAAAGAGGGAAAAAATTGTGTAGTTACGGAATTTCTAAATGATGAGGAAGTCAGGAGAGTCGCAAGATAGAATGGACTATTCTAAACTCGGGGAGAAAATTATAAATCACAGGATAACCTCAAAGAAAAATTATAAACCTGCACATCACAACAAAAAAAGAGGACAAGTAGAAATATATAGCAAATACTAAAACAATAGCAACAAAGGAAATGATAACACAATTCATAAACATAATGAGCTCAACACAGAAAATTATATTGAACAAAGATACCAGGAATACCATGAAAAAACACAACAAAATGACAGCAACCAATTCATACTTGTTGATAATTACACTGAATATCAATGGATTAAACACAGCACTCAAGAGATGGAGAGTTGCAGACTGGATAAGAAAACAAAACCCATCAATATACTGTCTATAAGAGATGTACCTTAGAGACAAAGATAAAAATAGACTAAAAATCAAAGGTTGGAAGAAGATGTATCAAGCAAAGAGTAACCAAACAAGAGCAAGAGTGGCAATATTAATTTCTGATAAAAGTGACTTTAAGACAAAGACCACTATGTGAGACAAGGAAGGACATTATATAATGATTAAAGGATCAATTGAACAAGAAGATGTAACTATAATAAATATCTATGGACCCAATGAAAGAGCCCCAAAATACATAAATCAGACTCTGACAGAATTGAGAAGACAAATAGATGACTCCACAGTCATAGTAGGAGACTTTAATATATCACTTTCGATGAGGGTTAGAACAACTAGAAAGAAACTCAACAAAGACGCAGAAGAGCTAAATAATACAATCCACCAACTTGACCTTACAGACTTTGACAGAGCACTTCACCCAACAACAGCACAATATACATTTTTGTCCAGTGGATATAGAACATTCTCCAGGATAGACCACATGTTAGGCCATAAAGCAAGCCTTAGTAAATTTAAAAACATTGAAATACTGCAAAGAGTCTTCTCAGATCACAGTGCTATAAAATTATAAATCAACTATAGGAAGATCAATAGAAAGAGCAAACACATGGAAACTGAACAACACTCTTCTTAGGAATGACTAGGTAATAGAAGAAATAAAAAATGAAATTAAAAATTCCTTGAATCAAATGAGAATGAAAACACAACATACCAAAATCTTTGGGACATTGCAAAAGCAGGGATCAAAGGCCAATTTATAGCAATAAATGAACACATGAAGAAAGAGCCAAAATCAACACTTTAAACCAACAACTCCAACAATTAGTAAAAGAACAGCAAGAAAAGCCTACAGTCATCAGACTAAAGGAAATAATAAAGATTCGAGCAGAAATCAATGAAAAAGAAAATAGACAACAGAAAAAATCAACAAGACTAGAAGTTGGTTTTTTGAAAAGATTAATAAACCAGTGGCAAACTTAACAAAGGAGAAGAGGGAGAGAATACAAATAACATGAATAAGAAATGAAATGGGCAACATCACAACAGAACCAAATGAAATCAAAAGGATAATATCAGGATACAATGAAGAACTGTACTCCAACAAATTTGAAAATCAGGAAGAAATGGACAGATTTTAGAAGCACACTACTTACCTAAAGTGACACAGACTGATGTATAAAAATTCAGCAGATCCATAACAAACGAAGAAATTGAGCAAGTAATAAAAAAAAATACCAACAAAAAAAGGCCTGGCCCAGACAGTTTCATGGGAGAATTCTACCAAACACTCAGAGAAGAACTGACACCAATCCTACTCAAACTATTCCAAAACTTAGAAAAGGATGGAATCCTCCCTAATTCATTTTATGAAGCAAGCATAACCCTGATACCAAAATCAGGGAAAGACATCACTCAAAAGAAAAACTACTGACCAATATCCCTCATGAATATAGATGCAGAAATCTTCAAGAAAATCCTAGCCA
>NW_006921986.1:2710068-2715324 GCF_000298275.1 Orycteropus afer afer | reverse complement strand
ATTCTACCCAAAGCAATCTATACATTCAATGCAATCCCAATCTAGGTCCCATCAATATTCTTTAAGGACATGCAAAAACCAATCACTAACTTTGTATAGAAAGGAAAGAGACCTTGGATAAGCAAAGCACTATTGAAGAAGAAGAACAAAGTAGGAGGTCTCACATTCCCAGATCTCAAAACCTACTATACAGCGACAGTAGTCAAAACTGCCTGGTATTGTTATAATGCCAGACACATAGACCAATGGAATAGAATTGAGAATGCAGAAATAGATCCATCGACCTATGGTCAGCTGATCTTTGACAAGGGCTAAAAATCCGTTAAATGGGGAAGAGATTGCCTGTTTAACAAATGTTGCTGGCAAAATTGGATATCCATATGCAGACGAATGAAAACAAGATCCGTACCTCATACCATACACAAAAACTAACTCCAGATGGATCAAAGACTTAAATGTGAAACCTAAAATTATAGAGTTCCTCAAGGAAACACTAGGGACAAATTTAGGTGCCCTGATATATGGATGACATAAATAGACTATCAAGCATACCCAAAAGCACAAACAGCAGAAGATAAACTAAATGAATGGGACCTTCTGAAAACTAAATTTTTACATGCTTCCGAAGACTTCTCCAAAAGAGTAAAAAGGGAACCTAAAAATTGGGAAAAAATATTCAGAAATGACATGTCTGACCAAGGGACTTATCTCTAGAATTTATAGAAAACTCCAACACTTCAACAACAAAAAGATAATCCAGTTAATAAATGGCCGAAAGACATGAATAGACACTTCACCAAAGAGGATGTTCTGGCAGCCCACAAACATATGAAGAAATGCTCACGATCATTAGCCATTAGAGAGATGCAAATCAAAACAACAATGAGATACCATCTTGCCCCAACACAAGTAGCAAAGTTCAACAAGACAGAAAATAACAAATGCTGGTGAGGATGTGGAGAGATTGGAACTCTCCTACACTGCTGGTGGGACTATAAAATGATACAACCACTATGGAAAGTAGTATGGTGATTCCTAAAAAGTTGGAATTAGGAATATCATTTGACCTAGCCATTCCATTACTAAGTATATATACTAAAGAAGTGAGAGCCGTGACAAGAACAGATATATATGCACACCCATGTTCATTGCAGCACTATTTACAATAGCAAGTAGATGGAAACAACCTAGGTGTCTATCAACTGAAGAATAGATAACCAAACTATGGTACTTACACACAGTGGAATACTCAGCAACCCTAAGGAATCAAATCTGCAAAACACCGCATAGCATGGATGAACTTGGAGTTCATTATGCTGAGTGAAGTAGGTCAATCACAGAAGGACAGATATTAATCTTTTATTGTAAAAAGTCAAGGAAAGGTTTAAATATGGAAAGAAATTTTCTCTGTTGGTTACCAGGCGTGGTAAGGGCAGGGAGGAAACACAGATAGGTAGAGACAAGTATTGATTTAGGCGAAGAGAGGGGCAATGTACCAAATGTGAGTGATCCACACGGTAGCATTGAGGAAGTGAAAGACATAGAGAGATGCATGGGAGGTACAAACAACCAAGATGATGCACATAGCGTACTGCATTGCCAGTGAAGGCAAACATTGATATATGGGTGGATAGGTGGGTGGACAGGCTGAACTATTAGGTATGTCTATGCAGGAGGGAGTGTGCCCAAGACAATATAGGGTTGGCAGAGAATGTTTCTACAAGTGTACTTGTATGTTCTCTAAGAATTCCCAGGTATATAGTAGAGTCAGCTACCCAGAGGGAGTGAATAGTTGGACCGATGGGCTCGGGACCATAGGCACAGGAGACACCAAGCTCAGTTGGCATAAGAAACTACACAAAATCATTTTTCCACATCCTACTTTGGTGAGTAGCGACTGGGATCTTAAAAAATTGCAAGTGGCCATCTAGATGTCATGATGGGTCTCTCCTCGTCCAGAGCAAAGAAGAATGGAGAAAACCAAAGACACGTGGAATCAATTATTCCAAGTGATTGGTACACCATGTGATCCTCAGCCTATATGACTATGAGACCAGAAGAACTAGATGGTGCCCAGTTACCACTGTCAGCCACTCAGAGGGGAATCTATGTAGGCAATTCTGGATAGAGTGGGAGAATAATGCAGAACAAAACTCAAAATCATTAAAAACAAAAAAGAGAGAGAGAGACCAGGTTTGCTGGTGTGATAGAGCCTGATGGAGCCACTGTGACTGTGGCCCCTAGCTGTCCTTCATGTCTGGAAGTGAACCAACTCCTGTGGCTTCCAGCCAAACAAAAGACAAACCTATGAGCTGAACATTTACATTAGGTGGATATACTCCTTGGAGAGATCAATTAGGGGAGAACAGAAGGGCTGTGTATGTACAGGGAGACAGCTCGGGGGCAGGAGTGCATGGGAGGGAAGGAAACAGGGAAGAGGTAACTATGGGGAGGAAGTAGGAGGGGTGCTGTTGCATTGTGGGGAATTGCAGTCAATGTCATGAGACAAAGTGTATGTATGTGAGCTGCTGTATGGAAAGTGAATTTGCTCTGTAAACTTTCACCCAAACCACAATAAAAATTAAAAGAAAAAAAATAAAGAAGAATATTGGGGGAAAAAAAAGAGTTCTTAGAAAATTGCTACCAATTTATCCATGATGTGCAATGACTGTAAGATGCATCCTAATTGCAGAGATCATAGTAAGTGAATACATGTACATTTTCGATTTGGTAAAATAGGTACATTGTTGTTATATTATATATTGGTGGTATTGTCTTGTGCCTTTGAGTCAATTCTGACTCAGGGCAACCCAATGTGTTACGTTGTAGAACTGCTCCATAGGGTTTTCTTGACTGTAATATTTACAGAAGCACATCTCCAGACCTTTTTTCCACAGTGCTGTTGGGTGGTTTTGAACCACCAACTGCTTACTAAAACCAAAAAACCAAACTCACTGCCATTGAATTGATTCGGCTCATAGCAACCCCTCTTTGGGTTTCTGAGGCAGTATCTCTAGGGAAGTAGATTGCCCAGTCTTCCTTCCAAGGAGTGGCTGGTGGGTCTGAACCACCAGCCTTCTGGTTAGCAGTCAGATGGCTTAGGCACTACACCACCAGAGCCCCTTTTCAAGAATTATAGAATAATGAAAGATAATACTGAGGGAAAAGATGTTGCTGAGAAGTATATGAAGATTTTATGTAAATATGACACATTGATTCATGGAACATTTGATCCTTTGATAAGTCTCCAAGAAGTGAATTTCTTGAAGGCTTTTTTTTTTTTTCCTTCCTGCATAGTTGACACTTTACCTATTGGAGAAGAGGCATGTTTCATGTAATATTTATCAACAGTAATATATACCATTGATAGCTTTTGTTAATGAACAATTCTAATATGCTCAGCGTATGATAAACAGCTCACATGTTGTACTGTTTAAATCTCACTACAATCTTATTTTTATAGATGAAAAACTGAAACTTGGGTTACTTACTCATTGATTGCTGAGTGTTGGGAACTGGGCTATGAACCCAAGTCTGACAGACTTCAAAGCACTTCCCTGCCTGGGATAAGTGTTCCAGATGAGGGCCAGGACTATCACAGAAAATTCTATGCCCCTCATATCGCTGCCCAGTAACCTTGAGACATTTTGTGCTGTCACATTTGTGATGCCACTTGGCTATGGAAAGGTAGCAACCTGCAGACCTCAATTGTCAACTTTTTTGTTGTTATAGGAAGAGAAGTTAAACTTCTAGAGAAACTTAATGGACAATCTCTACAACAGGTGAGCTATTTTCTTTTTCTATCTCTTGGGGGAAAAAAAATCTATTATTTGTTTCCCCTTTCCATTAAGTTTTCTATTACTCAGTCTTTCAGTACGTTTTTATTTCCTAAAACATTAAAGTCAATAGACAGAGCAATTCTCAAAGTCTGTTTCTTTCTGTCTCATTCAGGTTTGAGTAGAATTCTGTTATTTCCTTTTTACTTTTGTTGTTTTGGGATACAATTCTAAAGCGTATCCAATGGGGCGTGACCCAAGTAAATCTTTAAACTGAAAGATTCCCAGTCGGTCTGTTCCTTTTGGCGATTTGAAGTTTCTCCAATAAAGACCAAACCTCCAGAAAAGTAGCACTCAGCATACGGTGCTTGAGCCAGCAGCATCAGCCTCCTCTGGGAGCTTGTTAGACATCCAGATTGTCAGGCAAAACCCCCACCTACTGAATGAGAAACTCTGAGGTGATGTCCAACCCTCAAAGTGATTCTGATGGACTCTCAAGTTTGGGAGCCAGGTCCTAGGATCATGGACTTTCCTTCCCGTGATTTCCCTCATGGCCTCCTCCCCAACTCCACAACCATTTTTATCTTTATCCTCCTTAGAGATCTGACCCACTGTGTATCTTACCCCAATGGAACTAACCTATTTCCCCCTACTTTGTGTACTCTGAGAGTAACATGGGAGTTATCCCTGTTCTCCTTGGCAAATTCTGGATCACCATATTGCCTTCTTTTGAATCGTCTTTTGAGGTTCATGTCATCTATCTAGTTCTTCCTTTTTCATACCTTGTTGCTGTCATTTGGGGATCTCCCAGCTACTCCAGGGCATTCAATAGCATAGACTCAAAGACTTCTTCATTTTCTGCACTCTGCTTATCCTCACTTTACTACATTTCAGTCATCTACTGTGGCCACCTCCTGGACCATGTCATTAACTGTAAACTCTAATATATCGAAGTCAGACCATCATCTCCTATCTCTCCAAATTTCTCATGAGGAAGAGTGCCTTTACCCAGATTTCAGGGTACTGCAGAGGGAGGGAAAAAATATAAGAACTACACATAATAATATCACTCAAATCTTTTATTGTCAACTACAGCTGACCCTCGGCATTGCTCAGCCATCTTTCAATGGTTAGTATTTTCCCCATGGCATGTCGTTACAGACATTTGACACTTTGAGATTTCACTCATAACCCTCTAGCAGACAACCTTGCCTGCCACATCACCAAGAAACTCAAGGCTTCCACCCCTCCAGCTTCCTGCCCCCATCTCTAGAAATGGATCCTCACTTACACTACCTCTACCTCTTTCCCTCTGGGTTCCAAAGAAGAAATGCATATCTGTTCTCATTTCTAAAGATTTCCCTTCACCAGTGTTCTTGAATTGATAACCTATATTTTCCCTCACTCTTTCTGTTAGCTTTTGTTGAATTTCTTTCAACTATCTTTTTCCCCCCTAAACTCTGGTAGCATAGTGCCTAAG
>NW_006921986.1:2695682-2709968 GCF_000298275.1 Orycteropus afer afer | reverse complement strand
CCACTCCTCGGAAGGAAGATGGGGCAATCTACTTCTGTAGTGATACTGCCTCGGAAACCCAAGGAGGGGTCGCTATGAGTCGGGGCCGACTCAAAGGCACATAACAACAACAACAACAAGCATATAAAGTATAGCTATCTCTCACTCCCTTCAAAACCATTCTACAGTCGTATATCTTTCTACATTACAGTATTCACAACTACTACTCCCTTCCCAAGGAGCTCTGGTGGCATAGTGGATAGGACATTTGGCTACTAATCAAACAGTTAGTGGTTCAAATCCACCAGCCACTCCATGGAAGGAATATGGGGCAATCTACTTCCATAAAGATTTACAGCCTTGAAAAACCCAGTGGGGGTCTCTATGAGTCAGAATTAACTCAATGGCAGTGAGTTTATTTGGTTTTGGTACTTCCTTCCCAGGGCAATTCTGTAAGAGTTCTCACTACTCTCTGGCATATGTCCCATATATTCCTCTATCCCCTACAACCCAGTACCTACTGCCATCATCTGTGCTATTCTCTCAGCTCTTCCCATTAACCTCTTTGTTAATAAATCCAATAGGCACTTTTCTGTCTTATCTTTCCTTATCTCTAAAGCATTTGACACTCGTTAGTGGAGGGGCCCTTCATTTTTAACTCTCTCCTCCCTTGCTTCTTGATAACAATGCCTTGTTGCCCTCCTCTCTGAGCTTACTTCTCAGTCTCCCTTATGGGCTCTTCTTTCTCACTTAGGAAGTGTAGGATTGGGGATAGCTCAGTGAACGAGAGATTCACAGACTTGCCTTCCTGTGGATCTCTAGTTGAGAAGGCAAGAAAGACATCAAATGATTAATTAAATAAAGCAATTTGAGTTGTGCAATGAAGGCAAAGTGAAAAGTGACATGACTGGCTGCTAACCAAAAGGTTGGCAGTTTGAACCCACCAGCCACTCAGCAGAAAGATATGGCAATCTGCTTTCGTAAAGATGAAACCCAATGTGGCAGTTACACTCTGTCCTATAGGGTCCAAGAGGTTTTTTAAAAGGAAATGGTTGGGGAGTCCCTGGGCAGCACAAATGGTTAAACTAACCAATAGATTGGCAGTTCAAACCCACCCAGGGGTATTAGAAGGAAGTCCTGGAGATCTGCTTCTAAAAGGTCACAGCCATTGAAAACCCTGTGGAGCACAATTCTACTCAGAAACACATGGGGTTGCCATGAGTTTGAATCAATCCAACAGCAACTTAAAAAAAAAAAAAGGTTGGAGGTGGTCAGAAGGAAAAGGAAAAGGAAGTAGCCTGTGGGAATGTCCTTGACCAGAAAGAAATATACATTCAAAGATTTGAAAGAAGGCCAGTGTAGCCAGGGAAAGAAGAGATAGGTAAGGCATTTAAGATGGAATATGCTACAGAAAACTGTCCTTTATTGTGTAAGATATTATGAGTTTTAAGTGAGTTATTATGGACTGAAACCTCTTTTCAGATCCCTGAAGTCATCTTCAGTGCTTGGCACATAATAGATGCTCAGGAAATACTTGTTGCATGAATGGATGTGACTTCTTTAACAAATAGCAGAGATCTTCTATTCGTTTCACCATCTTGCACCAGTAGATACTCAGGGATATTTGTGGGCTCTGAACGTTGCCCATTCTTTTCATGTGCAAAACTGTTTTTTAATAATCCAAAAAAGTTTTGAAGTTTTAACTCTACACACATGGATCATCTGTAAGTGGAAGACAATCTGTGTTTTTCCTTATCTTCTGACCAATTCAATATTCCAGACTCTAGTCTAGAAGCACATTTATAAAATAAGTTTCTCAGGCAGTATATTCTCTAAGATTCTTTCTGGCTTGATGTGGTAGTTAAGGTTGTGTCAACTTGGCTGAGCCTGATTGAGTGGCTGGGCAGCTGGATGTAGTATTCCCTATGAGGAGACTAGCAATCAACTCCATGGTGGATCTACTGGAGCAGCTGAGTAGCTGCCTTAGGTACGTGGTCTGCATCCAGTATATAAAGAGAACCTTTGGAAATGCTCTTAGCAGCTTTTGGCACGCTTGAATCCTACATGTAGCCAAGTCATTGTTCAGCAACCTGCCATGATAGCCTGCCAGTCTTGGGACTGTCTCTGGACTTGCATTAGTGGCCTATCATATTGCCTGAGTGAAGAGATACCTCTAGCTCCAATAGGCCCGGAACAAGAGGCAGAGCTGAAGCCCAAGGTTGAGGAACTTTCACACAGTCCCTAGAGCTTGGCACTTTGAACTTGGACTTCTAGCCTCCAAAACTGTAAGAGAATAAATCCCTGTTCATTCAAATCACCCATTTGTAGTTTTCTGTTAGAGCACTGGAAAACACTGGAAGTAACAAAAACACTTGGGTACTCTAGGATTCTGGGAATTACACTTAACTGGTTTATTCTAAGTATGTAGCCCTGAACTCTGCTGCTGCATAGTTTTTTTTGTTTTTTTTCTTTTTTCGTAATCTAGCTTTATTGACTAGGTAATATTGTCACATGGTTCTGATTAAAAGCATACAGAAGTGGATATAGTCAAGGTATGACTTCCTCCTTATCCTCAAACCATTCATTTCCCTTCCTTGAGCAATTGTGTGGCTGCTGTGAGCCATCCAATCACTTCCAACTCATAGTAACCCTACAGGACAGAGCAGAACTTCCCCATAGACTTTTGGAGGCTGTAAATCTTTGGGTGTGTGTGTGTGTGTGTGTGCTCTTTAGGTGCAAATTTACAAAGCAGATATGTATTACATTCAACGGTTCATGCACATTTGATTTCACAGCCCCAATTACAATCCCCAACCATAAAAAACTTTCCTCCCTCCGCTCCCTGTGACTACCTCTTCTCTCTGTGCCCTTCTTATCTGTGCTTTCCTGTTCTGTCCAGCTTCTCCTCTATGTGAATGCTGCCGCTCTTATGTCTCATGGTTGATTGATTTTAGGGGTGCATCTCTCTGGGGTAGGTGTTCTGCATGTTGGGATTTCTGTTGGGCTGGTGCACGGAAGTGAGGCCATTTCTGGGCCTGAAAGATAACCCAGGCTGTAGTCTCAGGGGTTCCACCAATCTCTCTCCAACCAGTAATTGTGGTCATTTTTGTGTTTTTGAGTTTTGTTTCACATTTTCCCTCTAACTCTAACCGGGATCTCCAATTTTGATCCCTTTCCAAGTGGTTGGCATTGGTAGCTGGGCACCATCTACCAATGGTCTCTTGTTGTGAAGGCTGAGGTCCTCATGGTCCATCATATCTTTGGACTAATTGTTTTGAAATGACTTTGATTTTCTTCACTCTTCTTTGCTCCAGGCGAGAGAATACCAATGAGTGCTTCTTAGATGGCCGCTTGAAAAGCTATGCTTCTTTAAATGCTATCATAGCTTACCAAACTGTATTACATAAACTTCTCTCCACATCACTTCCTCTAAAACTCCCTCAACCTTCCCAGAACTAACTTTTTCCAAATGCTTCAGGTTTCTTCCAGGTTCTCCCATCTTTCAGGAAAAGCTACTGATGAAAAATAGAGACATTGTCATTGTTGGAGATGCTCTCCAATTCCCGTGTGGTTCTGGGGAGGATTGGGTCAGAACATTGCTTGTCTCTATTCACATTGTCTAACAGTGATGAGCATCCAGTGGTTAAAGAACATTCTCAGAGGTGACAACCATGAATATAGAGGCATGTTAGAAATGTAAATTATGAGGTCTTACTCAGACCCAGGGAGTGCCACTGGTGCAGGGGTTAAGCGCTCAGCTGTTGATCAGGAGGTCAGTAGTTTGAACCTACCAGCAACTCTACAGGAAAAATGATTGGGTTTACTCAGAGCTGCTGTTGTTGTTAGGTGCTGTTGAGTCATCTCCAACTCATAGCAACAATTTGTACAACAGAATGAAACACTGCCCAGTCCTGTGCCATCCTCATGATCCTTGCTATACCCGAGCCCATTGTTGCAGCCACTGTGTCAATCCATCTTCTTGAAGGCCTTCCCCTTTTTCATCGACCCTCCACTTTACCAAGCATAATATCCTTCTCCACGGAATGGTGACAACACGACCAAAGTAGGTGAGATGAAGTCTGGCCATTTTTGCTTTCAAGATGCATTCTGGCTGCTCTTCTTCCAGGATCGATTTGTTACTTCGTTTAGCAGTCCATGGTACTCTCAGCATTCCTTGCCAGCACCACAACTCAAAAGCATCAACTCTTCTTTGGTCTTCCTTATTCATTGTCCAGCTCTCACATTCATAAGAGGTGATCGTAAATACCATGGCTTTGGTTAGGCACACCTTAGTCTTCAAGGAGACATCTTTGCTCTTCAGCACTTGAAAGAGGTCTTTTGTGGCAGATTTGCCCAATGCAGTACATCATCTGATGTCTTGATTGCTGCTTCCATTGGTGTTGATTGTAGAAACAAGTAATATGAAGTCCTTGACAACTTCAATCTTTTCTCTCTGTCTGAAATATTTACTGGATCACTGACTCCTTACCACATGACAAAGCACTTTCATGATTTGTGCCATAATTGTCATGTTTCTGAGGCTTTTTCTCTACCCCCAAAATCAAACCCATTGAGAACTGCACCCACAGGGTTTCCATGGCTGCAAACCTTTCAGGAAGCTGCTGCATCTTTCCTCCTAGGGAGCGGATGGTGGGTTTGAACTGCAAACCTTTTAGTTAGCAGCTGAATGCTTAACCACTGCACCATTAAACCCCAAACCAAATCTGTTACCATGAGTCGATTCCAACTCAAAATGACCTGTAGATCAGAGTACAGCTGCCCTATAAAGTTTTCAAGGCAGTAAATTTTTACAGCCACCATTCATCTGTCAGTTTGTCCTACTGTGGTGGCTTGCATGTTGCTGTGATGCTGGAGGCTATGCCACTGGCATTTCAAATGCCAGCAGGATCACCCTTAGTAGATAGGTTTCAGAAAAGCTTCTAGACTAAGACAGACACAGAAGAGAGAAGGAGCCATCATCCACTTCTCAAAGAATTGTCCAGTGAAAATGTTATGAATATCAGTGAAACACTGTGTGATGTATTACTGGAAAACTTTAGGAATAGCCCTGAAATACTGTCTGATAGAGTGCTGGAAGATGAGCGCCTCAGATCAGAAGGCACTCAAAATATGACCGGGGAAGAGCTGCCTCCTCGGAGTGAAGTCAATCTTAATGATGTGAATGGAGTAAAGCTTTTGGACCTCCATTTGCTGATGCGGCGTATCTCAAGCTGCAAACGTCCATTAATAATCGGAACATGGAATGTATAGAGTATGAATCTAGGAAAATTGGAAGTTGTCAAAAATGAAACTGAACACGTAAAGATCAATATCCTAGGCGTTAGTGAGCTGAAATGGACCAGTTTTGGCCATTTTGAATCAGACAACCAACCGTATCATCTACTATGCCAGGAATGACAAATTGAAGAATGGCTTGGCATTCATCCTCACAACGAATGTTTCAAGATCTCTCCTGAAGAATATATATACTGTCAGTGATAGTATAATAATATCCATATGCCTACAAGGAAGGCCAGTTGTTACTACTACTATTCAAATTTATGCTCTCACCACCAAAACTAAGATGAGGAAATGAAGATTTTACCAACTTCTGCAGTCTGAAACTGACCAAATGTGTGATCAAGATATATTATTTATTACTGGTGATTGGAATGTGAGAGTTGGAAACAAAGAATATTCACCGGTAGTTGGAAAATATGGCCTGGTGATAGAAATGATGCTAAAGATCGCATGATAGAATTTTGCAAGACCAACAGTTTATTCATTGCAAATACCTTTTTTCAACAACACAAATGATGACTATACATGTGTACCTTGCCAGATGGAATACACAGGAATCAGATCAACTACATCTGTGGAAAGGAGATGGATAAGTTCAGTATCTTCAGCCAAAACAAGGCCAGGAGATGTCCATGGAACAGACCATCAATTGCTCATATGCAAGTTCAAGTTGAAGTTGAAAACAATTAAAACAAGTCCTTGAGAGCCTAAATATGACCTTGATTATATCCCACCTGAATTTAGAGACCATATGAAGAATGGATTTGATGCATTGAACACTAATGACAGAAAACCAGATGAATTGTGGGATGACATCAAGACCATCATACATGAAGAAAGCAAAAGATCTTTAAAAAGACAAGAAAGGAAGAAAAGACCAAAATGGATGTCAGAATAGACTCTCAAACTTGCTCTTGAATGGAGAGTTGTTGTTGTTGTTGTTGTTATATGCCGCCGAGTCGGCCCCGACTCATAGCGACCCTTCCTTGGGTTTCCGAGACAGTTATCACTACGGAAGTAGGATTGCCCAACCTTCCTTCTGAGTGAATGGAGAGTAGTTAACGCAAATGGAAGAAATGACAGAGTAAAAGAGCTGAAGGGGAGATTTCAAAGGGCAGCTCGAGAAGACAAAGCCAATTATCATAATGAAATGTACAAAGACCTGGAGTTAGAAAACCAAAAGAGAAGAACACACTCAGCATTTCTCAAGCTGAAAGAACTGAAGAAAAAATTCAGTGGAGTTACAATATTGAAAGATTCTATGGGAAAAATATTGAATGATTCAGGAAACATCAATAGAAGGTGGAAGGAATACATGGAAAAGAATTGGTCTGTGTTCATCAATATCAGGAGGTGGCATATGATCAAGAACCAATGGTATTGAAGGAAGAGTTTGAAGCTGCACTGAAGGAATTGATGAAAAACAAGACTCCAGGAATTGATGAATACCCATTGAGATGTTTCAGCAAACATATGCCACTCTGGAGGCACTTGTCTATGTCAAGAAGTTTGGAAGACAGCTACCTGGCTGACTGACTAGAAGAGATCCATATTTGTACCCATTTAAAAAAAAAAAAAAAGTGATCCAACAGGATGTGGAAATTATTGAAGAATATCAATTCCACACGCAAGTAAAATTTTGAAGATAATTCAGAAAACTTTGCAGCAGTATATTGACAGGAAACTTCCAGAAATGTAAGATGGATTCAGAAGAGGACATAGAACAAGGGATATCATTGCTGATGTCAGATGGATCTTGGCTGAAAGCAAATATCAGAAAGATGTTTACTTGTGCTTTACTGACTGTGCAAAAGCATTTGACTCTGTGGATCATAACACATTAGGGTAACATTGAGAAGAATGGGAATTCCAGAACACTTAATTGTGCTCATGTTGTTGTTGTTGTTGTTATGTGCCCTCGAGTCAGACCCAACTCATAGCGACCCCTCCTTGGGTTTCCAAGGCAGTATCACTACGGAAGTAGATTGCCCCATCTTCCTTCCAAGGAGTGGGTAGTGGAGGAACCTGTATATAGACCAGGAGACTGTCATTCGAACAGAATAAAGGGAATACCACATGGTTTAAAATCAGGAAGGCAGTGCGTCAAGGTTATATCCTTTCACCATACTTATTTAATCAGTATGCTGAGCAAATATTTCGATAACCTGGATTACATGAGGAAGAACACAGCATCAGAATTGGAGGAAAACCTATTAACAACCTACGGTATGCAGATGACACAATCTTGCTTGCTGAAAGTAAAGATGACTGACTTGAAACAGTTACTGATGAAGATTAAAGACTGCAGTCTGCAATATGGATGACACTTCAACATAAAGAAAATGAAAATCCTCACAGCTAGACCAATAAGCAGCATCATGATAAATAGAAAACTGAAGTTGTCAAAGATTTCATATTACTTGGTTCTACAATCAATACCAATGGAAGTAGCAGTCAAGATATCAGACGTCATATTGCACTGGGCCAATCTCCTGCAAAAGACCTCTTTCAAGTGCTGAAGAGCAAAGATGTCTCTGAAGACTAAAGTGTACCTAACCGAAACCAATGTGTTTTCAATCACCTCTGCATGTAAAAGCTGGACAATGAATAGAGAAGACCAAAGAAGAGTCGATGCTTTTGAGTTGTGTTGTCATCAAAGAATACTGAAAGTACCATGAACTACAAATCTGGAAGAAGTGCAGTTGAAATGATCTTTGGAAACAAGAATGGCCAGACTTCATCTCACCTACTTTGGCTGTGTTGTCAGAAGGGTCCATTCCCTGGAGAAGGATATCATGCTTGGTAAAGTGGAGGGTCAGCAAAAAAGGGGAAGGCCCTCAATGACGTGGATTGACACAGTGGCTGTAACTATGGCCAAGGTGTAGCAAGGACTGTGAGGCTAGCACAGGACCACCCAGTGTTTCCTTTGGTTGTGCATAGGGTCGGAGGGTCTGAACCGAGTAGGCAGCACCTAACAACAATAATGACAAATCTTTACGGAAGAAGACTGCCACATCTTTCTGTGGTGGAGCAACTCATGGGTTAGAGCTGCTGACCTTTTGGTTAGCAGCTGAGATAATCATGGTGCCACCAGGGGCTTCTCTTTCTTTACCAACCATTAGGTTAAAGAACCACTTTACACTGCCATCTGGTGGTGCAGAGATGAAATCACATCTGTAATATTCTGCCGGAGCCCAATCAAGAGGTTGCAGTTTGCATTTGCAAAAGCTACTGCAGCACAAGCTGCTTCCTGTTGTGTAACCCAGAGGACTCAGACGAATACAGAACCTACCAAGACAGATGCTAGTATATATTAATAATAATGAAAACCATAACAAGATTCATAATAGCTGTGCTATACACTTTCTGTGCTCCCTAGGATTTTCCATTTTTTTGGAAGTAGGGTCACCAGGCCTTTCTTCTGAGGTACTTCAGGTGGACCTTCAACCTCTCAGTTGGCAGCTGAGAGTTCTAACAAGGAACTCCCGGAAAGAGGTGTGAAGTCAGTGAAGATGTATAATGACTATAAATAACTGTAACCATTCATCAAACATCATTTTTAAGGACAGCTAGCCATCAGAAAAGAATCAGATCTTGAATAGAAGAAAGAACTACATGAAATGTTTTGAAGATCTATCAAGGTGGATCTGATGTACCAGTATAAGGACCACAGGAAGAAAAAATGAAGCAAAAAATCATCTTGTTGCTACATTTAACACAGACATCAAAGATCCTGTGAACCCAGCAGCTTTAAGACATGGGACCAGGACATGGCTTGGTCCATAGAGTTCATGTGATGGAAAACTTCATAGAAGCAGTGTAGACACCTTCTTCAGGTGAATGACACCATGACGGTGAGCCTTGGGAAAAGGCCAGGGAGGCAGCCCTTTCAATGGTCCAATTCAAGTGGGCTCAGGGCAGAGAGTCTTTCACCAAGAAATGTCACTTTCAACCCTGACGTTTCACCCTCAGAGCCTGAGTTCTTTGTTGTTGTTGTTATGTGCTATTGAGCAGACCTGACTCATAGCGACCCCTCCTTGGGGTTCTGAGGTGGTATCACTATGGAAACAGATTGCCCAACCTTCCTTCCAAGGAGTTGCTGGTGGGTTTGAACTTCCAGCCTTCTGGTTAGCAGTCAAGTTCCTTAGGAACTATGCTACCAGAGCTCCTCCTGATTCCTTTAGCTCCTGAAAACTTGCTTTTTACATGCTTCCCTGTTAAAATGCAGATACATCCAGGAGGTCAAGGGTCCCCAGCCAGTGCTCCGGGGTCTACTGGGAACCCTGCAGCCCAGTAGCCTGCACTTTTCCAGCATATTCCCAGTGGAGAAGCAGATCCAGTGGATGTCTTCCAGCCACTGAGTCTTCTGATCTGAGGGCAGTTCCCTCCTAGGGACTTTGCTGTTTTGAACTCTCTTTCCCCACCTCTAAGCTTCTGAATGTTAGTCAGTGCTTCCTCCTGGCAGAGAGGCTAGGGAGACTTCTGCTGAAGAGCTGCAGTCCTGAGGGAATGAGAAAGGAAACTGGGCCTAAAAGAAGAAGCTTTTCCATTCGGCCAGTGTCACGGGCCAGCGTGAGTGTGGACCTGGGAACCCAACAGACCTCGACTTGGATCTCTCTGCTCTGCCACTTACCAGAAGCATCAGGATAGGATGGACTAGTGGAGAAGCCACCAAGCAGCCTTCTCCACCCACAAAAGGGTAAGATTGATGCCTGCCTGCATAGTGCTCACGACTAAGGGAGATGAGCCAAAGTTCCCCTCTTCCCCAGTTAGTATTTCATTTGCTAGATTCAGAAGAGTTGTAACCTCATGGACTCACTTTGCAGATAAAGAAGCTGAGGAGTCAAAAGATTAAGCAGCCTACCCATGTCCATGCAGTTGGTGATGGAGCTGTGCTATACTAATTCTGTAGGGCTGCCATAGGAGCCCTGGTGGTGCCAACAGTTAAGTGCTTGGTTGCTAGCCAAAAGATTGGTGCTTCGAACCCACCAAGCCACCCAGAAGGGAAAGAGCTGGTGATCTATTTCCATAAAGATTACAGCCAAGAAAACCCTGTGGGGAAGTTCTACTATGTCACATAGGGTTGCTATGAGTTGACCTCAACTCAACAGCACCTACCAAGAACAGGGCTACTGTAATGAAATATCTCAAACTAGTGGAATGGAAATTTATTGTCTCAGTTCTGGAGGCTAAAAGCCCAAATCAATATGTCAACATGATCATGTTCTCTCAGACTCTGGGGGAAGATCCTTTGGTGTGTCTCTTGGGCGTCCATATCTGCCTTTGTCTTCAAATGGCCATGTTCCCTCTGTCCAACTCTCGGGTTTCTTCTCTTTTATTTGACCATCACTCAGATTAGATTAGGATCATTCTCCTTCAGTATGGCCTCATATTAACTGATAATATCTTAAAATACCCTATTTCCAAACAAAATCACATTCACATGCACTAGGAGTTATTAGAGCTTCAACATTTTTTAGGGACACAATTCAATTCATAACACATAGTGGCTAGGACATAGATTTCCTAATGCCTGGGGACAGACTGTGCCAGACTCGGCTCACCCAAATACCAGTTTGGGTACAAAAGTCCCCCAGTGATAAGAACTGTCATTTCAACAGTTGTTTTTCCCAAAGTGTTCCATAGAACACAGGTCCTTTGGTTGTTGTGAGGTATCTTTACCCAAAGAATTTGGTCTTTGTCCTTGGTTCCTAAGAGATAACCTCTAAAACCTTGGGATTTCTCCAGTCATCAAAGTCTCTTTGATGAGGCTTTCAGGCTACTCCTAACAGGTTATGATAATGGATTGACTTTTAGGTGGGGGCTGGCCAGGACAAAAAGATCCACCCATGACATCAGTTGACCTCAAAGGAGGGAAGCATCATTCAATCAAACATGGCTATGTAATTAGGGCCCAAAAAAGGCTCTGGTTGGTGATAGATATTGATGCAATATTGGAGGATTAGTGAGTCTCTTTTGGGACATGGAAGATCAGTGTTGGGAACTCTCTCAGACTTCATTCTATGCTTCTCTTCATTTGTATCCTTTTGCTGCAATAAAACTGTAACCACAAGTATAGTGTTTTTCTGAGTTCTGTTAGTCATTGTACTGAATTTTGAAACCCAAGGTGATAGTGGAAGCTACAGGTCAGAGGTGAGGGGGTCTGGGGACCCCTGAGCTTATGGCTGGTATTCTGAGGGAATATAGGGAAACCCTGACTTTATAGCCAGCAAGTTAGAAGTGACGGGGGCTCTGGGGATTCCCAAATTTACAGTTATAATCATGAAGGGGGAAGAGGGGACCCCTGAATTTCCAGCCAGTAGATCAGAAATGAAGACAGTACAGGGACCCTGAGCTTGCACTGGTGCCTGACGTCTTGGGCAGACTTGCAGACTTGGGCAGTCTGCAGGATTGTGCCCTTTAACTTGTGAGGTCTGACCTAGCTCCAGGTGGTTAGAGCCTAAGGAAGAAGTACTGTATGTACAGTTAGGGACAGAATTGAATAGATAGATGGCAGTTGATCTTTACAGTTTTTATCAAGCCTGTTACGGAAAACAAGAAAAACTCTGTGGTCAAATAATGTTGGGAAATATTGAGTTAAACAAAGTGAAATAGTTCATTTTTATTCCTGTGGATGTGTTCATCTTTAATCTCTATGGTTCCAAAACCTGTCTGACCAGAATAGGAAAAGCTATTAATTAACACAACCCATCAGACACACACACAAAGACTCAATCCTAGGTGGTGCTAGCTATATGGAGAATATATAAAATGAATTGTTTGATGGTGCTGATAGTAAAAATCTATTTTCCAAGCCCCCCCCCTCAATATAACAGAAGCTCAGCCTCTTTAGGAGAAAAAAAAAAAAAAACACCAGAAAAATTGGTTCCAGTGAGATTTCAAAGTCTGCCAGTAAGGAGGAAGTGGTTCCACTGAAAATATAAATTGGGTGTTGTTGTTATGTGCTGTTAAGTCTGCCCAACTCATAGCAACCCTTCCTTGGGTTTCTGAGATGGTATCACTACGGAAGTAGACTGGCCAACCTTCCTTCTGAGAAGTGGCTGGTGGGTTTGAACCACCATCCTTCTGGTTAGCAGTCAGGTGCCTTAGGCACTATGGTACCAGAGCTCCTATAAATTGGGTAGTCAATAATTAATCTTCTACTCCTTCAACTGGGAAGTTGAGCAAGCAGTCGCTAATTGCTCCTATTAAGGGAGCTCAGCACTAGGACTTGTTTTCATTCATTCCTCTTGAGACCAGGAGCTCAGTACCCAGAAACAGCTCACTAGTATTTGTTGACTTAATGGGCTGGCCAGGTTATGTGAATTCCCACACTGTGTTTTCTAAACACTAACACAGAGTTGACATTAAGTGTTCAATTGTATGTCTCTTTCTTCCAAGTACTCCAACTTCGCTATAAATCCAAACCACTGCTTTGAAGCTGTAAAAACTTGTTGAATAGAATCCTTGAAGCACAACAGAGATTTTGCCGTTTCCCAAGCTGAGAAAGAGGACCCCAGTCTCTCCCATCTCCCTCAGCTCATGGACTTGGCCTTTAACTTTGGACCACAGAGTAGTGTGAGATTTGATGGTATAAAAGGGGTAGATCCTCTGTTGAAATATATAAAATTTCATACCCATTACTTAAGACTATCACTCACCAATCAATCCTCCATGTCGATAACCAGTATGAAGTCCCACTGTGTGCTGGATTCTGCATTGGGCATTGCTCATGAGGAGCTTGTGATGTGATAGGGGAACCGACAGCAAACATCTATGGGAGCCTGTCTTAGTTTCCTACTGCTTCTGTAACAGAAATACCATAATTAGTGGTTTTAGAGAACAGGAATCTATTTTCTCACAGTTCAGGAGGCTAGAAGTTTGAATTCAGGATGAAGGCTCCCTCTGTCTCCTGTAGTGGAAAACCCTTGACTCAGCTTCTCTAGTGTTCTTAGCATTCCTCGGAGATCTCCATGTGGCATTTTTCTTTACCCCTTCTTGCCTTCTTCTCTGTGCCTAGTCTGTTATTTTTATATCTCAAACGTGAGTAGGTTTAAGACACACTTTACACAGATATGGCCTCTTTAGTATAACAAAGAAAACCCAGTGGTTCATAACAATGGGAAAACCACATTGTTGCTGGGAATGACAATTTGAAGAGGAATAGCATGGCATTCATCCTCACAAAGAATGTTTCAAGATCTGTCCTAAAGTACAGTGCTGTCAGTGACAGGATAATATCCATATGCCTACAAGGAAGACCAGTTAATAAGACTATTTTCAAATTTACACACCAACCACCAAAGCCAAAGATGAGGAAATTGAAGATTTTTATGGATTTCTGCAGTCTGAAATTGAACAAACATGCAATCCAGATGTGTTAATTATTACTGGTGACTGGAATGCAAACATTGGAAACAGAAAAATCACCAGTAGTCAGAAAATTTGGCTCTGGTGACAGAAATAACACTGGAGATCACATGATAGAATTTTGCAAGACCAACAACTTATTCATTGCAAATACCGTTTTTCCAACAACACAAATGGTGGCTATACATGTAGACTTAGCCAGATGGAATACACAGGAATCAGATTGACTATATCTGTGGCAAGACAAGATGGAAAAGCTTAATATCTTCAGCCAAAACAAGGCCAGGAGCTGATTGTGGACCAGACCATCAACTGCTCATATGCAACTTCAACTTGAAGTTGAAGACAATTAAAACAAGTCCACGAGAGCCAAAATATGGTCTTGAATAGATCCCTCCTGAATTTAGAGATCATCTACAGAATAGATTTGATGCACTGAACACCAATGGCTGACAACCAGAGGAATCGTGGTATGACATCAAGAACATCAGAGTCACTGTACCAAAAAGAACTGATCAATCTTCATCCATTTCAGGAAGTGGCATATGATCTAGAACCAATGGTAAGGAAGGAAGAAGCCAAAGCTGCAATGAAAGAACTGGCGAAGAACAAGGCTCCGGGAATTGATGGCATACC
>NW_006921986.1:2690205-2690837 GCF_000298275.1 Orycteropus afer afer | reverse complement strand
TTAAAAGCCAGGAAGCCAGAGAGAAGAGCAATCAGCCGAAGGGATTAGGTGAGGAGAGGAAACTCAGGCCTGCCCAGAGTAGCAGGCCGGAAGAGTAGGAGAAAGGAGATTTCAGACTGCAGAAGTTGATAAAAATCTTTAATTTCCTCATCTTTGGCTTTGATGGTTGGTGCATAAATTTGAATAACAGTAGTATTAACTGGTCTTCCTTGTAGACATATGGATATTATCCCATCACTGACAACACTGTACTTTAGGATAGATCTTGAAAACATTCCTTGTTATGATGAATGCTACACCATTCTTCTTCAATTAGTCATTTCCAGCATAGTAGATCGTATGGTTATCTGATTCAAAATGGCCAAACCTAGTCCATTTCAGCTCACTGATACCTAGGACATTGATTTTTATTGACAGCTTCGAATTTCCCTAGATTCTACTTCGTACTTTCCATGTTCCTATTATTAATGGATGTTTGCATCTGTTTCTCCTCAATTTGAGTCATGCCATGTCAGCAAATGGAGGTCTCAAAAGCTTTACTTTACCCATATAAGTACAGTTGGTTCTACTCTGATGATGCAGCTTTTTCCCAGTTGCTTGAACAATTTCTCTTAGAAAGATCAGCACGAGGC
>NW_006921986.1:2685658-2689590 GCF_000298275.1 Orycteropus afer afer | reverse complement strand
GAAACACCACAGAATGGAGGACAATGGCTAGAAGGGCCACATCAAGCAATTCACTGCACCAGTCATATTTTGAGAGCCTTCTTACCTATGGGGCTCGTCCTCTTGCCCTGTATCAGATAACATGGAGAAGAATGGGAATTTCAGAACACTTACTTTTGCCCATGAGGAACCTGTATATAGGCCAAGAGGCTGATGTTTGAATGGAAGAAGGGGATACTGCATGATTTAAAATCAGGAAGGGAGTGTGTCAGGGCTGTATCCTTTCACCATACTTATTCAATGTGTATGCTGAGCAAATAATCTGAGAAGCTGGACTATATGAAGAAGAGCATGGCATCAGGATTGGAGGATGATTCATTAACAATTTGCAGTATTCAGATGACACAATTTTCCTTGCTGGAAGTGAAGATGACTTGAAACACTTACTGATGAAGATTGCAGAATACAGTCTGCAGTATTGATTACACTTCAACATAAAGAAACCAAAAATTCTCACTACTGGATCAATAAGCAGCATCACAGTGAAGGGAGAAAAGATTGAAGTTGTCAAGGATTTCATATTATGTGGATCCACAATCAACAGCAATGGAAGCAGCAGTCAAGACATCAGACGACGTATTGCACTGGGCAATCTGCAAAAGACCTCTTTTCAAGTGCTGATGAGCGAAGATGTCTCCTTGAAGACTAAGGTGAACCTAACCCAGGACGTCGCATTTTCAGTTGCCTCATTTACTTGTGCAAGCTGGACAATGAATAAAGATGACCAAAGAAGAGTTGATGCTTTTGAGTTGTGGTGTTGGCGAAGAATACTGAAAGTTACTCCAGACTGCCAAAAGAGTGAACAAATCTGTCCTGGACTAAGTACAGCAGGAATGCTCCTTGGAAGCAAGAATGACTAGACTTTGTTTTACCCACTTTGGTCAAGTTGTCAGAAAAGGCCATTCTCTGGAGAAGAATATCATGCTTGGTAAAGTGGAGGGTCAACAAAATTGTAGGATACCTAAATTGTCATTGTGGCCCACCAGTCAGAGTGGAAGCTGTATTAGTCAGGTTATTAATGGAGTTTTAGCTCAGTCCATCTTGTAGTGATTTCCTCAGTTCCAGAATGCATAGTTGGAATAGACATAACAGTAACTGGAAGAACCCCCCATATTGGATCCCTGACATGTGGAGTTAGGGCTATTATGGTAGGAAAAGCCAAAGAGAAGCAATTAGAACTTCTCCTACCTAGGAAAATACTAAACCAAAAGCAGTATTGCATTCCTGGAGAGATTGTAGAGATTCGTGCCACCATTAAGGACTTAAAAGATACAGGGGTGGTAATAACCACCACATCTCTATTCTACTCACCTCTCTGGCCTGTAAAAAAAAAAAAAAAAAAAACACAGATGGATTCCTGGAGAATGACAATGGATTATCGAAAAGTTAATCAAGTGGTGACTCCAATTGCAGCTACAATTCTACGTGTGATTTCATTGCTTGAACAAATCAATACATCTGGTGCCTGATATGTAGCTATTCATCTAGCTAATTTCTTGATTCTGGTTTTGAAGGAACACCAGAAGCTGATTGCCTTCACCTGGCAAAGCTGGCAATACACCTTCACTGTCCTAACTCAAGACTATATCAACTATCTAGCCCTATGTCATAATTTAATCCACAGGGACCTTGACCACCTTCCCTTCCACAAGATGTCACATTGGTCCATTACATTGATGACATTATGCTGATTGGACTTAGTAAGGAAGAAGTGTCAATTACTCTAGACTTACTGGTAAGACATTTGTGTGCTAAAAGGTGAGAAATTAATCTGACAAAAATTCAGACACCTTTCCCTTCAGAGAAATTTCTAGGGGTTTAATGGTGTGGGGTGTGACAAGGTTTTCCTTCTGAAGAGAAGGATAGGTTATTACATCTGGCCCCTCCTGCAACTGAAAGGGAGGCACCCTGCCTGGTGAGCTGCTTTGGTTTATGGAGCCAGCATATCCCTCATTTGGGTGTGCTACTCTGGCCTTTTTATCGAGTGACTTGAAAAACAGCTAGTTTTGAGTGGGGCCAAGAATAAGAGAAGGCTCTGCAAAGGTTCAGGGTGCCATTCAGACTGCTCTGGCTCTTGGGCCATATGATCCAGCTGGTCCAGTGGCTCTTGAAGTGGCAGTGGCAGATAGAGATGCTGTTGGAGTCTTTGGGAGGGCCCTGCTGGTAAATCACAACACAGACCCTTAGGATTTGGGAGCAAAGCTCTGCCATTCTCTGCAGATAACCGTTCTCCTTTTGAGAAAGAGCTTTTGGCTTGTTAGTGGGCCTATGTAGAGATTGAATGCTTAACCACCATCTTGTGGCCTGAACTCCCTATCATGAACTGGGGGTTGTCTGATGGACAGAGGTGTAAAGTTGGACATGACAGTAGAACTCCATCATTAAAACTCACTGCCGTCGAGTTGCAACCCCTCCTTGGGTTTCTGAGCTGTTTGGGTTTCTCTATGGAAGTAGATTGCCCAATCTTCTTTCCCAGGAGTGGCTGGTGGGTTTGAACCGCCAGCCTACTATTTAGCAGTCAGATACCTTAGGCACTACACAGAGCTCCCCCTTCATTAAAGGGAAGTGGTATGCATGAGACTGTGCTTAAGAGCAGGACCTGAAGGCGCATGTGAATTACATGAGGAAGTAGCCCAAATGTCCATGGCCTTCACTCTTGCCACATTACCTTCCCTCTCCTGGTCTGCACCTATGGCCTCATGGGGAGTTCCTTGTGATCAGTTGACTGAGCAAGAGAACTCATGCCTGGTTTACAGATGATTTTGTGTGATATGCAGGCACCAATAGAAAGTGGATTGCATCAGCACCACAGCCCTTTCTGGGACCTCCCTGAAGGACAGTGGTGTAGGGAAATCCTCTCAGTAGGTAGGACTTCAAGCTGTGCACCTGGTTGTTCATTTTGCTTGGAAGGAGAGTTGGCCAGATGTACAATTGTATACCAATTCATGGGCTGTGTGGCCAGTGGTTTGGCTGGATGGTCAGGGACTTGGATGGAACATGATTGGATTTCTTTTAGTACCACCATGCCCTGTGATTAAAGTCAATAGATAACTATAGCAACTCAATATAACATGACTCCAAATGAGCTGGACCCTTCAGGAATGAAAGTTTAGGTCACCCCACCAGGCAAAGAAGCATAATCAGGTAACGTACTGGTTGAAAGCAAAGGGAATAAAGAATGGGTGGTGGAAGAAGTTAGTTCTAAATACCAGCTATGGCCACATGACCAATTGCAGAAACAAGGAATATAATTGTTTTTAATATTTCTTCCTTGATTTGTTATACATGTATGTGTGTGTATGTACACACACTCTTCTGGTTATCTAGTGCCGCTCTGACAAGAATATACCATAAATGGGATAGCTGGAACAAACAGGAGTTTGTTCTCTTATAGTTTGGGAGGTTAGAAATCCAAGTTCAAGTACCAGGCTCTAGGGGCTGGGTGAAAGCCCTTCAACCTTGGGCTTCAGCTCTGCCTCTTGCTCCCGGCCCACTGAAGCTAGAGGCATCTCTTCTCTCAGGCAGCTACTGGCTGCTGAGGCTAACAAGCCCAAGGTCGACAAATAAAATGGCACAGTCCCAATGTTACCAAACCACATGGCAGGCCATTGATTCAAGTCTATTGTAAGTCCCAAGGTTGGCAGAGCATAGCAGGCTGCTGAACAATGACACAGTTACATGCAGGGTTCAAGCGTGCCATAAGCTAGAGCCATTTCCAAAGCTGTTCCTTATATATGGGAAGCAGACCACGTCCCTAAAACAGCTACTCAGCTGCTTGTGGTAGGTCCTGCCATGGAGGTGATTGCCAGTCTCATCATGGGGAATAACTACCATCAGCAACCAGGCCCAGCCAAGTTGACACACACTTAACCAACACACACACACACACACAC
>NW_006921986.1:2672468-2685558 GCF_000298275.1 Orycteropus afer afer | reverse complement strand
ACACACACACACACACACACACGCACATATCTTTCCATCCCTCATTCCATTATTATAAAATATAAGTTGTAAATGAGGCTATTGTGATTTCATTTGTACTCATGTTAGTTGTATCATGTTAGGCACAAGTATGATTTTATCATTTTATTTAGAGCTTATGTATAGTTTAAAGAGATGTGTACAGGGGCCAAGTTGACAAGGGATGGATTGTGGATGGTTAAGGTTATGTGTCAATTTGGCTAGGCCATGATTCTCTGGTTTGGCAGATGTTATGGAATCGTCCTCCATTTTGTGAGGGAGTTTTCTTGGTGAGGGCTGGAGGAGTCTGTACCAATACATATGGAGGCTCTAGGAAAGCTTCCTCTCAGTCCTGCATCCAACTCATCATCCTCTGACTTCTGGTTCTTGGGACGTGAGCTGGCAGCCTGCCGTCTGACCTGCAGATTTTGGGACTCACCAGCTCCAGTAGCCCCATAAGATAGCAGCCTGCTGTCTGACTGGCCAATTTGGGGTTTATTAGCCCCTGCAACACTGTGAGTCAGGAGAAGCCTCCAGACTGATGCCTTGTCTACAGATTTGGTACTTGCTAGCCTCCACAACTGTGTGAGTCCTTTCCTTGAAATAAATCAATCTCTTTCTCCCTCCTTCTCTTCCACACCCTCTTTCTCTCTCTCTCCACCCCACCCCCTTTTCTCTCTCTCTCCATATATATATATATATATATTCACTGGTTTCGCTCCCCTGGAGAACATAGCCTAAGATACTTACAGTAAAGTTGCAAGAAAAGTGTACGAAATCTTCATATACCCTCTAAGTAGACTCCCCACATGTTAACATTTTCTCAAACTTGCCTTCTCCCACACATACACTCATAATATGCATGTGCACACATACTTTTTTTCTGAATCATTTGAGTAAGTTGCAGATACTATGTCCCTTTTACCCCTAAATCCCTGAGTGTGTATTTCCTAAAAACAAGGATATTCTCATAATCTCAGTATAATAATCAAAATCAGGAAATCAGAATTGGTTTAATACTACTTTCTAATCTCTAGATCTTATTCAGATTTCACCAACTGTCCCATTAATGATCTTTTTAGCAAAAGAAATTCCAGATCATGAATTGTATCTGATTGTTTTGTCTATTTCATCTCCTTTAGCCTGTAATAGTTTATCTTTCTTTGTTTTTCATAACCTTACATCATTTAAGAGTACAGAACAGTTATTTTTGCAGAATATCCCTCAGTTTGGGTTTGACTGATGAGTCCTCATGTTTAAATCCAGGTTAGGCTCTGTGGACAGGTAAAACACTGAGGGGATGCCGAGTTCTCAGTGCTTGGTATCAGCACATGCTGCTGACTAGTCTCATTATTGGCAATATAACTTTGCTCATTTGGTTGCGGTGCTAGGTTCCACGTTTTCCCATTGTAAGGTGCAAAAAGGGCAAGGAGGCCACATGTTTTGACCTCCTCTAATCCCACAAGAGGAAGACAGGATTACCAGCAGTAACCCAAGGCCTATTCCTGCCAGGCCAGACTTGCTGCCTCCCTCCAGCCCTTTCACCAACCGTTCCTCCCAAAGCACCCACCACCTCTCTCCTGGTTTCAATAATTCGCTGCAGTGGCCACACAGAACTCACGGATTACAGGATTTATTAGGGAAGCATCAGGCTACAACTCAAGTTCAGGAAGAATGCTCAGTCTCTCTCCCAGCCCACCGTCCCTCAGCCAACAGTCTCTCACAGTCTCTTTCCCAGCAGTGCTGGTCCCTCGGTGTGTCACTCAGCAATGCGTGCCTCTTGCATCTCTTTCCCAGCGACACGTGTCTCTTTCCGGGTGCGTGTGTCTTTCAGCAGCACGTCTTCCTCAACCAGCAGTCAGAGAGAGTTCTGCTTCCAGGAGGCCTCCTTTTTGAGCCCAGCAGGGTGGTCAAACTAGCCAATCATAGCATCAGAACTCTAAGCACCTGAGAGGAAGTGGGCACCTCCCAGAACATTGTATTGTGCCATGCCCAACAGAAATACTCCACGTGGATAACATTTACAATCAGCTCCTCAGTTGCTCATTCCACCACTGAGTTTACAATGACTTACGGGTAGAAAAACCACACCAAGTAATTTACTACACTGCATAAGGTTACTAGTTTACCTTTTGTAACTAGTAAGTATGTAGTGGGGAGATATTCTGAGACTGTAAATATCCTACTGACCTCAGACTTTCACCAACTAGTTTTAGCATCAGTTGATGATTTTTGCCTTAATTACATACTATTATAACCCACTGCCGTCGAGTCAGATCTGACTCATAGCGGCGCCTCCTTGGACTTCTGAGGCAGTATCACTATGGAAGTAGATTGCCCAACCTTCCTCCTGAGGAGTGGCTGGTGGGTTTGAACCACCAGCCTTCTGCTTAGCAGTCAAATGCCTTAGGCACTACGCCACCAGATTTTTCTAATCTCGTTATTCTTTATATGTTTGTTACCTGGCTTTCCCCTTATAAGGAAGAGTTTCCCCTTCTCCTTTATTTATGTCCATGTGCAATCATGAATTCTTGCTTTTTCCAGCGGGTTGTAATCCTTTATTCCCAGTCACCATCACTCAGCTCTGACTCCTGGTATCCCATGTGTGGCACAGTCGAACTGTGCTCCAGAGGGTTTCAGAAGTCGGTCCCCAGGCCTTTCCTCCAAGGTGGCTCTCTGTGAATTCGAACCGCCAGCCTTTCAGTTAGCAGTTGAGTGCATTAACTCTCTGCACCACGCAGGGACTCCGATCCTTTATTAGTAGTACTTATTCTGATGCTCAAATTGTTCCAGATTTGGCCAGTATGATCTCTCCAAGCGGGCCACCATGTCCCTTGGATCAATCAGTGTTACTCTTTACCATGATTACTTTAAACAGCAAGCCCTTTCCTAATGCCTTGGACCTTTTCCTGTATTCTCTTGACTTCCTGATGAATATTCAGCCAGTTTTTCTGCCTCATTAGAAATCTCCTGTCCTTACCTTGTTTCCCCCTGCTCCTCCTATGTCCACCCAGTCCCCTTGTGAAACAGGATTTTCCAGCAGTGAGCCTTCACTATTAACTGACAGGTATTACCTGGTCATCTTCAAACACGGGTCTATTTGACCTTAACACAAACCACCAGGCAGACTCAGTGCCCCACAAAGGACTGGAGCGGAGGCGCCAGCAGTGGTTGAACACAGCCATCCTAATGGTATTTGTTTTTCCCTTGTGTAAACCAGGTGATGGTTGTGAGTGATTTGCCCTTTGCTTCTCTGTTGCTTTTTCAGACTCCAAAGAGAAAGCAAATTTTTATGCTGCTCAGTCATAAAGGACACCCAAAAACTGAGTTCCCACCTGTAAGCTAGCTGTCAAAAGTGGAAAGAGAAAAAAGAAATTAGATGTACTGCCCATTTTAAACAGTCTTACCTCAAGAGAGCTCCTCCCCCTCCCATTTCTGTTTATTGCACAGGATGAAGAGAATTTTCTCTTTGCACCTTAAAATAGAATTCCTTGCTAAACAGCAGGTGGGGGTGTGGGAGCAACGTATGAACAGAGAAATACATTGACTTTGAGATTACACAGCATATGATGATAAAATATCTTGGCCCTGTTGTCCAAGGAAGCCTGGATGGAGATACTAGCCACACAGGGGTGGAGTGTTAATACATTAATGCATTAGTCCCCACCTTTTTCAGCCATGGGTCACACAACCTTGGACATTAGAGCCTGTGTCTTGACAGAAGGAATGTTGCTGGGAAGGAAACACGGCTGAGGTGAGAGGGCATAACCTTGTACCAGGAAGAAGCCCGTTGTCCCTGCGCTTGAGAGAAAGAAGTGCAGCCACATTTCCCTCAGATATGGGGCCAGGTGCTTAGGAAACCTTTGTGGTGTGCCATCACGGGAGGTGATGGGGAGAGAAACTGAACTGGAAATGTGATCCTGAAAGGGGAAAGTTATCAAAACATCCTTTATAATTACAAAGCTTTGAAGAGAAAAATAGAGATCCTGTGATTTTCCTGGGGAAGGAGGGCTCCCTAAAAGCCACAGATGGTATGAATTTAGTGAGAGAAGGAAGTGGTGGTTTTTGAGTTGGGCTGCCTCAACAGTCATTTCATTTCCATGCGTGTTGTTCCTTTGCTGTAGCCAGCCAGGGCTGAGCTTGGTCAGTCTCTGGGAAGCTGGGATCACAGGATCTCAAAGGTGTTACTCAAGATGAGCATCTTCCTCTCTTCCTTTCAGAAAATTGTCCCCACATACAAACGGAACCACTGTCATAAGTGGACCTACCTAGTGTTTTTCATTGATTAATATTTTATTACTGTTTCAATGACATTATTATGACCCACAATCTGCCCTTTCTGCTTCAAAAGCCATTTTTTCTTTTCTTTGACTTTTTTTTGGGGAGGAGCGGGGTGTTGGCCCCTGTTCTCCTGACTGATTTTCTGTTTCATTTTGTTTTGAACCAAGTCTAAGGTATACAAAGGCACTGTGGAAAGTGACAGGATTTTAGATCAGGTTGTGGAGGGACACAGGGTAAGAGAGTGGGAGGAAGGGGACTGGGGAAGGGGAAGGGTGGATGTATTACTTATTTAAATTAGGCTACAGATAGCAGAGACAGGGGACAAAACCCTGAGATTGGGGAATGGGGTAATTTATGTGAGAGTACTTTGAAAAAGTGAATGGTTAAACACACATTTCACTAGGTGGGTCCATAATGATTTCTCTGTCTGTGGAACTTTTATTACACTTGAGGTTTATGCCTTTCATTTGGTGTCACAGTAGATAGAAATATACCATTTGCCTCTTATTCCTGAAACAAGTACTTCCTTGTTAATGACCTTGTTTGTTTGTGTATGTTCTGGTAACTAGATTGCCTCTTTCTTGGGTGCAAGACCTCTGCTTTTTTTTTTTTTAGTGCCATATGGAAGGAGGAAAGGAACCTTGGTGGCACGGTGGTTAAGCATTCTGTTGCTGACCGAAAAGTTGGCAGTTTGAACCCAGCAGCCACTCCACAGGAGAAAGATGTGGCAGTCTGCTTCCGTAAAGATTACATCCTTAGAAACCCTATGAAAATAAAGAAACAACTCAGTGACATCAAGTTGATTCTGACTCATAGTGACCCGCATTGGGTTTCTGAAGCTGTAAATCTTTATGGAAGATCACCCCATCTTCCTTTCCTGGAGCAGCTGGTGGGTTATGAAGCAATTTCTCATTAGCAGCCAAAGGCCTTATCTACAGTGCCACCAGAGTGCCTTAGAAACCCTACAGGGTAGTTCTCCTCTGTCCTGTAGGGTCAATATGGGTCAATTGACTCAACAGCAACAGGTTTGGTGTTCTGGTTTATCCATACTGGGCTGAGTGATACAATTTATTGAGTGTTTACTATGTGCTCGGTGTAAGTCTATGTTTTGGTGTTTTTTGGTTTTTTTTTTTCAATTCACTCCTATAATCCCTAAACAATACTATAAGGTATAGATTTTTTTTTCTATTTTATTTTATTGTGATTTGGGTGAAGATTTACAGAGCAATTTCACTTTCTATACAGCAGTTCACATATACTTTGTCTCATGACATTGACCACAGTTTACCACAATGCAACAGTTCCCCTCCCCCTCCTCCCCACAGTTACCTCTTCCCAGTGTCCATCCCTCCATGGACCCCTGAGCTGCCTCCCTGTGCATAAGCAGCACTTCTTTCTCCCATGATTGTTCTCTCCAAGGAGTGTATCTACTTGAGGTAAATGTTCAACTCATATGCCTGTGTTTTGTTTGGCTAGAAACCACAGGTGTGGGTTCAATTCCAGACCCGAAGGGCAGCTAGAGGCCATAGTCTCAGTGGTTCCACCAGGCTCTATTGGACCAGAAAACCTGGTCCCCCTCTTTTTTTTCCCCTCCAAATGATTTTGAATTTTGTTCCACATTGTTCTCCCTATCAAGGATCTCCTACATAGATCCCCCTCCAAGTGGATGACAGTGATAGCCGGGCACCATCTAGTTCTTCTGGTCTCATAGCCGTATGGGCTGCAGATCAGATGGTGTACAAATCACTAGGACTAATTGTTTCCATGAATTTTGATCTTCATTCTTCTTTGCTCTGGACAAGGAGAGACCCATCATTGCATCTAGATGGCAGCTTGCTAGCTTTTAAGATCCCAGTCACTAAGGTATATATATTATTATTCCCATTTATAGATGAAGTAGCTGAAACCCGTAGTTACAAAGCCAGGAAGAGGTGGAGTCAGGCTCTGAACCAAGGCTTTATGTCCTCAGAGCCTTTATTCTTCACACCCATGTGACACAGTTGCTACAAATGAAAACCAGAGTTCCTGTGTGCACTGTAGAAGACAGTGGATTAGAAAACAACACTGATCCTTTTCCACGCCTCCACCTCTGTCCCAACCCCTCCCCCTCCCCCTACCCCCTAGCACTCTTCCACCCATCTTTTCCTCATTTGTTAAAAAAAACCCCAAACTCACTACCATCAAGTCGATTTGACTCATAAGGACACCTCCTTGTATTTCCCAGGCGGTATCTCTACGGAAATTGATTGCCCCATCTTCCTTCTGAGGAGTGGCTGGTTAGCAGTCAAATGCCTTAGGCAGTACACCACCAGAGCTCCCAATTTGTCAAATGGGGATGAAAATATGTAACTTGTAGAGTTTGGTGAAAGAGGTTGGCACAGGGACAAGTGTCAATAAATGTTAGAGAACTCTGAACAGTAACTTCAGATACATGAAGGTGTTCCTGGTAACAGATGCCCCTTCACCTCTGTCCACATGGTGCCCTTTTGCCAAAAATTGTGACTTTACTAATTTTGAGTGTTTAAGAAAGAAAAAATAATCATTCCTATTAACATGTCACTCACTGTGCCCTCTCATTGTTATGCTTTCTTTTCCAGATGGTAATGAAAAGTAATCCAGATGGGGTGCAGGTGCTGTAAAATGATACACAGGTAAAGTTGAAAAATACTTCCTCTGAACACAACACTTAGTGGGGTCACTTTTTAAGGCTGTGTTTGGATTCTGTGCATTTCTCTACCTTGGAACATGAATGTAATGGACAATAAATTAAGTATTTGGAACTGCTCTGATGTCATTTAAGAACCATGTGGCCTAGATTTCAAAACTCTTTTTGGCCTCTCTTCAGAGCCTGTTGATAATGGCATGGTTCTCTGACTGAATTTGGTTTGGGTTGGGTCTGCATTTCTCCAGGGAACTTCAGCACAAAGAAAAGCCTAGGTTTCAGAGGCTGATGAAATTGCGTCACTGACAATAAATCACCCCAACTACACATATGCTTTTAACTTTGTCCGTATTTTATTTTATGAAAATGTTGGTAATGTAGATAGAAATCTACATAAAATAAAGGGACAGAATTAACTGACAATCTTGCCCCCTTCCAAATAAAAGTGTCTTTATTATTCTAGTTTTATTCCAGATATATACTTATGTAAGTTTTACATATATTGTTGTTATGTGCCATTGAAAACAACCAACTCACTGCCATCGAGTCAATTCTGACTCATAGTGACCCCCATTGGGTTTCCAAGGCAGTAAATCTTTACAGAAGTAGATTTTCCCATCTTCCTTCTGCGGAGTGGCTGGTGGGTTTGAACCACCAACCTTCTGATTAGCAGTCAAATGCCTTAGGGACCATGCTACCAGAGCTCCTTAGATAGATATAGAAATTAAATAATATGATATGAGGTATTATTCAAAATGTATTATAAATATCTTTCAAGCTCCTACATGCTTCATAGCTATCATTTTAATAACTGCATAATGTTCCACTGAGAGGATGCACCATCGATACTTAACCATTTATTTCCCTGCCTTATTTTTTATTTTTAAATTCCACAAACCACTTTGTGCTTTGTCTTCTTTTCTCCCTCTTTCAGATCTCTTTTTAAGATCTGTTTACAGTGGTAGAATGTTTTTATACAAACTACATCTATCTGACATCCCAAAACTCCAAACTCACTGCCATTGAGTCAATCTCAACCCATAGCAACCCCTCTTTGGGTTTCCAAGGAGGTATCTCTATGGAAGTAGATTGCCCAATTTTCTTTCCAAGGAGTGTCTGGTGGATTTGAACCGCCAGCCTTCTGGTTAGCAGTCAAATCTTAGATACACTTATATAGGTTTAAAAGAGCTCTAGAGGTGTAGTGGTTAAGCCATTTGCCTGCTAACCAAAAAGTCGATGGTTCCAAAGCACAAGCCACTCTGAGGAAGGAAGATAAGGCAGTCTGCTTCTGGAAAGACTTACAGCCTCGGAACCCCATAGGGGTCACTGTGAGTCAGAATTTACTCAATGGTAGTAAGTTTGCTTTATGGAGGTTTAAAGGAGCTCTGGTGATGCAGTGGTTAAAGTATTCAACTACTAACCAAAAGGTCGGCAATTCAAGCCCATCAGCCATTCCACAAGAGAAAGATTGAGGCAGTCTGCTTCTGTAAAGATTTACAGCCTTGGAAACACCACAGGGCAGTTCTACTCTGTCTTCTAGGATCACAATGAGTCAGAATCAACTTGATGCCAGTGGGTTTGGGTTTTGGGTTATACCGGTTTAAAAGAATAATTAATCATAAAAAGTAAATTAGCAGCAATATTGGAAAGAAGCAGAGTCTGTGGTCGAAAGTACTAGTCCTCATGCAAACCTGACTGATTTTCAACATTCTCACCCCCAGCTATCTTTTCGATCCAGTGCAAGTGCCCTCCCCTGGCTATGTCAATGAAGTGAGCAGTTGCAAGGTAGATGAAGAAGACACTGTTAAATTCAAAGATAAACAGAGCAGCAAAGTTCTGGTGCATAAAAATGATCTTCAAAATGAGGGCCTGAAGAGAACTGAGAGCCTAAACAGAACGGCTAATTCCCAGGAGCCCTGCTGGCCTCCCCAAGGACCTCTCCCTCAGGGAGACCCAGGAGGGAACCACTGTGTGGAGAAGACTGATGGTGCCGTCAATGGTGTTGGGCCCACTGCTGCTCTGCAGCCTACAGGGAATCCCAGGCCCCAGGACAATGACAGGGACTCCATGGCCAGTACTGCAAATGACGTCCACCCAACTCTTCCCTTCCTTGAAGGAGGGGATGCCAGGAAACAGGATTGTGTGCTGCCAGTTTCAGAAGAGACCCAAGTCATCCAAAATGGAGACTCCAGAGCTCCTTCCAAGACAGAAAGTCATACCTTGGACATACAAGACCATATCTTACAGATACCAGCTCCAGATTACCCTCAATTTTGGGGCTCAGCAGTAGGCAACGTTGATCATGAAGGAAAGGATTATCTTTTCCAGAACCATACTGACAATGAGTGCCTGGAAAAAATGTTCTTTCCTGGCATGCCTATGCCCTCTACGAAGAGAAGTTGGGATTCAGTAAATGAGGGTGTGGCAACAGAAGTTTTAAATGGCTGCTTTAAAGAGGAGGATCCTGCTCATGCCATGCCTGCAGTCAATGTAAGAACTGGGCAGGAGGGTGTTCATGGCTGCAGTGGAGGCAGGGATGGAGAGATGGTGGATGAGGACGCAGCAGTGGCAGAAGCCCTTGCGGCTTTGGAAGCTGCTACTGCGGGAGAAGATATGGATGAGGTGTATTAGGGAGGAGATTGTGCAGGCACGTGAGCTGCTGTCTGGACATAGCTGAGCATGGGGGGGGTCGTGTGTCAGATACAGAGCTGACAGTCCGCCAGCGGGTACAGTGCAGCCATGCTGGTTGTTTACACCCAGCCTCTGTTCGGATCATCATGTCTGTGCCATACTGCTTGTTACATAGCTGGAGCTTCGCTGTTTAGGTGGGCTGTTCACTAGGACATGGCACTAGAATAAAAATCAGAGTGGGCTATCATGCCCATGTCCACAGCACATGCAGGAGTTGGGCAGCCTGTTTGCCATCCCTCAAAGCTCTTCAGAGTATCTGGTTCAGATGTTCGCAGGAATGCTCTCAAGTCCCAACTCTTAATGCCAAAGGCTGAGAATCACAGCATTCTGTTTGACTGTAAATTCCTTATCTTGCTTTTGAAAGCCAAATGTTGGGCCAAACCTGGACAAGGTGATGACCTTCTGAAAGTGCCTACTGTATAACCAGAGCATGGCTTGCCTTCAGGGACAGTCACCCAGGGAACTGATGGCTAACCATCTGTTTTAATAGGAGTTAAACTCAGCAGCAGCCTTCGTAGAGCAGAAGTCACCAGTAAACAAATGGTTAGTCATTAGCTGTGGTCTTAAGACACCTTATCCTTAACTTTTTCACATTATTATTTTTCATCTCCTTTGGGATTGGAGAGGCTGGCCAAAACAATTCTCAAAGCTGCTTGTGTCATATTTGGGTCTTAAGTTCTTGAGGTTTGGGACAGCCAAGGGATATATGGATTCTTATATGCCATTAAATGTCTGATTCTGATTAAAATATAATATGTGTTTGTCTTAACTCAAAGGTACTCCTAATTTTCTCAGACTGAGTACAGGGATTTTTGATGCTCCTTTTCATTTAGAATTAGAATTATAAATTACAGTCAAGGAAGAAACCAAGGCAGTGAACTGAACAAGTCCTTGGCTTTCTGTTCCTCAGGTCCAACCTCTGATGCCATGATGACTACCTTACCTTAAGGATGACCAAGCTCTATGGATTTCAACCTTCTAATTTATAAAAACAAAGTTAGCCATTATGACATACCTCATTGGAGAATTTGTAGTAGTTAAGGATGATTGAAATGCTCTATAAATATACAAAAGAATAAACATGGAGGACAATTTACTGTGGTGTGTCAAAACACAGGCTCAGAAATCTAATTGACTCTGGGTTGATTTCCCTGTATGGCTTTTAGCAAGTACCTTCTCCCTTCTATTTGTTCATCTGTTAAGTGACAATAATAGTACATGCTTGTGAAGATCAAATGAGATGATACAGTGTTTTACACAGTGCCTGGCACACAGTAGGACTCAGTCAATCTTATGAGTTAAAAACAAATCGTTTTAAAATTTTTCACAACTGAAAACTAATATTATGAAGGATTTATAATGTCATTGCTGCATTTCAATGATTACTCATCATACAACATGATTTCTGAGCCTTCCAACATCTCTCAGGTTAAAATAAAAAAAAAAAAAAAAAAACTCATTGCCATTGAATCGATTCTGACTCAGAGCAGTAAAATTGCTCCATAGGGTTTCCAAGAGTTTCCAAAAGTAGGTTGCCTTATCTTTCGTCTATAGAGTGGCTAATGGGTTTGAACCCCCATCCTTTTGGTTAGTAGCCAAATGCTTTAATCTTTGTGCCAGTGGAGCTCCTTTCTTTAAGGTTCTCATTCTCACTCACTCACTGCCATCGAGTTGGATCCAACTCGTAGTGACCCCTCCTTAGGTTTCCGAGGTGGTATCTCTACAGAAGCAGATTGCCTACTTAAAAATGCTTGATGGGTATATGTTGTGCTGGGTTTGTTGATACTGTGATGACAAGGCATCTCTACATATAAGGTCACTTAGCCCTTAAAAGATAAATTGTTGGCATTGTGAATTCCATTGTAGGTATGTTTGCTATTGCATTTAGTACACCAAATGCATAACGCACATTCCTTCAACAATTTTCAAGTGTATTTGCTGTGATTAGCTTCAGCCACATGTGGTAAATGGCTTAAACAAATTGTGGTTCATTTCTCTCTTATGTAAAAGAAGGGAGCTCTAGTGGCATAGTGCCTAAGACATTTCACTGCTAATCAGAAGGCTGGAGGTTCAAGCCACCAGCCATTCCTCTGAAGGACGATTGGGCGATCTACTTCCATAGAGATAGCACCTCAGAAACCCAAGGAGGAGTCGCCATGAGTTGAATCGACTTGATGGCAGTGAGGTTTTTTTTTTTTGCTTTTTTTTTTTTAAGGTCACCTCATGCTCCAAAATGGCTGTGGGAGCACTAGTCATTACATTTGATTTCCATGCAAGAAAAAGAATAGTCAAGAGATGCTACTCTCTCTTTTTAAAGGACCTCGTGGAAATGTAATTCAACCCTTCCACTTTTATGTCCATGATCAGCAGCTGGCCAGTAGGCCACATCTAGCTGCAAGAGAGTCTGGGAAAAGCAGTCTTTCTAGCTATATGCATGGCCTCTGCAAATACATTCATGATTCTGAAACTGAGAAGTGGGAGAATGGCCACTGAGTTTTGAGGTAGGCAGATTACACTCTCTGCCACACCAGGTCCTCAAAACACAAAAGCCTGGAATAATGCCAGTTTGAAAGAGGTTGAAGGATTTCATTTACATTTAGTATGGCAGAAGGTACTTAAGCCATTAGTTCAGGGGAAGGTATACTAGACACATACCACCATCTCACCTTACTGACAGTATCCCCAAACAGAAAGATAAAAGGAATTCAGACAGGGAAAGAGTAGGGTCATGTGTTAGTGCAGACAGGTCTCTTTCCCTTGTGTGGAAATATACTTCTGCATACATAAGTATATATAATGTTACATTTTAGGACTGCTACAGACATTCACCATAATTGACAACTCTCTTAGATATTAAAGATTATTTTTGTGTGAATAAATGCTTCAAAAGGGTCAGAGATGACCAAGAAGTCTGGGCATTTTTTAAAAAAAGCAATTCTAACTCCATCAATGCATGTCAGAGGAAAGTCAGAATGTTTCTATTGAAAAGGAATTCCAGATTTTAGCCTTATCTGCCAGGTTGTCTAGCAACTATCTAAGCACCCAGCTGTGCTGTGATGTTTTCCTTCTATAGTTTGGTGCAACCTTTCTCAGAAAAGTGATGATGAAAATAGAGAACCTTTGCAAATATTTTGGGCGATTTGAATGTACAGATTCACTCTGAACATACAATTCTGTGATCAGGAGTGGATGTCCCACTTCATTGAGTTCCTTAGCAAATTGCATAATGTGGATATTGACCATGTTGCATCTTGATTTTGATTTAAGTTTATTTGTATATTACATATAGGTTTCTTGAGCTAGGAAATTACATTTCACATTTTATGAGAAAATTAAGCTATCATGTTGTTGTTGTTGTTGTTGTTGTTAAGTGCCATCGAGTCGTTTCCGACTCATAGCAACCCCATGCACAGCAGAACGAAACACTGCCTGATCCTG
>NW_006921986.1:2667312-2669223 GCF_000298275.1 Orycteropus afer afer | reverse complement strand
GCCTGCTACTCTGGGTGGGCCTGAGTTGCCCCTCCTCACCTAATCCCTTCGGCTGACTGCTCTTTTCTCTGGCTTCCTGGCTTTTAAACCCCTTTCTCCTGCTCTTCCCGCTTGCTGCTTTGGGCGTCCCTGAGTTGTCTCTCTTCACCTGTAAGCCTGGGGCTGACTGCCAAGCTATTATATAAACATGAAATTAAAAGTTTTTCTCTGATTTCCAATGCAAATAGTAGCAAAGTGTTAACAATTGGCAATCTATATCCCCCAAAACACAAAGAGAATTTTAGGTAAAACCCATTGCTATTGAGTCAATTCTGATTTCTAGCAACCCTACAGAACAGAGTAGGACTGCCCCATGAGGTTTTCAAGGCTGTAATCTGTACAGAAACAGACTGTCACATCTTGTTCCACATATTGCGGCTGGTGGGTTTGAACTGCCAGCCTACCAGTTAGCTGAACTATTAAGTTCAGGGCTCCTTGCACTTAATAGCTCATGCCTATTTACCCAAAACCAAAATCAAAAAACCAAACTCACTGCCATCAAGTCAGATCTGACTCATAGCAACCCCTCCTAGGGTTTCCAAGGCAGTATCACTACGGAAGTAGATTGCCCAACCTTCCCTCCAAGGAGTGTCTGGTGGATTTGAACCGCCAGCCTTCTGGTGGTTAGCAGTCAAATATAAATGTTTGCTAGTCATCATTTTCTTTCTCTGCCCTATTCTGACAGAATACAGTGAGATTCTCTGTTCCCTCCCATCAGCATTCCCACAGCAGAAGGCACTAGGAAGAATGAATGAGGCACTGAGATCCATCACATGCACTCCTGACTTTCCTTAGCTTTGTCATTGTCACTGAAAACCCTGTGGAGCACAGTTCTGTTCTGGCACACATTCACCATGAGTCATAATCAACTGGACGGCAACTGGGTTTTGGTGTAGTGACTTGCAAGATGGAGCTCTTTCTTTGATCTGTGGTTTTCTACTATAGATACACAGAGCTTGACCTCAAACGTGACTTGACTCTTTACTGAGGGTACTCCTTTTTGCACAATGAGTCGTTCGTGATGAAAATTTGGAAATTCTTGTTTTCTGTTTATTTTTTCTCCTCTAGATTAAACCTCATTAAATCTATTTTGGAATTTATGAAATTAAACAAGGCAATTTTGTTTTTCATAGTAAATGCTTCTCCCTGTTAATGTATGAAAAAGCAAGTTATTTATTTGCTAAATTTGAACACTTCTCTCACGTACCAGGTTATATATCTAAACAATCAGAAAGCTTCTGAAGCACCCTCAACTGCCTGAAGAAACACTCTGCAAAGCATTAAGCGGGTTGTAAATGATTCCTACCTGCACATGAAAGTCAGTCACTTGGCGGCAACTGTTAGCAAACCTTTTCAACTTGAGGTGATAATAATGATCATGTACCTTTTGCCTCAATCTAGGAGAGTGGATAGGAGCTCTGGTAGCATAGTGCCTAAGGCACTTCACTGCTAACCAGAAGGCTGGCAGTTCCAACCCACCAGCCACTCCTAGGAAGGAAGATTGGGCAATCTACTTCCGTAGTGATACTGCCTCAGAAACCAAAGGAGGGGTCACTATGAGTTGGGTCCGACTCAACGGCAAATAATAACAACAGGATAGTGGATGGCACAAGGTGGGAACTCAGTACATTATTGGCTGAATGAAAGAATAACAACTCTACAATCCAGTTGAGGAACCATCACACAGCTAACTAATCTTAAATTTCTGGATGCTAAGTGTGAAATTGTGCCATGTTGTGATAAAGATACTGTTGGGTTCCCCCCCACGGCAGGGCTTCCCCAACCCAAGTCAGGGATAACGCCACCCGAAATCACTCACGAAAGACGTCTCTTGATGCAAAAGCAGGAGGAGTTTATTCGGAGTTCCAGCGC
>NW_006921986.1:2660339-2667197 GCF_000298275.1 Orycteropus afer afer | reverse complement strand
GTGATTGGTTATTTTAACATAGTTTTACAGGTCATTGGTGGGTTCATACTTTGGTTTTCTGGCGGGAGTGTGGACGACTGATGTAATTTTCCAGGAACTGGGGCCCGCCTTTTTACTGGTCTTAATGGTGGCCTCTCTTTGTCATGTTGAAACATTAAATTTTAATTCCACAATACAAATGCAGAGGCTGTGAAATCACAGGTCTACAAATATTTGAGAGAAAATAAGTTTCATTTATTATTCATGCTCTCCCACCACTTGTCTGTTGGTTGTACTACAATAGTTTGCGTGTTGCTGTGATGCTGAAAGCCTTGCCACTGGTCTTTCAAATACCAGAAGGTGATTCTTGGTGAATAGGTTTCACTGAAGTTTGCAGACTAAGACAGACTAGGAAGAAGGATGTGGCCAGGTCCACTTTTGGTGGTGGTGGGGGGAGTCACTGAAAACCTTATTTATAGTAGTGAAGCATTGTCAGATGTACTGGCAAAAGATGAGCCCCTCAGAAGAAGGAAAGAGCTGCCTCTTTAGTAGGGTCAACTTTGGTTAGCAATCCAATTCCTTGACCACAGTGGGTCAGTGAAACAGGGAAAGACCCTCAACAAAATGGATCAACAAAGTGCCTGCAACTGGGCTCAAATGTAGCAAATATTGTGAGGATGGCACAGGACTAGGCAGTGTTTTGTTCTGTTGAACACAGGGTCACTATGAGTTGGAAGTGGCTCAGTGGCCCCTAATAAGACAGATCTCACTTTTCTTTGGGCTCCTTTTGTTGTTAGATGCCATTGAGTAGGTTCCAGCTCATAGCAATCCCATGTGACAGTGTAGAACTACCCCAAAGGGTTTTCTTGGCTATAATCTTTATGAGAATAGACCCCCAGGTCTTTATCCCATGAGGCTTAGATGAAATCAAACCACCAATTTTTTGATTAGCAGTCAAGCACCACCAGAAATCCTTTCTTGGCTCCTAGTGGTAGAGAAAAGTGCCTCGGGGGTTGACACCTCAGTAACATCTGCAGCCGTGCTCCATGACATCCAGGTCTTCAGAGGTCTGACCACACGGCCCATGACTCTTGCTCACTCTATGACTTTGGATTTAACTTCCTTAACTTTTCTGAGTCTCAGTTTCCTCATCTGTAAAATGTAAAAAATCATTCCCTGGCAAACATTGATCTACGTACGGGTGGATAGATGGGTGGACAGGCTGTACAATTAGCTATGTCTCTGCAAGGGGGGAGTGTGCCCATGACCATGTGTAGGGTTGGCAGATAATGTTTCTACAAGTGTTTTTGTATGTTCTATAAGAATTCCCAGGTATACAGTAGAGCTGACAAAGGACAAGGTTATAGTCACTTGGCCACAGCCAGCTACCCAAAGGAAGCAAGTAGTTGGACCTGTGGACTCAGAACCATAATCGCAGGGGACATCAAGCTCAATTGGCAAAACATACTACACAAAAATATTGTTCCACATCCTACTTTGGCGAGTAGCAACTGGGATCTGAGAAACTTGCAAGCAGCCATCTAGATGCAATGATAGTTCTCCTCATGCAGAGCAAAAAAGAAGGAAGAAAACAAAAGACACCTGGAAACAATTAGTCCAAGGGACTGGTCCACCATGCAATCCTCAGCCTACACGACTATGAGACCAGAAGAACTAGATGAGCCTGGTTACGACTGTCAACCACTCAGGAGGATCTATGTAGGAGATCCTGGATAGAGTGGGAGAACAATGTGGGACAAAACTCAAAATCATTAAAAAAAAAAAAAAAAAGACTATGATAAAGCCTGGTGGAATCCCTGAGACTATGGCCCCTAGCTGCCCTTCAGGACTGGAATTGAACCCACTCCTGTGGCTTCTAGCCAAACAAAAGATGGGCATATAAGCTGAATGTTTACATTAGGTAGATACTCTCCTTGGAGAGATCAATCATGGGAGAATAGAAGAGCTGGGTTGCCACAGGGAGACAGCTCTGGGGGCAGGAGTACAAGGGAGGGAAGGACACAGGGAAGAGGTGACTCTGGGGAGGAAGTGGGAGGAAAGCTTTTGCATTATAGGAGATTACAGTCAATGTCATGAGATAAAGTGTATGTGAACTGCTGTATGGAAGGTGAATTTGCTCTGTAAACTTTCACCCAAACGAAAAATGCAATGCAACAAACACACTGCCATCAAGTCGGATCCGACTCAGCAACTCCTCCTTGGGTTTCCAAGGCAGTATCACTACAGAAGTAGATTGCCCAATCTTCCTTCTGAGGAGTGGCTTGTGGATTTAAACCACCACCCTTCTGGTTAGCAGTCAAATGCCTTAGGCACCAAATCACAATAAAATTTAAAAAAAAAAAAAAAAATCATTCCTACTTCCCGGAGTGGAAAACAAGTTCTCCAGCTGTGTATCAAAACAGATCTCTAGGCCTCACATCTCAGATCCAGATTCAGTAGGCCTAGGGTGGGGTCCTGGCATCTGCATCCTTGATGTGGGTGATTCTCCTGCCACATTTTGAGAAACACGAGAATGACTGTAGGGATCTCTACACCTTTATGACCAATACAAAATGTTGCACACTTACTTCAATGCCCACGGAAGCCGCAGTTAAGGAATCAAACGACATATTGCATTGGGCAAATCTGCTCTAAATGACCTCTTTAAAGGGTTAAAAAGCAGTCACTTTAAAGATGAAGGTGCACCTGACCCAAGCCATTGTCTTTCCAATCGCCTCATGTGCATGTGAAAGCTGGGCAATGAATAAGGAAGACCGAAGAAGAGTTGATGCCCTTGAATGGTGGCATTGGTGAAGAATGTTCACTATACATATCATGGACTGCCAGAAAAACAACAAATCTGTCTTGGAAGAAGTACAGCCAGAATGCTCTTTGGAAGCAAGAATGGTGAGACTTTGTCTCATGTACTTTGGACATGTCATCAGGAGCGACCAGTCCCTGGAGAAGAACATCATGGTTGGTAAAGTAGAGGGTCAGCGAAAAAGAGGAAGACCCTTCACAAGATGGAGTGACACAATGGCTGCAACAAGGAACTCAAATGTAGCAATAATCTTAAGGATGGCGCAGGATCGGGCAGTGTTTCCTTTTGTTGTACATAAGATCACTATGAGTTAGAAGCAACCTGATGGCAGCTAACAACAACATTTATAAATAAATACACTGGACTCTTATACTATTACATAGAGCAATACCAGGATGAGATAATAAATATAAATTAGAGTTTTAATATTTTCTTGCCACACCGCTAGGATATGTGAAACCTACTTTAGAGACCACTGCTTTAGAAGATCAAATGAACTAGTATATATAAAAGCACTTTCTAAATAGACAATACTGGACTCAGATATTTGTTAAAATGTACAATATACATACACATGTCAACCTTCTACTCAGAAGAGCAAGCTTGAAAATGCTCAGTGCACTGCCAGTAGCCTATTGTCCACATTCACCTCTGCTGCCCCTTTGAGCCTGGTTTTAAGGACACTTCCGTTATTTGCTGCTTTGAAGCATTTTGGAATAGTTAACATAAAACGAAAGGGGACTATAACCTAGAGACCAGAAGACAGACAAAGAATTTTACTCATCGTCCTTATCAAAACTACATTTCAAACTAACCTGAGGGAGACAGCTGGGGGGTAGGGTGATTACATTTGTTTAGTTAGAATCTTGATGCTTTGAAAGCAAAACAAATATTTTCTCTTGACATTAGTTAACTTTTAAACAATGGAGAAAAATAGTTTCATATTCCAGTAGAAATTTCTTTTCTACTCATCTTCAATTCTCCAAAATCTTCCTAAAGCTGTGGAGAAAGGTTGCGTGTAAACCTTTGAACTTATATACAAGGAAGATTCCACTCTGCAGGGCGTTTGTGGTCTCTGCTCGTCGAAGGATGTGTTGTCCTTGTCTTAGATGATAGGACTTAGAAAGAAACAGAAAGCCCTAAATCACCAATTTATGAAAGCATAATTTCATAGGCTCTAAAGATGTTCAGGATATGAGCCATTAGCCAGGAGACAAACCAGCAAGGACTGTTAGAGAATTTAAATTAATTTTTTTAATAGGGAAAAAAGAGAAAACTATCTGCAAAGATGCTATTTCAGAGTTTTGTTTTGTTTTGTTTTGTAACTTTCTATTGTGTTTGGGTGAAATTTTTCAAAGCAGATGCATTTTACATTCAACAGTTGATACAATTCTCGATCCGTGATGCTGATTACAATCCCCACAATATAACATCTCACCTCCCCCTTTCTTCCTGTGGTTACCCTTTCCCTGTGTCCTTCTTGCCTATGCGTTCCTGCCTCCCTACCTTGCTTCCTGCACAAATACTGCCCTTCTGATACAAGCAATATAATTATTGATATAGAAATCTTGTTCAATAATTTCTAGGAGCTATCAAGTGTGGCTTTTGGATTTTCTTAAATGCAAGTATAATTTAATTTTTAAAAAACAACAAGTTGTTGAAGTAGTTCCTGGGTAATGCAAACAGTTAAGTGCTCAACTACTGGCCAACAGAGTGGCAGTTCAAAGCCACCCACAGACACCTCAGAAAACAGGCCTGGCAATCTGCTTCCAGAAGGCCACAGCCATGGAAACCTTATGGAGCAGGTCTACTCTGCCCACATGGGGTTGTGGGAATCGACTCAACTGTATAGCAACTAACAACCATTAGCACCATGTTTTGAGCATTTGGTATAGCCAGGCACGGTTCAAAGTTCTGCATATGCATCGTCTCACTGAGTTTACAATGACCCTATGAGTGGGAGACAGGATTATCTCCCCATTTCACAGATGGGGAAGTAAAAGCTCAAAAAGCTAAATAACTCATTTGTGGTCTTATTGTTAATCAATGGCAAAAAAAAAACGGCTAAACCGCAATTAAACAATAAGCTGGTATTTTTAAGGCCTACATAGTAGATCCTGTCTGGGGGTCACCCATGTCACCGTCAGACAAAAAGAAGCACTGAATCACAACTTGAAATTCCTCTACAGACTCAGAATTTCTAAGAAAAGAAAACCTTTTGTCTCCTTTATTTCAGGGAATGCTACAACAACACACTAAAGTGAATTCTAAGATCTGAGAGGTAAGAGAACTTGAAAACAAAGTAATGGACAATTCAATTTTGTATAAATAAAATTATTGAGGTTAATTTGAAGAGAACTTCTTTTTTCTGTATCTGAACACTTTAAAAAGAATTTAAAAGTCAGTCAAGGCCTTATCTGTAAAATCTGAGTTTATCTAAATATCAATGATATTTGTGTTTTTACAATGATTGTATCAGTTGCCTTAGAGTCACTTTGTGACCTTGGGTGTCAAGGCAGAATTGTGTTCCTTAGGGTTTTTGGTGGCTAAATTTTGCAAAGTAGGTCACCAGGCCTTTCTTCCAGGGTGCCTCTGGATGAACTTGAACTGTTAACCTTTTGCATTAATGGTTTGTGTCACCTAGCAACTGTACAGAATGATCATAAGATCACAGATTTTCTTATACTACCAAACACAAGGTGGACCTATGGGCCATTCACACTAGTCACATGAAGGGCCAGGGCATGTTTTGAGATTCATTTCCTCAATTTCATCACCTTTACACCGAGAATCCCTTGGTGGTGCAGCAGGTGCTCAGCTGCTAACCCAAAGGTGGGTGGTTTCAGTCCATCTAGAGGTGCCTCAGAAGAAAGTCCTGATTATCTACTTTGGAAAAATCAGCCAATGAGAATCATATGAAGTACAATTCTATTCTGACACACATAAGGTTGCCATGAGTCAGAAACAACTCAAGGCAACTGGTAAAGCAGAAGTGATGGCTATGTTTCCCTCAAGGCCTTGTTGTTAGATGCTGTTGAGTCAACTCCGAGTCATAGTGACCCCATGCACAGCAGAACAAAACACTGCCCAGTCCTGTGCCAGCCTCACGATCCTTGCTATACCTGAGCCCATCATTGCAGCCAGTGCCAATCCATCTCCTTGAGGGCCTTCCCCTTCTTTGTTGACCCTCCACTTTACCAAGCATGATATCCTTCTCCACGGAATGGTTCCTCCTACCAACATGACCAAAGTAGGTGAGATGAAGTCTGGCCATTCTCACTTCCAAGGAGCATTCTGGCTGCACTTCTTCCAGGAGAGATCTGTTAGTCCTTTTAGCAGTCCATGGTATTCTTAGCATTCTTCTCCAACACCACTACTCAAAAGCATCAATTCTTCTTCGGTCTTCCTTATTCATTGTCCAGCTCTCACATGCATAAGAGCCGATTGAAAATACCATGTCTTGGGTTAGGCGACCTTAATCTTGGAAAATAATCTTGGAAAAGAATTACAAGGAGACATCTTGGCTTTTCATCACTTGAAAGAGGTCTTTTGCAGCAGATTTGCCCAATGCAATACATTGTCTGATGTTGTGACTGCTGCTTCCATTGGTGATGATTGTAGAACCAAGTATGAAGTCCTTCACAACTTCAATCTTTTCACCATCCATTGTGAAGCTGTTTATTGGACCAGTTGCGAAGATTTTTGCTTTCTTTATATTAAGATGTAATCCATAGTTCAGACTGTAGTCTTCAGTTTTCATCAGTAAGTGCTTCAAGTCATCCTCACTTTCAGCAAGCAAAGTTGTGTCATCTGCATATCACAGGTTGTTAATGATTCTTCCTCCAATCCTGACACCAGGTGCTTCTTCATATAATCCAGCTTCTCAGATTATTTTGTCAATTGAGTAAGTATGGTGAAAGGATACAACCCTGATGTACCCCCTTCCTGATTTTAAACCATGCATTATCCCCTTGGGAGCTCTGGTAGCATAGTGGCTAAGGCACTTGACTGCTAACCAGAAGGCTGGCAGTTCAAACCCACCAGCCACTCCTCGGAAG
>NW_006921986.1:2657290-2659869 GCF_000298275.1 Orycteropus afer afer | reverse complement strand
TTGGCCAGGTAGCTGTCTTCCAAATCTCTTGGCATAGCCAAGTGAGTGCCTCCTGCATGGCATCCATTTGTTGAAACATCTCAATGTATATTCTTTCAATTTCTGGAACCTTGTTCTTTGCCAATTCCTTCAGTGCAGCCTTGACATCTTCCTTCAGTACCATTGGTTCTTGATCATATGCCACCTCCTGAAATGGATGAACATCAATCAATTCTTTTTGGTACAGTGATTCTGTGTATTCTTTCCATCTTCTTTTGATACTTCTGAATCATTCAATATTTTGCCCATTGAATCTTTCAATATTGCAACTTGAAGCTTAAATATTTTCTTCAGTTCTTTCAGCTTGAGAAATGTCAAGTGTTTTCTTCTCTTTTGGTTTTGTAACTCCAGCTCAATGCACATTTCATTATAATATTTGGCTTTGTCTTCTTGAGCTGCTCTTTGAAATCTTTTGTTAAGCTCTTTTATCTTGTCATTTCTTCCATTTGCTTTAGCTACTCTCTGCTCAAGGACAAGTTTCAGAGTCTCTTCTAACATCCATTTTGGTCTTTTCTTCCTTTCTTGTCTTTTTAATGACTTCTTGCTTTCTTCATGGATGATGTTCTTGATGTCATACCACAATTCTTCTGGTTTTCAGTCATTGGTGTTCAATGCATCAAGTCTATTCTTTAGATGGTCTCTAAATTCAGGAGGGATATTATCAAGGTTGTATTTTGGCTCTTATGGACTTGTTTTAATTGTCTTCAGCTTCAACTTGAACTTGCATATGAGCAGTTGATGATCTGTTCCACAGTCATCTCCTGGTCTGATTTTGGCTGAAGATATTCAGCTTTTTCATTACCTCTTGCCACAGATGTAGTCAATCTGATTCCTGTGTATTCTATCAGGTGAAGTCCACATATACAGCCGTCATTTATGTTGTTGAAAAAATGTATTTACAATGAGTAAGTTATTGTCCTTTCAAAATTTTATCATGCGATTTCCAGTGTTATTCCTATCACCAAGGCTGTATTTTCCAACTACCAGTTACTGTTCTTTGTTTCTAACTTTTGCATTCTAGTCTCCAGTGATAATCAACACATCTTGATTGCATGTTTGGTCAATTTCAGACTGCAGAAGTTGGAAGAAATCTTCAATTTCCTCATCTGTGGCTTTGGTGGTTGGTGCATAGATTTAAACAATAGTAGTATTAACTGGTCTTCCTTATAGGTGTATGGTTATTATTCTGTCATTGACAGCATTGTACTTCAGGACAGATCTTGAAACAGTCTTTGTGATGATGAATACACCATTCTTCTTCAGTTTGTCATTCCAAGCATGGTAGATCATGTTTGTCTGATTTAAAATGGCCAAAATCAGTCCATTTCAGCTCACTAATGCCTAGGATATAAATCTTTATGCATTCCATTTCATTTTTTATAACTTCCAGTTTTCCTAGATTCATACTTAATACATTTCATGTCCTGATTATTAATGGATGTTTGCATCTATTTCTATTCATTTATTGTCATGCCACATCAGCCAATTGAGGTTCCCCAAAGCTTTACTCCATCCATATCATTAAGGTCGTCTCTACTCTGAGGAGTCATCTCTTCCCTAGTCAAATTTTGAGTGCTTTCTGGCGTGATGGGCTCATCTTCCAGCACTATATCGAACAGTGCTTCAGGTCTATTCATAAAGTTTTCCGGTAATATATCAGACCATGTTTCACTGCTATTCATAAGGTTTTCACTGGCCAATTCTTTGAGAAGTGGATGGTCTCTTCATTCTTCTGAGTCTTAGTCTGGAAGTGCTGCTGAAACCTGTCCACCATGGGTGACCCTGCTGGCATTTTGCAACACCAGTGGCATAGCCTTCAGCCTCACAGCAACAAGCAAGCCACCACAGGAGGACAAACTGACAGCCAAGTTCATCTCTCTTAGTTGTTCCTAACTACTCACTTCCTCACCTGCCTGCCTGCCCACCTACCTGCCTGGGGGCCCGGCCTTGGATAAAGCCATTCCCAGAAAGACCCAAGCCACAAGCCTGCCTACCCACCTCAAGGCCTTACCGAGGCTTAAATGAGACACAGGGTAGAAAGTGCTTGGCACAGTACTCAAACAAAAACAAATTTGTTGCCACTGAGTCAATTCTGACTCATAGCCACCCTGTAGGATAGAGTACAATTGCCCCATAGGGTTTCCAAGACTATCAATCTTTTTTTTTTAATTGTGACTTGGGTGAAAATTTACAGAGCAAATTCACTTTCCATACAACAGTTCACATACACTTTGTCTCGTGAAATTCACCACAATTCACCACAATGCAATAGCTCCCCTCCCACTTCCTCCCGATAGTTACCTCTATGCACTCCTGCCCCCTGAGCTGTCTCCCTGTGCATAAACAGCCCTCCTTCCTTCCATGATTGTTCTCTCCAAGGAGTGTATCTACCTCAGGAGTGTATATAACTCATATGCCTGGCTTTTGTTTGGCTGGAAGCCACAGGTGTGGGTTGAATTCCAGACCTGAAGGCAGCTAGGGGACATAGTCTCAGTGGTTCCACCAGGCTCTATCAGATCAGCAAACCTGGACCCTCTCCC
>NW_006921986.1:2605602-2650964 GCF_000298275.1 Orycteropus afer afer | reverse complement strand
CTGATTTATTTTATTATTTCTTGCCCAAATAAATCCTTAATTAAAAAATACAATGCATTTTCAATGCAAAATGGAAGCAGTGTTTGAGCATATTAATTGGTTATTTTGGAGGGGTTATTTCTGTCTTCTGTTTTGTTCGGTTTTTTGTTTTGTTGGTTTTTGCTTGTCTTGGTCAACATTAAGATATTCATTCGTTATAAGTAAAACCGTCAATTTTGCAATTTGGGTATAATGTTAACATGATTCCAGGAACATTTTTATCTATGATTTCTCAGCTGGACTAAGCTGGAAATAAAAAGAAATTGAGTACTTTTGGAACTCACTGAGATGGCTATACCACAAGCATACCTTATATTAAGAGTGATAAAAACCTAGCCTAAACAAAGGGAACATACTATCATTTTGATCTGAGCCCATTCAACATCAGGCATGGAAATCATTCTCTTCCCTGAAGTATTTGCCCTGCTGTGACCAGGGTCCCTGAGACCCTGAGCAGGGTCCTTGCCTTCTACTAACAAAGAATTGAACAGGAGAGGCAGAGTGTCCCCACAAATCAAAGTTTATAATAGAAAGGAGAGAGGTGGGGCTCATGAGGGAGAGAGAGGGGCCTTTGCCTACACTAGCCTCTGGTCTCTCACTGAACAAAGGATTTCCTATGGTTTATAAAAGGTTTTAGGCAGAAATAAGGCATCATTTTTTATAAAATGGGAGGGGATTTCTGAGATAAAGGTGGGGTTATGAAATCAGGCATGCACACAGGAAGTAGCCAAGATGGATTCCACTATAAAAGCTGTCAAAACAAAGATGGAACCATCATGAAGGCTGCTGGGATGTTTCTGGGATGTTGCACATGTGTGATGTCTCTGGACTCTGGTTGGTTCGAGTCCTAACAAGGGATTCCTATTCTTGACTGACTTTGACGGAAGATCACTTTGTTGGTCAAGTTGAATTTTACTGTGCTTGCTCTGTACCTGGTGAAGTACTTGAAGGACAGCTCAGGAGGTTTATCAGCATTTTACAGTGGTCAAGCTTGTGGGGCCTTTGAAAAGTAACTTACCTTGCCTAAGGGCCTGGTTTGTCAAGGCAAGCAGTGTCTGTTGCTAGCCTAGCGATGTGGTTGGTCTGCCCCCATAACTATTCCAAGAATTCTAAGTCAGGGGCTGCTTGATTCAGCCAGCCCTATCCCTCTCACTGGTGCCAGGACAATCTCACACTTCTTCCGAGTGGTTACCTCTTCCACCTAGTTCCTTCCCTATCCATCTCCCTGGTGACTGCAGCTGACATTTCCAGAACTGACCCTCAAATGGCCATATTCCCATCATTTCACTAAAGAGGGTTTCAACTTGGCAGCCCATAGAGTGTTCCACTTAATCTTAGTGACTACTGAGTGAGCAAGGAGCTCTGGTGGTACAGTGGTTAAAGCATTTGGCTGCTAACCAAAAGGTCAGCAGTTTGAACCCACCACACACTCCACAGAAGAAAGATGAGATAGTCTGCTTCCATAAAGATTTACAGCCTTGGAAATCCCATGGAGCACTTCTACTCTGTCCTGTAGAATTGCCATGAGTTGGAATAGACGCCACAGCAGTGGGTTACTGGGTGAGCACTGTGACTACTGTACCAGTCCTGTGCTGAGTACATTACATGCCTGAGCTCATGTAACTCGCACAACTGCCTCTATGCCAAGAAGTTTGAGGTCCAGGCACATTAAGGAATTTGGCCAAGGCCACAGAAGGATAGGATTCATATCCAGAGGCATCTGAATGTGAAATCTGTGCTCTTAGTGGGAGTTATAACAACAAACCTTGTGCCAGAGCAAGGAAAAGATGGAGGGGAGGGAGATTATCCTAAGACAATAAAGGGGAGAAGGCTTGTGAAAGCTTTCCAGATCAGAATGATGGCCAGGCCTCCTGGGTTCTGAGCCAAGGCAGCTGTGGGCAATCTCAGGTACAGGGCTGGGTTCCAGGCCTTCCCTCTCCGTGGACCCATGTGATCAGTTACTGTTAGTGGATTCTGACTCATGGCAACCCTGTGGTCGTAGTAGTGCTGAGCTTTGTAGGGTCTTCAGTGGCCGACTTTTGGGAAGATTACCAGGTCTTTCTTCCAAGGCACCTCTGAGTGGATTCAAATCTCCAACCTTTTGGTTAATAGTTGAGCACTTAATGGTTTGCACCGCCCAGAGATTCCAGAAAGCAGTTGTAGAGTCAATTCTGACCCATGGAAACCCCGGGAGGTTCAGAGCAGAGCTGCAGTCCATCCTCATATATCTGCTTTTCTCCATGAACAACTACATTAGTCACAGCTTTTCTTTTTTTTTTTTTTTTTTTTGGTTGCAAGTGACAAAGCTTAAAACAAACCAGGAAAAACAAAAGAGGTATTACCTTGAAAGACTCATAAAACTCAGAAGGGCAGCTGGGTCTCAGCAACAACTGAACTTGAGGCTTGAAAGCAACCTGGACTCCTCTTCTCTGTGTGTGTTCCCTTTCTTTCCTCGGACCACCCTCCTCCATGCAGCAGGAAACATGCTTCCACCAATCCTGATGCTACAGCATTAGCTGCCGGAGAAATAAGCCACTTTCTCCAGCTCTAATGGGACCACATCCCAGGCAGGGGTTCCATTTAGCAAGTCACAGATGGGTCACATGCATGCTCGGCCCATGTCCAGAGACGCAGGATACTATGCTCTCTCTAGAAACACAAGGTTGGGGTCTAAAAAGGATGAGAAGAGTCCTCAGCATGTTTTGGTTACTTCATGTTGCTCTTACAGAAAGCATACCACAAAAGGGTGGCTTTAACAAACAGGAGTTCCTTCTCTTACAGGTTTGGAGGCTAGAAGTCTAAGTTCAGAGTGCCAGGCTCTAGGGGCTGGGTGAAAGTCCCTTGACCTTGGGCTTCAGCTCTGCCTCTTGCTTCTGGCCCACTGAAGGTAAAGGCTTCTCTTAACACAGACAGCTGCTGGCTGCTGAGGCTGGCAAACCCAAGGTCGACAAATAAGAAGGCACACTCCTGATATTACCAAACCACACAGCAGACCATTGATTCCAGGTCATTACAAGTCCCAAGATGGGCAGACAACATCATGGGCTGCTGAATGACTTGGCAACATGCAGGAGTCCCGGGTGCCAAAAGCTGCAGACCATTCTCAAAATTTCTCCTCATATACTGGGAGCAGCCCACGTTCCTAAAGCAGCTACTCAGCTGCTCGCAGCAGATTCCACCATGGAGCTGATTACCAGTCTCACCATGGGGAATAATGACATTCAGCTGCCCAGCCACTCAAAACTAGGCCCAGCTAAGTTGACACATAACCTTAACTACCACAAAGACAAAGCGAGTCTTCATTCCCAGAAGGAAGGTGCTGGAGGAAGATGATGGAGCCCCAGCTGTCCATTCACTGCACACTGCTCTTCATCCTCTGTTATTTTCTCTCTCTAGTTCTGCCTCCTCAAAATTTGGACCCTTCTCCTCTACCCCCTGTGAAGTCTTTGAGATCTAACTGTGGCTCAGTTTCAGAACAAGAACCTCACTAGCTCAGCTCTACTCTTGGACAAACCTGTGTGCTGGGCTGCTTCATGGGCCACTTTGATCGGCCACCAAATGCACACAGGCCCTTTACTGAATTACCCAACATGGTCCTCTACGATGGTCCAGCTGTCAGTGGGTGTTGGGTGTACAGATCATGGTACGCACCATGACAGGCATGTGAATACCACACTTAGCATGCATTTTCTCTAATCCTTAAATGCTCTGTGAGATTGTCATTTTACAGTCAAGGAAACTGCAGCTCAGAAAAATCAAATAATTTTCCCAATAGGGCACACTAGTGAGTGGCAGAGCTGGGATTCAAACTTGGTGCCAAAGGCCTGGCTACCCACTTCACTGGTAGATATGCTGGCCAGGGCAGATAATGGTTTAGGAAAAAACCCAAACTTGAACTTTTAAATCCACACACTAGCTAATGGTATTTAATTTTAAAAAGGTAGACTTTTATTTATTCAGCAATTACACCTACTCTATTCCTCACTCGGGAGCTCTGGTAGCATAGTGCCTAAGGCATTTGACTATTAACCAGAAGGCTGGCAGTTCAAACCCACCAGCCACTCCTTGGAAGGAAGATTGGGCAATCTACTTCCATAGTGATACCACGCTGGAAACCCAAGGAGGGGTCACTATGAGTTGGATCCGACTTGACGGTAATGAGTTTGGCTTTTTTTTTGTTTTTTGGTTACTCCTCACTTAGTGACATGGTTAGATTGCAAAGACCAGGTCATTACATGAAAATTGGAGTTTGCAAAAATGGAGGGTGAACACATCAGCTCACAAAGTGGAGGACAATTATATCATTATATAACTTCCAAATTACATCTTTATGTAACTGCCAAACCACTGAGAATCGTGGCCCAGCCAAGTTGACACATAGCCTTAACCATCACTACCAGCATTATCTCACCTCACACCCCAGCATTCATTTCTGCCAGATGTATGTCACCAATGTGCAAAATAGATAGTATGTGAAATGTCAGATAATGAGAGAGTCAAGAAGTGAGGAGTAGTTGTATTCATCCGGCTTCTCAAATGCCAGTCCCTGGAAGGAGACACCAACAAACCACCACCACCACCAAAAGGCCAAGCCATCCCTTCTGCAGTTCTCACATTGAGCCAGCAGAGGGAGCAAAGGTCCAGGCTGACAACAGGCAGGCCCGACTACAGGCGGAACAAGGTGGGCAACTGCCCCAACTGGGCATCCAGGGTGCCATGAACAAAGAAGTCTTGGATATCCTTTCAGATGATTGAAGCTACAATGAGGGAGTCCTGAGGAGATCTGAGAACAGTCCTGCAGAAAGGTGGCGGGAAGATAATGACTAACCTCTGCAGAAGTAGATTGCCCAATCTTCCCTCCCAGGAGTGGTTGGTGGGTTTGAACACCAGACTTCTGGTTAGCAGTCAAATGCCTTAGGCACTACATAACCAGAGCTCCCAACCTACCCTATTCAGACAAAAGTGTCAGGGAATGGAAGAACCAGAAATACCTCAGATGCAAAACAAAGTTTACCTTGCTCACAGCTCAGCTGTCAGCAACAAATAGTAAATAGCAGGAGCCCACTTCCAACCTGCCAACATTTGCTGTTGTCAGTGAGAGGGGAAGAAGTGTTCTTCTATCACATTCTATCAGCTTAGGGCTGGTGGTTCAAACCCACCAGCCACTCCTAGGAAGGAAGGTTGGGCAATCTACTTCCATAGTGATACTGCCTCAGAAACCCAAGGAGGGGTCACTATGAGTTAGATCAGACTTTATAGCACATAACAACAACAAAGAATAGAAGCTCTGGTGGTGTAGTGCCTAAGGCACTTGACCACTAACCAGAAGGCTGGCAGTTCAAATCCACCAGTCACTCCTCAGAGGGAAGACTGCACAATCCACTTCCATAGTGATACCGCCCCAAAAACCCAAGGAGGGGTCGCTATGAGTCAGATCCAACTCTATGGCAGTGAGTTTGGGTTTTTTTTAATTTGGGAGTAGAGGAAGATTTGAGAAGGAAGTGTAGGCACATTCAAGACATGGACAGTTCCTCTGGCAAATTCAGCCAGGACCTGCCAGGGTCAGGACAGATCTAGCTTAAACAGTTCAAGTTAACATTGCACAGTTAGTGTTCTGTCAGTCTCCACATACAACAGTAGCGGCAGCTGTCACACACCCAGCAACTGACTGCTCAGGACTTCTCAAAGGCGCAGAGGACATGAAAGCAAAACTGTGGCTCACCTCGGCTCAACCTGCATTTGTATTAGAGATGATATCACAAACGTGGATTAATGAAAAATAGCCTGTTACCTCAAGTGATCTCTTCTGGCTATAAAATGTTTGGTTACCTAGTGCCACTCCAGAAATACCACAAATCAGATAGCTTTAACAAATAGGAGTTTATTCTCTTACAGTTTTGGAGGTTAGAAGTCCGAGTTCCAGGCGCCAGGCTCCAGGGACTGGGTGAAAGTTGCTCGACCTTGGGCTTCAGCTCTGCCTCTTGTGCCCGGCCCACTGAAGCTGGAGACATCTCTTCTCTCAGGCAGCTGCTGGCTGCTGAGGCTGACAAACCCAAGTTGACAAGTGAAAAGGCACAGTCCTCATATTACCAAACCACACGGCAGGCCATTGATTCAAGTCCAGAAAAAGCCCAAGGTCAGCAGGGCGTGACAGGCTACTGAATGCAAACTTGGCTACATGCAGGGTCCAAGCGTGCCATAAGCTGGAGACCTTCCTCAAAGCTTCTCCTTATATACAGGAAGCAGACCACCTCTCTAAAGCAGCTACTCAGCTGCTCCACTGGATTCCATCATGGAGTTAATTCCCATCTCACCACGGGGAATAACTACATCCAGCTGCCCAGACACTCAACCAGGCCCAGCCAAGTTGACCTTAACTACCACAGTGCTCTCCAACATCTTCCCAAGGAGCTCCAGTGGCTCAGTGGCTAAAGCATTTGGCTGCTAACTAAAAGGTGGGTGGTTTGAACCCACCCCCTTCTCTGTGGGAGAAGGATGAGGCAGTCTACTTCCATAAAGATTTACACCCTTGGAAACCTTGTAGGGCAGTTCTACTCTGTCCTGTAGGTTACTGCGAGTCAGACTCGACTCATTGGCAGTGGGTTTTAACATCTTCCCTGAATTTCTTGGCTCTCATGAACCTAAAATGTATAAAAAGCAGCTGTTCACCACCACAGGATAAGCTGTTATTGAGCACTGTTTTCAATGATGCATAGCCATATCTATGGGGAAGTTAAAAAAGTAAAGCACACAAAATCCATTGAGGCCACAAAGTGAAGTTTGCTGTGTGTAAATTGGAAAACAATTAACCAGGATGTAGGGGGATGTTGGAATGCAGCCAGTGACAAATGATTGTGTGACAAGTGAATCACAACCATGCTGAGGGGTGGAGAAGGAGCTGACCTAAGTAATTTTAGCAAGCAGTTGTGACTGGGTACTGTAAGGCCAAAAACAAAAGAACTAACTGTATAAGAACACTGTACTCTAGGTGGTAAATGTGTTTCTCACGGGAATATCATTTGGGAATTTTGAAACTACATGTACCTTAGGTTTGAACAATTAAATGAAAATATTGTCAATATTAAAAGCCAGGTTTCCTCACTATAGGAAAAATAAGATAAACATAAGGGAAGGAGGAATGCTAGGATGAACCTTTGGTGGTGGACTGCAGTCAGAGGCATTAGTGCAGACTCATATGTTATGTGTGTGTGTGTGTGTGTGTGTATGCGTATATATATTCAGATAGGTACAGAAATAAGTATGTCGTCGTTGTTGTTATGTGCTGTTGAATCAGACCCAAGTGCTATCAAGTCAGCTCTGACTCATAGTGACCCTATGTACAACAATATGAAATGCTGCCCAGTCGTGAATCATCCTCACAATCCTTGCTATACCTGAGCCCATCATTACAGCCACTGTGCCAGTCCATCTTGTTAAGGGTCTTCCCCTTTTACACTGACCCTTCACTTTACCAAGCATGATATCCTTATCCAAAGAATTGTCCCTTCTGACTACATGACCAAAGTAGGTGAGACAAAGTATGGCCATTCTCCCTTCCAAAGAGCATTCATGCTGCAGTTCTTCCAGGACAGATTTGTTTGCTCTTCTGGGAGCTCATGGTATTTTCAGTATTTTTCGCCACCAGTATAACTCAAAGGCATAAGCTCTTCTTTGGTCTTCTTTGTTCGCTGTCCAGCTTTCACATGCATATAAGGTAATTTAAAATACCATCACTTGGGTTGGGCACACCTCAGTCTTCAAAGTGACATCTTTGCTCTTCAAAACATTAAAAGATATTTTTATTTTTATATCTATTTATTCATTATTCATTTATCTATCTATCTAAATATCTATTTATTTATTTATTTTGCACCCACCTCCCCTCCCACCCCGGTAACCAACAAAGAAAGTTTCCTTTCATATATAAACCTTTCCTTGACTTTTTACAATAACGAACTAATACAATATTTGTCCTTTTGTGATTGACTTATTTCACTCACCATAATGTCCTCCAACTCGGAAGGAAGGTTGGGCAATCCTACTTCCGTAGTGATACTGCCTCGGCAACCCAAGGAGGGGTCACTATGAGTCGGGTCTGACTCGATGGCACATAACAACAACAACGTCCTCCAAGTTCACCCATGTTATGTAGTGTTTTGCAAATTCTATATTATTCGTTAAGGAGATTTTTTGCAGCAGATTTGCCCAGTGCAAGATGACACCTGATTTCTTGACTACTGTTTCCATGAGTGTTGATTATGGATCCAAGTAAAATGAAATCTTTTGACAACTTCATTCTTTTCTCCATTTATTGTGACACTGCTTATTGGTCCAGTTGTGAGGATTTTTGTTTTCTTTATGTTGAGGTGTAATCCAAACTGAAGACTGTGTAGCCTTTGATCTTCATCAGTAAGTGCTTCAAGTCATCTTCACTTTCAGCAAGCAATGTTGTGTCATCTGCATATCACAGGTCATTAATGAGTCTTCCTTCAATCCTGATGCCATGCTCTTTTTCAGAAAGTCCAGCTTCTTGGATCATTTGCTCAGCATACATACTGTGTAAGTATGGTGAAAGGATACAACCCTGACGTACACACTTCCTGATTTTAAACCATGTTCCCTTGTCCTATTCGAACGATATAGACTCTTGGTCTATGTACTGTTTCCTCATGAGCATAATTAAGTATTCTGGAATTCCTAATCTTCATAACTTTATCCAAAATTTCTTAATGATCCAGTCTTCCTGCACTGTATTGGACAATGTTCTGGGCTATTCATAAAGTTGCCTAGTAATGTATCAGTGTTTCTCTGCTATGCATAAAGTCTTCCCTGGCCAATTCTTTGAGAAGTGGATGGTGTCTTTCTTCTTCCTAGTCTGTCTCAGTCTGTAAGCTACATTGAAACTTGTGCACCGTGTACAACCCTGCTGGTGTTTCAAACACCAGTGGCACAGCCTCAAGCCTCACAGCAACACACAAGCCACTACAGTATGACAAACTGACAGTTTGTCTCTCTTAACTGTTTGATACCTCTCCTCCTTCCCCTTACCTGGATCCTGCCACTCTGTCTTCTCAGCTTTTTCCCTCCTTCCTGCCTCTTGGGTGGAGTCATGGAACAGAGAAAGGACATTTGTGGGAAAACTGGTGACATCCAAATAAAGAAGTGGTTTATTTAATAGTGTTTTACTACTGTCAGTGTCTTCGTTTTGATCACTGTGCTACAGTGATGTAGGATTTTAACCAAGGCAAACGTGAAGGGAATAAAGGAACTCCCTGGACTGCTTCTCCAACTTTTCTGTAAGTCTAAAATTACCTCCAAATATAACAAATCATTATCTAAGGAGAGAGATGTTATGGAGAAATCCACTGAGGAAAGTCAGCTCTGATCTAATCACTTAGCCATTCGAGACAAAAGAATTAGCTATCATTTAATTAAGCCTGATAAATTACACTACCACAGTTATGTTTTCTCTGTTCAAGGAGTCAACAATTAAAAAACAACACATTGGGTTTCACTTTTTTTTATTTTTAACTCTGTGTTGGTAGTACAAAGTCTTTAAAGTACAAACCAGACAGTTAAAAACACATTTGACACTCAAAACAGTGAAAATTTTCCTTTATAAATTTTTACATCAAGGTGGTAGCCAACCCATTTATTACACCATGAAGCTATCCACTCACTGTTAGTGTTTTGCACGCTAAGTTTGCTGTTGGTTCCCAATCCTTCTAAAAAAGGAGGGAAAACACAACACCTGTAAACATCAGTTGCTTTGGGAACACTTACCAATTCTCATTGCATAATAGAAACTAGTAAAAAGCTTACATGTCAAAAATATCGAATGTTTAATGTTTGGCATATTTTAAAGCCAGCTAGACAAAAACTGCTCAAGTATTAGAAAATATTCAAAACGTACTATTGTTATAAATACAAGTTTAAATATTTTTGAGTATTCTCTTGCCTGTGGTATTGCTATTAAGAAAGAGTGCTCTGACCTGAATAAAATTAAAAAATAATTAAAGCTGAGGAATATCCTACATTTTATCCCTCACCACTTTGAGGGCGCAATATATTTAAAGAGGAAAAAAAAATGCGGCTTTTTTGTTCTCGACCGCATGTATATTATTTACAGTAATACACACAAAAAGAAAAAGTTCCTATATTGCAAGTTTCTGACTTCAGTGAAGTTTATTTTCACACTGACTTCTGCTCCACTGTGGATAGGTATGTACACAGGACACCTTTTACTAGCTTAGCTGTCAGAAAAAATACACATTAAATTGCATCTACCTCTCATTTAAAAGCTTAGAAATTTTAAGTATGGTGCCAGAAACAGAACGGAATCAGTATATTTACAGTAAATACCTTAAAATATGTTTTTCTGGAAGTCATCTTTCAGGAGTCCAATGAGAAATGTACTTTTTCTCATTGAAATGAAAGAAATGGCTGTGGCAGCACACCAGCAACACTGACATGAGGCAGGTCCTGGCGATGTCCTGGGTCCTGGGAAGGGGAAGATGGCAGAAGGCTCCCTGACCTTTCGCCCCAGACCTACCCATAAGAGTATTACTATCTTGGCCCCTGGGTTCTTTCAGGTTCTTCATGAACTGTGCAAAGTTTTGTTTTGTTTCTTAAAAAAAAAAAGGCTTTCCCCCATCTAAAAAAACCAAACTCACTGCCATCGAGTCAGAAAGGAGAACTAAATAATAAGCATTAGTTACACGATGGAACCAGGAAGTGTACCAAGAAAAACATGCCAGAGGTAGGTGCGGGCCCATCTTTCACGAGAAGTGGGTTGTTTTGTTTTGGTCTTGGGTAATCAAAACAAGACTATTTTGCTTGAGTTACAACCACTTTCTGCCTTTATTCAAAGGGTGAAACAAGAATTGCTTAGCTCAAGTTAAAAATAAACCACCAAACTCTCCACCTTTTAGAAGCGACCTAGAGGTGGCATGGTGGAGGCAGGAGTGAATCAGTGTTGCATTCATGGTCTAAGAATCCAAAGTCTAGGATCTGGTCCCATCCAACTTCACAATCTCATGGGGATCACTTCTCAAAGCTAGACTAGATCATCTCCAAGGAGCTTTCTCCATAAAGATTCATCTTTTACATTCTGTAACAATTAAAGTGTAAGAAATTCTTCTTACAACTAGTATCAAAAAAGAGATGTGACGGTTGGGGAAACACGCAAATGCACATACACGTGTATGATCCCCAAGCATAAACTTGGACTGTACGTGAACAATGACACTGTACGTGTTACAGGAAAAACTGCAGTGTACCTCAAGATGGGCAACCGGGAGGGGTGATGGTCGAGGAGATAAAAAATTAGCTCTTTCCTTCCCTGGAAATGTAATAAATTTTTCATCAGGCTTTTTAAACCAAAACTTGTTTAAAGCAAAGAGAATTCCGTAACCAGCCTAGGAACAGTATTCTCTTTTAGGTGTGATCCACATGCTTGCAGACTCCGTGAAAGACACTGTATGAATGATATAAAAAAGATTCCCTATGCAACTTCATAGCTCTTAAGTTTTCAGTCTCTCGGAACTCTTCAGTCACTCCTGCAGGAGAAAACAAAAAAAGGCAAAACTTTACAAAAGGGAAAGGTCTCATCACTTTTTAATCTGCCTGCATGCTTAAATACAGAGGCATGGTAATCCGCACTTACCCTTCTCCCATTTTATTAAAAAAAAGCGTTCATTCATAAATATATTGGAAACTTAAAAAAAAAAAAAAAAAAAAAAGGAGTTTAAGGATCACTGTTCCAAAAGTACCTCATTATTCAAGTTTTACAAACCAAAAAGAATAGACTGAGGGCAAGAGTAGACTGAGAGCATCAGTCTGTTTCAACTACATGTGTCCGATGTGACAGGTGAGCATCCTCCCTGCAATTCCTATTCACTCCTTCTCAGCAGCATGCTGTTTATTACTGTGGTATACAATAAAACATTTGCCATTTCATATTTTTACATGTACAATCAATTCAGTGACATTATGTTCATACTGTTCAATCTTCACCACCATCTGTTTCCAAATTTTTCCCTCACCCTTAAAGAAGCTCAGTGCCCCCTAAGCAAGACTCCTTTCTCCCTCTCCCATCACCCCTGGCAACCACTAATAAGCTTGAGTTCGAATACATTTGCTTATATTAGGTATCTCATGCAAGGGAGATCATACACTATTTGTCACTTTGTGACTGACATGTCACTTGACATAATGTTTCCAAAGTTCATCGTGTTGTAGCATGTAACAGGACTTCATTTTTCTTTATGGCTGAGTGATACGCCATTGTATGTATGTACCATTTTGTTGATCTGTTCATCTGTTGATGAACATTTAAGTTGTTGCTACATGTTGGCTACTGAGAATAGTGCTGTAATGAACACTGATGTACAAGTTCATTTGTGTTCCTCTTTTCAATTATTTTGGGTATATATATACCTAGGACTGGCATTGCTGAGCCATATGTTAAGTTTACATTTAACTTTCCGAGGAACTGCCAAAGTATTTTCCATGGTGGCTAAACATTTATCCACCAGCAATGGACAAGATTTCCCATTCCTCTACATGCTCACTAACATTTTTTATTTTCTGTTTTTTGAATCATAACCATTGTACCTGTTGCCACTGAGTGATTCTGACTAATAGCAACTCTATAGTACAGAAAAGAACTGCCCTATAGGATTTGCAAAGGATCCGACTCATAGCGACCCCTCCTTGGATTTCCAAGGCAGTATCAGTATCACTATGGAAGTAGATTGCCCAACCTTCCTTCTGATGAGTGGCTGGTGGGTTTGAACCACTGTTAGCAGTCAAATGCCTTAGGCACTATGCCACCAGAGCTCCCACTCTTCACAGAAGCAGACTGCCACATCTTTCTCCCATGGAGCAGCTGTTGAGTTCAAACTGTCAGTCTTTCAGTTGGTAGCCAAGCACTTTCCATCTGACATCAGCAATGATATCCCTCATTCCTCATCCTCTTCTGAAACCACCTTGAATTTTTGCCAGTATCCTGTCAATATACTGCTGCAACCATTTTTTAATTATCTTCCACAAAACTTTACTTGGATGTGATATTAATGATACTGTTCACTAATTTCTGCATTATGTTGGATCACTTTTCTTTGGAATGGGCACAAATACGTATCTCTTCTAGTCAGATGGCCAGGTAGCTGTCTTCCGTATTCTTGGTATAAACGACTGAGCATCTCCAGCATTAATTCTAACAATCTGTCCTTGTCAATGTCTACATTTACATTACAAATGAAGCACATTGGTTTTATACTTTCCAGATGGCTTCTTACAAGTATCTCATCTTATTAACAGTTATGTAGGTTTTTTACTCCTGCTTTGAAGACTAGAATAATTTAGGACAGGATGAAAACTTTAGAATTGCCAGTATATGTTGAAATGTACCCCATGCAGGTAAATCTAGACAAGGGTAAGGAACAAAAAACTCTTTTAATCAGCCAAAATGGTGTTTACTTATAAATGCTAAACAAAAACAAAAATGAAACCAGATTGCAAAACTATGGGAAAATAGCAAGAAAGTCAATAGGCATTTCTTAAGGACATGCTTTTTATTTATTTTACAATTCATCCTTCAAGACATATAGTCTAATGTATATTATTCTTTTATGCCATTCATAAAATTCATAATGTTACGAGAGAGAGGAGGAGAAAGAGAGGGAGAAAGAAAGGAGATTTCCCAAACAAAATGGGTTGAATAAAAGACCCTTCTCACCTTAGCTGAAAAGGAAATAAAACACTGTCTCCTAAAACAGCACAAATCAAGTTTTTAATCACAGATGAAGTGAGTGAACTCTTCCACTGCATTGCCACAACCTAGCACGGCTCTACGACGACTGTCCTGTTGGGCTGAACAAAGTCAAGTCCAAGAATACTTCCTCTTGAAAGTTGTTTAATACAAAAGACGCTAATCAGAGAAAAAGGTAGAAAGACCAGAGGTGGCGTAATATAAAAATGGTCCTAAGAGAAATTAAAGATGTAAAAAACAAGAGAGAATTTTCCCAGTAAAACTTTAAACTAGGCCATTTCTGGAAAAGAGGTATCCAACTATTTTTACGTCTCCTCCTCTTATCACTCACTCCCTTCGACCTAGACTTTTTTTTGCATCAAGGAAAATAACAAAGCCAAGGGCCTAGAATGTAGTGTTCTATCCCCACAAGAGTTTTCATTCCAAGTTATAAGAGTTTCCCATTTAGAGCTCTTGGCAAAGATTCAACTGACTGTGAGGAGAGGAGGGGCTGGAGGTTGAGATCAACCACGTCAGCCTGATCATCATTGCCTACAGAATGAGACCCCCAATAAAAGCTCTGGACCCTGAATCTCTATTACCTTCCTACTTGCATATGGTGTATACTCTAATACTGTGTGTAAGAGCTTTGAGCGGGGAAAGTGAAAAACACAAAGTGCTGCTAGAGAACTCGCTAACACCACAATTTAAACAACAACAAAAAAAGTTATTCTTTTAAGCTCTATTAACAGTTACCCAGCACTGATCTTTAGCATTGATCTCTCCCACTTCACAAACACACACTTATTTAAAAAAAAAAAAAGAAAACACCCATCACCCATTACATTTGCTTTCATTCCTATCATAATGGGCCCTACCACATTTAATAAGCCTATTCACTCTCTTCTGGGAAAATTTGGTGATTATAGTCTTACATAAGTCAATGCTTATTATGAGTCAGTCTGCTTCCATGAAGATTTACAACCTTGGTGACCCTATGGAGCAGTTCTACTCTGTCCTATAGGGTCACTATGAGTTGGAATCAATCCTATGGCAGTGGGTGAGTGGGTACCTTGTTCATTTGAGGAAAGAAGATACACTAAATAGCCCTGGATTCATAGAAGAGACACTTATTACCATGGGAAAAGTCACTTTACTCAATCTCAGTTTTCAAAATTGTAATAATATATCTGCTCAACCAAACTCAAACAGTTGTGAATATTAAATAAATATATATCAAAGTCACTAATAAAGTTAAAAGCACTACACAGATACAAGTTATTGCTGTTAGTTGTTACCGACATGTTCCAACTTACGGTAACTCCATGAAGAGAGCTGCACTGCTCCATACCGTGTTCTTAGCTGTAACCTCAAGGGAAGCAGTGCCACTGAGTGGGTTCAAACCACCAACCTTTAGTTTGGCAGTCAAGCAAAAACAACTTGTGCCACCTAGGAACTCTGCAAATAGTTTTTTGCCACTCTCTTTTTCAATTTCTATTCCTTTTATAGTTACTTAAATTCTAACTCCTCTAAAAGCTATTCCTGTTGCATTAATAGGAACATCGATTTCTCTCCCTCACTGGAACTTTTCAACAGCTTTCTGAACCTCTAGTTATTTACTTATAGTGAGCTCTGGTGGCATAGTAGATAAAGGTATTTGGCTGCTAACCAGAAGGTCAGTGGTTCAAACCTACCAGCTGCTCCACGTAAGGAAGATGGGGCAAGCCACTTCCATAAACATTTAAAGCCTTGGAAACTTGATGGCAGTGAGTTTGGCTTTTTGGTTTTTGAGTTATTTACTATCATGTTTTAATAACAGCTGTATATATCCAGACACTAAGTGCATTACAATATACAAATTTTTTTTTTTTTTAAAGTCAATGCTTATTTTGAAAATATCGATCCAATTCCAATTCTGTTCTATTCTGACAGCCACTGCAGACGCAGCACTTCTTCCTAACCACCAGAGCGAGGTAGTACACTAAAGGGCACAGTCCTTTGGACTGCCAAAGCTACCAATATTAGCCACAAGCTTGGGGTTTCCCATGTAGCCCCGCTTCTTACCTGCTGGCTACAAACTGAGTGTTTCCCACTAACCCCTCAGTATGCCAGTCATAAGTTTGGAGGCCCAGCCCCTGAGCAGCTCAAAAGTCCACCCATATGAACAACATCAGATTCTGATCTTGTTGAAAGATACAATATAGGACCATATAGTTTAAAGACATGACTGGATTAATACTTTTCTAGAATACATTCAAAAAATTTTTTTTTTAAAGTTGGGGAAAGTTGTCTACAGAAACAGACTTAAGGAAACAGAAATACCATTTGATCCAGGAATCCCACTACTAGGTATATATCATAGAAATAAGAGTCATGACGCAAACAGAGAGACAGGCACACCCAAGTTCATTGCTCAACAGGAAGAAGATGGAAACCACCTAAGTGCCCATCAACAGATGAATGCATAACCAAACTACGGGACGCACACACAACAGACTACTACACAACATTAAAGAACAATGATCAATCTACGAAACGTAGTATGGCATGGATGAACTCAGACCCCATTATAATGAGTGAAGTTAGTCAATCACAAAAGGACAAATACTGTATGAGACCGCTAGTGTAAAAAGTCAAGAAAGGGTTTTTTTTAAGAAAAGGAAAGAATCTTTGATGGTTACCAGGGGTGGATGTGGAAGGGTGGGTAAACCACTACCTAGAGGGTTGTTGTTGTTTGTTGTTAGGTGCCATTGAGTTGCTTCCGATTCATAGCGACCCCATGCACAGCAGAATGAAACACCACCCGATCCCATGCCAGCTCCATGATCCTTGCTATACTTGAGCCCAATGTCACAGTCACCGTGTCAATCCATTGTGGAACAGACCATCAACTGCTCATATGCAAGTTCAACTTGAAGTTAATGACAATTAAAAGAAGTCCACGAGAGCCAAAATATGATCTATAATATATCCCTCCTGAATTTAGAGACCATCTAAAGATTAGGTTTGATGCACTGAACACCAGTGACTGGAAACCAGATGAATTGTGGGAGGATATCAAGAACATTATCAATGAAGAAAGCAAGAGGTCACTAAAAAGACAAGAAAAGAAGAGAAGATCAAAATGGATGACAGAAGAGACTCTGAAACTTGCTCTTGAGCAAAGAGTAGCTAAAGCAAATGGAAGAAATGACAAGATAAAAGAATTGAACAGAAGATTTCAAAGAGCAGCCCGAGCAGACAAAGCCAATTACTATAATGAAATGTGCAAAGATCTGGAGTTAGAAAACCAAAAGTGAAGAATACACTTAGCATTTCTCAAGCTGGAAGAACTGAGGAAAAAATTTAAGCCTCAAGTTGCAATACTGAAAGATTCTAAGGGCAAAACATTGAATGATGCAGGGAACATCAAAAGAAGATGGAAGAAATACACAGAGTCACTGTACCAAAAAGAACTGGTCGATCTTCATCCATTTCAGGAGGTGGCATATGATCTAGAACCAATGGTACTGAAGGAGGAAGTCGAAGCTGCAACGAAGGAATTGGCAAAGAACAAGGCTCCGGGAATTGACGGAAAACCCATTGAGATATTTCAACAAATGGATGCCACACTGGAGGCACTCACTCAGTTATACCAAGAGATTTGGAAGACAGCTACCTGGCCAACTGACTGGAAGAGAGCCATATTTGTACCCATTCCAAAGAAAGGTGATCCCACAGAAAGTGGAAATTATCAAACAGTATCATTAATACCACATGCAAGTAAGATCTTACTGAAAACAATTCAAACATGGTTGCAGCAGTATATTGACAGAGAATCTAGAGGGTAGACTCATATTAACTTGGCTGAAGGGAAACTTAAAGAAAAGAGAAGAAACAGACTTATGAGTCCGCCAGTAATATTCATCCTAAGTCCTGGAGCCCTGTGCATGCATCAGTCACCAGAAATTTGCCATGCTTCAAGGCACAAACTTCTTGGTAAGAGTATTACCTTGTACCACGTTCTCTGAGCACTCGGTGGTCACGTGCCTGCAGGTTGTGGTAAATGAAAATCTGACACCGAAACCTTGCGGCAGTACTGCTGTGTGCCATCCTGGCAGGGGCCGATTAACAGGAAGATACCAGAATCTACTGTGTGTTTGTAGTCCATTCAGTCTGTCCCTGGTTTAAATTGTGCTAAATTTTATTAATATTAATCCCTCGGTATTTTAATAAAGGCTCCATGTTTACTTGAAAAGCACAATAGATTCATACAAATTAGACTTTAATTTCCCAGCTCACACAGTATTAAGAACTGCACATTCCTTGGGCCACGCTGCAGACCTACTAAACCAGAATCTATGGGGTGGACTAGGACTCTGCTTTCTTACAAGGTGCCTAGTTGATTCTAATGCTCACAAAGGTAGCTAAGCCAGGGGGTCACACCCAGTACTACTGTTTGTATCTGATAATAACCATAAGAATGACATTCTTCGGGGGAGAGGGGGTGACTTCTGCAAACACTCCATAGTCAGCTAATGTCACAAAAATTACAGCAAAGAAATGGGAGAGGAGACAGATATGATGAAATTGTATAAAGGCTGACACCTTAATTAAAAATCTCAATAATTCAATCTGAATTATAAAATTTCAGAATTAAAAAAAAAAGTTATTTGAAAATATTCAACAACTAGAATTAGGTAAATCTACAGAGGTCTATTTTAACAACCAAAAGAATGGCATACTGACACACCCATGCAGCAAACACTAAGGGCCAACTATGTACACGGAGCTACCCAACAGGCACAGCAAAGATCAGCAGGCCCAGGCCTGGGCCTCAAGGAGCTCAGAGCTTATAGATAGGAAGTGTAAGCAATCACTTTCAACCCCAGGCAAAATAAGATAGGTGACATAAAAGTAAAAGCAAGGCACCAAGATGGCTTCAGATGACACACTGGTTTCAGTGGTAGAATTCTCACCTTCCCTATGGGAGACCTGGTTCGATTCCTGGCCAACGTACTTCACGCACAGCCACCACCCAACTGTCAATGGAGGCTTGTGCTGCTGTGATGCTAAAAAGGTTTGAGTGGAGCTTCAAGACTAAGACAAAACGAGGAAGAAAAGCCTGGCAATCTACATCCAAAAATCACCCAGTGGAAACGCTATGGATTACAGCGGCCTGATCCATAATCATCACTGGGGCGGGGCAGGGCTGGGCGGCATTTTGTTCCATTGGGCATGAGCTCACCATGAGACGGTGGCTGACTCAGGGACAGCTAACAACAACAACACGATGGTTCTGGGGAGGGAAAATTAAGCTCTCATGTAAGGAGGAGGTTTCCTTACAAAGCAGCCTTGAAAGTTGGTCAGCTATCAGAAAGCAAATCTAGGGAAAAGCATTTTAGAAAATAAAGCCATGAGTTTGCAGGCACAAATAAGCATGGTGTGTTCTGGGGAACAAGAGGTACATGTGTATGGTAGCTAAGGTTATGTGTCAACTTGTCTGGACCTGGTTTTGAGTGGCTGGGCAGCTGGATGTAGTTATTGCCCATGATGAGACTGGCAATCAACTCCATGGTGGAATCTACTCGAGTACCTAGCTGAGTACCTGTCTTGTTGTTGTTGTTGTTCATGGTGGAATCTACTCGAGTACCTAGCTGAGTACCTGTCTTGTTGTTGTTGTTGTTGTTGTTAAGTGCTGTTAAGTCGGCCCTGACTCATAACGACCCCTCCTTGAGTTGCCGAAGCAGTATCACTACGGAAGTAGATTGCCCAAGTTTCCTTCCGAGAAGTGGCTGGTGGGTTTGAACTGCCAGCCTTCTGGTTAGCTGTCAAGTGCCTTAGGCACTATGCTACCAGAGCTCCTGAGTACCTGTCTTAGAGATGTGCTACTTCCAGTATATAAGCGAAATTTCGAGAAAGGAAGGAGTTCCAGTGGTGTAGTGCCTAAGGCATTTGACTGCTAACCAGAAGGTTGGAGGTTCAAATCCACCAGCCACTTCGCAGAAGGAAGACTGGGCAATCTACTTCCGTAAAGATTTACTACCTCAGAAATCCAAAAGGGGTCACTCTGAGTCAGAATCAACTTGATGGCAGTGAGTTTTGGTCTGGTTTGAGAAAGGTCTCTGCAGCTTTTTGGCATGCTTGGACCCTGCATATAGCCGAGTCATCGTTCAGCAGCACGTCATGTTGTCTGCCGATCTTGGACTGTTAATGGACTTGAATCAGGGGACTGCCATATGATTTGGTAATATCAGGACTGTGCCTTTTCACTTGTCAACCTTGGGTTTGTCAACCTCAGCAGTTAGCTGCTGCCTGAGTGAAGAAAGCCTCTAGCTCCAGTGGGCCAGGTGCAAGAGGCAGAGCTGAAGCCCAAGGCTGAGGGGCTTTCACCCACCCCCTAAACCTGGCACTTTGAACTCGGACTGTTAGCCTCCAAAACTGAGAATAAACTTCTGTTTGTTAAAGCCACCCACCTGTGGAATTTTTCTTAGAGAACCAAAACAATGTGTTTATCGTGTACTTCTTCTCTGGGGTTTATTGAGCAGTTAGATAAAGTGGCAGGAGATAGGCTGGAGGAGGGGAGGGATCATGTTTGTACAGGGAATAGCTGAAATCCTGGTAGAGGAACAAGGATGTAACTATGCAGGGCAGTAACAGGGCAGAGGAAATGAAAGGATGCCACACAGATGGAGAAGTACCAGGGAAACACTGTATTCAGGAAACAGTTTCAAGGAGAGCAGGTCACCAATGTAAAAATGCTTCTTCTTGTTATTTGCCGTCGAGTCGGCCCCGACTCATAGCGACCCCTCCTTGGGTTTCCGAGGCAGTATCACTACGGAAGTAGGATTGCCCAACCTTCCTTCCGAGGAGTGGCTGGTGGGTTTGAACCGCCAGCCTTCTGGTTAGCAGTCAAGTACCTTAGGCACTATGCTACCAGAGCTCCCGTAAAAATGCTTAGGAAGGTTGAAAGAGCTAAGGGCCAAAACAAACAAATACAGACTTCTGGGCAATTAAAACCGTATACTGGAAAAATATCACTTACATATTTTTTTCAACAAAAAAGAAACCTATATACAGTATACTTCCTGTGTGTCAGGACATACAAACCAAAATGTTAGTGTTTGGCTCCAGACAGGAGGATTGATGGATGTTTTATCTCCTTTTTGTGTTCCTGCATTGTCTGATTATTCCAGGATACGAACGTATTACCTACACAATAAAAAGGGGGAAGTGGTGGCTCGGAGGTAGACTTCTCATCTTCCATGTGGAAGACCCAGTTTGATTCCTGGCTGATGCACCTTGGGCACAGTGACCACCTGTCTGTCATGACAGATTGTGTGTTGCTGTGATGCTGCACGGGTTTCTGAGGAGATTCCAGAGAAGGACAGGAAGAAAGGCCTGGCAATTCACTTCTGAAAATAAGTCAATGAAAACCCTAGGGATCGCAATGGTCCAATCCACAACTGATTACACAGCTGGTGCAGGATGGGGCAGCATTTCAACCCACCATGTGTGGGGTCGCCAAGAGCTGGGGGACAATTCAGCGGCAGCTAACAACAATAACGTATCGTTAAAGAGCAGTAACTTTTCAATGAAACTTCTTATTAAAACAATGCATTGTTACTGACACATCACTAATTATAGACAAAGTGACAGACCACTGGATAGCCTGTGAGCCTGAAAGCAAACATATGCAATTTCATCTGTGCATCTCAAAGGCTTCAGGAATCTTTGAGATCATCTCATGCAGGAATCTCTCCCTCTCAGCACTTAGTTGGCTATTTCTAGTGACAGAAGCTCCCGCCCACACAAAAATGCTTATTCTCTAGCTGGTCAGCTCAAGCTGTTATGAAACTTGGAAGCCAATGATAGGTCAGGAGGCCAAGCAATACCCAAGAACTGAAATTCTGAATTATTAAGTCTCTCCAGAACAGTGTTCTAAACATTTTGGATTTCAAACATCCCTCAGAACATAATTCTTAAAGGCTGTACCTTACACAACTCCAACTGTGAAAAATAAAGAGACGTCGGCAGTGACATTAAAAGAAAACAAAAAGCACAGGTCCCACTATGGACCTTGGACAAGTCATTTGGTACTTTTTCTCCATCATGTGCTTGTCTTCAGTTTCCAGATCTCTTCCTGTTCTGAGGATCTCATGATAAAGTACAGTTCTCCAACACACAATGTTGGGGAAGTAAAGCTGCAGCTTCTGTCTGGTTTTCTCACTCTCTTGGGATCCTCACCCTTGGAACTCAGTCACCACACTTTTACAAAGCCCAGGCCACATGGAAAGGACATGTGTAGGTATTACCCCAGCAGCCCCAGCTAAGGTCTCAGCTGATAGCTAGCATCAATTGCCAGACGTGCAATTCTCAGTGAGTAACCCTTGAGATAATTCCTGCCCCCAGACCTTGAATCTCCCAGCTAAGCACCCAGACATTATGTAGCAGACAAGCCAGCCCTCCCACCCTGCCTAACCTCCTGATCCAGAATCTATGAGCATAATAAATACATGGTTGGTTTATACCACTTAAGTGTGGGGGTAATTTCATAGTAACCAGATAGTATGAATGAATATATGTAAGTTATAGATGGAATTGTGTCCCCCTGAAATTATTTGTTGGAATCCAACCCCTAACCCTGCAGATATAATCCCATTTGGGAACAGGGTTTTTCTTAGTTACGTTAAAGAAGTCATATCAGTATAGGGTATGTCTTAAACCTAATGACTTTTGGATATAAAAGAGCAGATTAGACACAGAAAGAAGGGAGCACAGATGGGGGAAAGATAGATGTCATGTGGAGAACACCAGGGAATCAAAGAATGCCCAGGCTGGCGAAGCTGAGCCAGGATTTTCCCCAGAGCAAAAAGAGAGCCTTCCTCTAGAGCTGACGCCTGAATTCAGACTTCTAGGTCACTTGACTGCTAACCAGAAGGCTGGCGGTTCAAATGTACCAGCCACTCCTCAGAAGGAAGATGGGGCAATCTACTTCCATAATGATACTGCCTCGGAAACCGAAGGAGGGGTCGCTGTGAGTAGGGTCAGACTCAACAGCACGTAACAACAACAACAGTCTCCTAAATGACAAGAAAGTAAATTTGTTTACTAAAGTTACCTACTTGTGGTACTTGTTACAGCAGCACTAAAGGCACGCATACACACAGATATATGTATATACATACACACATACATATATTTATCTCCACATGTATATGTGTACGTATATACATATATAAAAATGTATGTGTATACATGTGCCATTTCTGAAGCAAAACTGCAATATTTTACAGCCTGCTTTTCTCACATAATGATATCTAATAGATGCTCTGTGTCTGTATATAGCTGCTTCAATCTTGGGCGTTTGCAGACCATCCCATTAAATGAATAAGGCTTAATGCATTTCAACCATTCCTTCATAGACGGATATTTAAAGTTGTTTCCAGTTATTTGGTACCATAAACAAAGCTGAAATAAACAACTTTGAACATATATTTGTACTCTTGTATGATATCTATGGGAGCCTAAGGCACTTGATTGCTAACCAGGAGGCTGGAGGTTCAAACCCACCAGCCACTCCTCAGAAGAAAGGTTGGGCAATCTAATTCCATAGTGATACTGCCTCAGAAACCCAAGGAGGGGTTGCTATGAGTCGAATTTGACTCGATGGCACACAACAACAAAAACAACACAATAGCTATAATTGGAATCACTTGGTCAAGGGGTATATATTTAAATTTTTGACATTTTCAAATGCCACCACAAAAGTCTAAACCAATGTAGCCTTTTCCGCTTCAGTGTACGCTAATGTCCATCTTTGTTCACCTTCTTTGACACTAGATACTAACCAGAGTGATCAGATAACCCAGTTTGCCTGAGAAGTTTTGGTTTACATATGCTCACCCAGAATAGTTACTCAGAAGTCTCATTTTAGACTCATGCTCTATGTCATAATGAGGTCTGATGGTACAGTGGTTAAAACATTCGGCTACTCATCAAAAGGTTGGCAGTTTGAACCTACCAACCATTCTGTGGGAGAAAGATGAGGCAGTCTGCTTCCATAAAGATTTACAGCCTTGGACACCCTATGGGGCAGTTCTACTCTGTTCAACTCAATGGCAGTGGGTTGTATGTGCTAAAGCCAGTGTTCACTTTGCCAAAAGCACAGCTAACAGTGGTCTCTTTATTTTACTTTCTATTTATCAGTAAAACTGGACATTTTTCATGATTATTGACAAATCCTTCTTCCATGAATTGCCACATTTTTTTACTGGTTAGCAGTCAAGTGCCTTAGGCACTATGCTACCACAGCCACCAGCAGAAGAAGTTATTTCTGGGCATAGTACTACCTCTTTCTAATAAAGAAAACCAGACAAGTTAGGTGGTGCCTCTCTGTTGGCTTCTATGCTACAGTTCAGCTAACTGGTCTTAAGTAAGTTTTGTACTACCTTGAAGGTTAGCTTCAACCAGGGCTCTCTGAGCCTGAGGAGAATAAGGAAAGATAATTTTTCATACAATTATTTGCCGAGTGGTTACATGGTACTGATCTGATATTCTGGAGTAATAATAACATCTAACATTCATCTACGGAGAATGCCAAGTGTTAAGTGCCAGGGAACTCTAGGAGGTAGTTATTCCTATTAACAGCCGTGGTAACACTAGTATTCCCACTTTTGACATAGAAAAACTGAAGCAAACGAACTTAATGCAACATTACACAGCAAAAATGTGACAGACCAGGACTTGAAACGAGTCATCTGAGTCCAAGGAGCCCTTATGGCACAGCGGTTTAAAACATTTGGCTCCTAAATGAAAGGTCTGCTGTTTGAATCTACCAGCTGCTCCGCGGGAAAGATGTGGCAGTATGCTTCCATAAAGATTACAGCCTGGGCAATCCTTTGGGGCAGTTCTCTGTTGTACAGGTCACTACGAGTAGGAATCTACTTGATGGCAGTGGGTTTTTGTTGTTGTTGTTTCTAATTTGTTATTGCTGTCTGATTCTAAACTGATACTCTACAGTATCCTAAATCCAGTTACATACAGAAAACAAGCATTATTACTTACTGACCTTCTCTAAAGCTGTTGTTGTTGTTGTTATGTGCTGTCAAGTCGGACCCAACTCATAGCGACCCTTCCTTAAGTTTCTGAGGCAGTATCACTATGGAAGTAGATTGCCCCATCTTCCTCCGGAGTAGTGGCTGGTGGGTTTGGACCGCCAGCCTTCTGGTTAGCAGTCAAGTGCCTTAGCAACTATGCTACCAGAGTTCCCTCTAAAGCTGGTGGAGCTCAAAGTCACAAGTAACAAATAAAGAAAAATAAAAAAGCCTGGTGGTATCTCTTTTCTAATTATAGGCAAAAATGTCTCCAAGAGCATTTCCTTTTCTGCTTCCCTTGAACCCCCTTGGGTCTTCAAGTCCTAGCAAGTCTCCAAGAGCCTCCACGACTTTTGCCTCTCTTTTGTAAGGCCTATCAAAGGGCCGGCTGGGGTGAAGGGGGAAAGGGGATAAGCTCTTTGCAGGATCAGCAGGTCAACGTCTGCTCAACAACAGGGAGGGGCCCTGCAGCAGACCCCTGTCTGGGGAGATAGCGAGGAGGCAGCTTGCTGTGGCAAGTCAAAACAAAAGCAACACTAACCTCTGGTTGCCCAGGATGTGCAAATTCTGAGAATATAGCCAATAATGTTTCAGTGTTTTCTATGCGCAGAGCAAAGCTATGGAAGAATAATTTAGACGAACGTCAGAATTGATGACAACACAGTGTTTTTAGATCCACCACAAAGTCCCAGGTTTGTCTACGTCTTGAAGCTACTCCCATCAACAAAAGACAAACGGCACATAACTTTTAAAACACGTTCAGCATTTTCACTCCTTATGGGTCAGTCAATGGGAGAGAGCAAAAAACTTAACTTTTTCTAAACTCTCAGTGGGTAGAGTCAAAGCTCAACAGTCAGAGTACCACAGGGCCCAAACGTCATCAACTTCAATAAAAAACGAGGTGCAGATGAAGATCTCTACTTTCGTTTGTGAAAGAGAGAGAACAAGGGCTACGTACCCACATCTGTGCTGTGTACATGAGTCCGTATGGGGTAATCCTTAAAGGATACAGAGGTCACTGCTAACCATGATCCCCTTTGGGGAAGGGCACTGGGAGAGGGTGTCAAGGGCGTCTAGAGTAAAGGATTTTCTTAAATAGAAGACTTATTTTTCACCCTGCATTCTTTTATGCTATTTAAATATTTTATCACCTACATGTCCTATTTTTCAATTAGGGGAAAAAAAAAAAATCCATTTCAAACACCTGTAACATGCAGTACCTTGGAGATGGTGAAGGGGTTGAACTCTAAGGAAGCCTGAGTCCAGGCTCTGCCATCCAGATGACTTTGAACGAACACATAACCTCCTAGGCTCTCAGCTGAAAATTCTAAAAGAGGGCACCAGAGGGCAAAGGGACAAAAGTCTATTATAAAAGCTACACTATGAGCCTCATAAGAGCATGGGACTTTTCTGTCTTACACACTGCTGTATCCCTAAGGCCTAGCAAAGTGCCTGGTACACAGTAGAAGTGTAATAAATATTTTTTAAAAAGATTTCAATGTCCATAGACATGAGAATGGCCAGACTTGGTCTCTCATACTTTGGTCTTGTTGTTAGAAGGGACCAGTCCCTAGAGGACATGATGCTTGGTAAAGTAGAGTCCACAAAAATGGAGGACACACTCACAAGATGGACTGACACAGTGGCTACAATGATGGGGTCAAGCGTGGCAACAGTTGTGAGGATGGTGCAGGACCAGGCAAAGTTTCATTCTGCTGTACACGGGGTCGTGGAGTCAGAGCGGACTCAACGGCACCTGACGAAATCAACCATCATAAGTCTTCTGAGATCTGAAAGTTTAAAATCTTAGTTTGTCTGTAAGAAAACAGACCTAATCCTTTGAAGTCAACTTGTATCAGATGGTCCCCATCACAGACCTCTTTTCTGTAGTGAAAGCTGATAAAGGCAAAATGATCACCCTGTTAGCTACTAGGTTATACCGAACAAAGATTTTTCCTTTTAGGGGAAAGCAAAGCTCCTTCCCATTCAGAAACTACTGGGCATGTTAGTACCATATGTGGATTCCTTATTATCTAAGTCATCTCACTACCAAGCCCTGCTTCTAGGGAAAGTTACATAACCCTTCCTCTGAGTCTGTTTCTTCACCTGTAAAACGGGCATATCATCACCCACAACTCATAGACTGCTTTTAAACTGGTACCCCCCCATTCAGTCTTTCTCTTCACTCTGGCTGGTGCTACCTGTCTATTCTTCTCACAGCCATGAAGCATCCTTGGAAAGATACGAGGAATGGAGTTTCTTGCTCTGGTGGAATTGAGACTTCTGGAGCCATGGAGGAAAAAGGACCCACTCAAACTATTGCCCTGAGATAATCTTTGAGCCTTAAATCTTAAGAAAACTGGTCTAAGTCAAACAATGTTGTCACTGTGTACCATTGAGTCATAGAACCGTCCCATATATCATAATCTTTAGGGGAGCATATCACAGGCTTTTTCTTCCACAGAACCACTGAGAGGGCTTTAACTGTCAATCCTTCAGTTAGCAAAGTTCTTAACCACTGAGCCACCAGGGTTCCTTAAGTCAAACAATACGCATTGTCATTGAGTCAATTCTGATTCATAGTCTGATCCTGATTCCCTATAGGACAGAGTGGAAACGGCCCAATGGGTTTCCAAGGCTGTAATTTTTACAGAAGCAGACCACCACATCTTTCTCCCACAGAGCAGCTGGTGGGTTCAAACCACTGACCTTTCAGTTAACAGCCAAGTGCTTAACCACTAGACCACCCAGGCTCCTTAAGTCAAACAATAAACTAAGAAAACCAGTCCCACAGTCATTGAGTTGATTCCGACCCACAGCGACCCCCTTTTGTTTCCAAGGCAGTAAATCTTTATGGAAATAGATTGCCCTGTCTTCCTTCTGTGGAGTGGCTGGTGGATTTGAACCACCAACCTTCCGATTAGCTTTCAAATGTCTTATGCGCTATGCCAAATACTCTAGTTTAATTCATAACGAATGTTCTGCCTAGCCGACAAGAGTCAAGGTTATAGTCACTTCTTGGGCACAGCCATATACCCAGAGGGAGTGAGGGGTTGGACCTGCAGGCTCAAGATCATAGTCACAGGGGACATCAAGCTCAATTGGCATAATATGCTACACAAAACATTATTCTACTTCTTACTTTGGTGAGTAGCAACTGGGATCTTAAAAACTTGCAAGCAGCCATCTAGATGCAATGGGTCTCTCCTCGTCCAGAGCAAAGAAGAATGAAGAAAACCAAAGACACATGGAAACAATTAGTCCTAGCGACTGGTACACCATGCAATCCTCAGCCTATGCGACTATGAGACCAGAAGAACTAAATGGTGCCCGGCTACCACTGTCAACCACTCAGAGGGGGATCTATGTAGGAGATCCTGGATAGAGAGGGAGAAAAACGTGGAACAAAACTCAAAATCATTTGGGGGGGAAAAAAAAGGGACCAGGTTTGTTGGTCTGATAGAGCCTGGTGGAACCACTGAGACTATAGCCCTTAGCTGCCTTTCAGGTCTGGAATTGAACCCACACCTGTGGCTTCCAGCCAAACAAAAGAAAGGCATATGAGATGAACATTTACCTGTGGTAGATACACTCCTTGGAGAGAACAATCATGGGAGAATAGAAGGGCTGTTTAGGCACAGGGACACAACTCAGGGGGTAGGAGTGCATGGAGAGATGGACACAGGGAAGAAGTAACTATAGGGAGGAAGTGGGAAGGGAGCTGTTGCATTGTGGGAAATTGTAGTCAATGTCTTGAGACAAAGTGTATGTGAACTGATGTATGGAAAGTGAATTTGCTTGTCAACTTTCACCCAAATCACAACTAAAAAAAAAAGTGTTCTGCCTAGTAAAGAACTGTGCTAAGTGCAGTTTCAACAACAGAAACTCAGACTTGACCCATGTTATAGGGTAAATCAATAATTATCTGAATTGTCCTTCCAGAGAACGTTGCATGTCCACAAGTTATTATGGCCCTGTTTCCATGAAAATGTCTAATTACTAGTGATAAGCTGAAGTATAAGAATTTATAAAAGACTTTTCCTCTTCGGAACACTTTTCATTCTCTCGTCAGAAATGAGGTCCCTATTTGCAAACTGTGTATTAGATGAACTTTAGTAAATTTCTATTATTGGCTTAATCAGATGCTAACCTCCCTCCACTTCCACATTTAAGATGGACTCAGTGGTATGTCTCTTCCACCTAAAAGCAGCACAGGCTCAAACACAGCTGCTCTTCTCCTTAAGAAATGTGTTCAGCAACTGAACAGAAAGCCAGTGCTCTTATTCCTGCCTATTCTAGATGCAGTTTCTCTTCATACATTTATTTACTAAGATACAAAACCAGTGACTCAATTAAGGAGCTTCCATCCAATCTCAGATCACTGTCCTTTCTTTTTTTTTAAAGTATGTATTTTTACCTGAACAAAATATAAGTTATGGAGAAAAAGTATAAAGTAATTAGTGGAATCTAGGGGCACTGGTAGCATAGTGCCTTAGGCACTTGACTGCTAACCAGAAGGCTGGCGGTTCAAACCCACCAGCCACTCCTCGGAAGTAAGGTTGGGCAATCCTACTTCTGTAGTGATACTGCCTCGGAAACCCAAGGAGGGGTCGCTATGAGTCAGGGCTGACTTGACGGCACATAACAACACAACAACAACAGAGGCACTGGTGGGTCAGTGGCAGAATTCCTGCCTTCCACTCAGGAGACCTGGGTCTGGTTCTTGCTCACGTACCTTACACATAGCCACCACCCGTCACTCAAGTTGGCATGTTACTATAATGCAGAAGAGATTTCAGCAGAGATTCCAGACTGAAATGGACTAGGAAGAAAGGGCTGGCAATTGATTTTCAAAAACCAGCCACTGAAAGCCACAAGGATCCAATCAGCCACTGATCATGGCGACAGCGCAATAACGGGCCACGTTTCTTTTCGTTCCGCTGCACATGAGGTCACCACAGCTCGGGGGCCAACTCCATAGTAGTAGCTAAGACCACCACCACAACAAAATGCTACCTAAAGCTTTCCACCATCACTTTCCTCCCTGTTGTTGTTGTTGTTAAGTGCCGTCGAGTCGTTTCTGACTCATAGCGACCCCATGCACAGCAGAACGAAACACTGCCCGATCCCGCACCAGCCCCACAATCCCTGCTATACTCGAGCCCATCATCGCAGCCACTGTATCAATCCATCTTGTTGAAGGCCTCCCCCTCTTTCGTCGACCCTCCACCCTACCAAGCATGACATCCTTCTCCAGGGAATGGTCCCTTCTTACAACATGACCAAAATAGGTGAGACGAAGTCTGGCCATTCTTGCTTCCAAGGAGCATTCTGGCTGCACTTCCTCCAGGACAGATCTGTTAGTTCTTTTAGCAGTCCATGGTACTTTCAGCATTCTTCGCCAGCACCACAACTCAAAAGCATCAACTCTTCTTCGGTCTTCCCTATTCATTGTCCAGCTCTCACATGCATACAAGGTGATTGGAAATATCATGGCTTGTGTCAGGCGTACCTTAGTCCTCAAGGAGATATCCTTGCTCCTCAGCACTTGAAACAGTTCCTTCGCAGTTGACTTTCCCAATGCTACACGTCGTCTAATGTCCTGACTGCTGCTTCCGTTGGCAGTTTTAAGCATAGGTTTTAAGTTTTAAGCATAGGTACTGAAACAAGGCGGGCTTGTGCTTACTCACTGATCTGCACTGAACACTTTCCCTTGTTACCCTCCCAAGAGGGATCGGGTCTCCGGGAGCTAGGTAAGCACGGGCGGGATTGTGCTTAGTCTCCGGGAGCGAGGTAAGCACGGGCGGGCTTGTGCTTACTCATTGATCTGCACTGAACACTTTCCCTTGTTACCCTCCCAAGAGGGATCGGGTCTCCAGGAGCTAGGTAAGCACGGGCGGGATTGTGCTTAGTCTCCGGGAGCAAGGTAAGCACGGGCGGGCTTGTGCTTACTCATTGATCTGCACTGAACACTTTCCCTTGTTACCCTCCCAAGAGGGATCGGGTCTCCAGGAGCTAGGTAAGCACGGGCGGGATTGTGCTTAGTCTCCGGGAGCAAGGTAAGCACGGGCGGGCTTGTGCTTACTCACTGATCTGCACTGAGCACTTTCCCTTGTTACCCTCCTGAGAGGGACCGGGTCTCCAGGAGCAAGGTAAGCACGGGCGTAGCACAGAGTAGCAGGCCGGGAGAGCAGAAGAAAGGGGTAAAACCCAGGAAGCCAAAGAGAAGAGCAATCAGCCAAAGGGATTAGGTGAGGAGGGGAAACTCAGGGACGCCCAAAGAAGCAGGCCAGAAGAGCAGGAGAAAGGGGATTAAAAGACAGGAAGCCAGACAGAGGAACAGTCAGCCACATTGACCCAGGTGGGGGGGATACGAGAGGTCTCCAACAGCAGGACAAACTTGTCTGTCGGTTTGTCCTACTGTGGTGACATGTAGACGTGAGTTTTGAGGCTGAGCCTCTGGTGTTAAAACCCAGCGAGATGCACCTGGTGCATAGGTAACAGCCAGTTTATAGACTGAGACAGACTAGGAGAAGGAAGAGGCCGTCCACTTCTGAAAGAATTGGCCAGGGAAAACCTTTTCTCCCTAGAGATATGATAAAAGAAGAGCGATGGAGAGGACTACAAATAAAGCAGCAGGACCTCAGGGGAGGCCCCTCAAAGGGAGAGCTATTAAATTACTTGTCAGACCTTAAAAGAAATGTAAAAATTCTGCCTGTCCTCACAGTTAAGAGGAGGGAACAGAGACGTCCACAGGTCAGGAAAGCCAACTGGTGACTGGTCACAGGATGCTCAGGAGTGGGTGTTACCCATGGATCGGTTTTGGCAGAAAAGACGTGTTCCCCCAAGCAGAGCGCCCGCCCAGCAGCAGCACGGTGAAAGCTTCCCGGCCCCCACTTCATTTTCATTGGACCCTGGCCTCTGATATGTTTTTAGCAAAAGGAATGAAAATCAGTAAAATTTTTCTATTACCTTGTTACTAATTCTGGTTCTACCTCCATTAAGAGGGGATGGTTGTTATTTTGAGGCTCCCTTTACACAAACAAGAAAATGGTCCAGGTAGAAAAAGTGAATTCCTCAGGGGCTTGCCAAATGCTATCTGTTTCTGAGATGCCACAAGAGGCCATGGCTACAATGTTCTTAAGGAGTGAGAATGGGTTTACAGCACCTAACGCTGAAGTTTGAGAGATGGGCTAATAAATGCCCAGAAGCCTGCATATTTGAGATTGGCTGTTAACCTAAAGTTTTGTGGTTTGAACCCACCAAAAATGTCATAAAGAATATTGCTAATCCTGAAGATTCAGGAAGTACTAACTCTGCAGGAATCCCTGGGTGGTATAACACACCTGACACAGGTATTAACACACCCGACTGCTAACTGAAAAGTTGGTGGTTTGAGTCTACTCAGAGGTGCCTCAGAAGGAAGGTCTGGTGATCATCTTCTAAAAAGTCAGCCACTGAAAGTCCTATGGAGCACAGTTCTACCCAAACACACACAAGTCACCATGAGTCACAATCAACTGCAACAGCATTACTTAACTGCTCACTAGTAGGCTGTCAGCTCAAACTAACAGCCACTGCTCAGAAAGAAGGCTGGGCAATCTACTTCCATAGTGTACAGCCTCAGAAACCCTAGGAGGGGTCACTGTGAGTCAGGTCCGACTCAGCACATAACAATAACAAGAATGATTGATTTAAGAACTAGGCATCGTTAAGTCATTTAAGTCCAACGACAACCCCATTTTAATGATGAAGTACTTCTTGAGACTCAGAGGGGTTAAATAACTTGCTTGTAATCACTGAGAGGTAGTGGCACAATTCAAGTTAAATGCCAGCAGTTTGACACCCACTAAAATAAACTGTTGTTGTTATGTTGTTATTTGCCATCGAGTCGGCCCCGACTCATAGCGACCCCTCCTTGGGTTTCCGAGGCAGTTATCACTACGGAAGTAGGAATGCTCAACCTTTCTTCCGAAGAGTGGCTGGTGGGTTTGAACCGCCAGCCTTCTGGTTAGCAGTCAAGTGCTTTAGGCACTATGCTACCAGAGCTCCTAGTAAAATAAACTAACAAAATAAAAATTAAAGTTTCAATAATGAAATGATCTAAAATAAAAGATGTTGAATATCATGGATCTTTGTTTGGATAAAAAAAAAAAAAAAAATTAATACAAAACTTGCCAAACTAATGTCTTCACTTAAGACACCATCATAAAACAAAAAGGGAATACAGACTTCAGGACCGTGTGAGACAGAATGCTTACGACAGCATCATTTTTGGAAAGTGAAAGACCAGTAACAATGAAGACAAGGCAGTGGCATTTGGACGCTGAAAGCAATTCGATTTATTTAACATTGAAGAACAAAAGCTTATTCTTCCAAGAAGAAATCAAAACACATTTTCTGTGGAAAAAACAAACCATTTTCACTGCATTGCCAAAATAAATCAGGCTGAGGGCAAGTTAGATCGAGCTACAAAAAAGAACTCAGGCCAAAGAAGTAGGGGGAGAAGGGTGAGGGAGGAGGAAACGCCATACAGTAGATTTTGTTTTTTAAAGAGAGGAGGAACGAGAGAAATCAGGCCCCCGTCTTGATAACATTCTTCCTAGAATACTAAATCCAGCTCCTGACAACAGCCACCTAATTAAAAGATGAAACCCAAAAAGCTATCTAACCTATGAGTGAGCATGCATTTGCATCTGAATATGTAAATCTATTCCAAAGTAAAGCAAGGCGTTCAGGTGAATGTCCTTGTTAGGTGCTGTTAATCAGCGCCAACTCACAGGACCCTGTGGACAACAGAATGAAGCGCTGCCGGGGCCCCGTGCCACCCTCACATCTTTGCCATGCTCGGGCCCACTGTCACAGCCACCGTGTCTATCCACCTCGTTGGGGGTCTTCTCCTTTTTTGCTGACCCTCTGGTGGCATAGTGCCTAAGGCATTTGACTGCTACCCAGAAGGCTGGTGGTTCAAACCCACCAGCCGTTCTGCAGAAAGAAGGCAGGCAATCTATTTCCATGAAGATTTACTGCCTCGGAACCCCGATGGGGGTTGCTATGAGTCAGCATCGACGCTGTGGCAGTGAGTTTGGTTTGGCTTTTTGTTCTACTTGACCAACCGTGATATCCTTCTCCAGAGATCCCCTTTCTGGCACAAGTGTGCATGCTGCTGATTTGGATGGCAGACACCATACTAGACACTCTCTTGGCCCTTGCCCTAAACCACTGAATTTAACATTCTTATTTCACATTTAAGAAAACCAGGAGTATGGGCAATTTCCAAGTGGTAAAGCTAGGATTTGAACCAAGGTGTTCTGCAGATCCAATGTCCTTTTACAAAACCCTATGGGATGACGGATAGCATGATTTACAGAGAATATCAAATTGTAGGCTGGTCAGGTGTGGTCAGTACTTCTGATAACTGGATCAAATTCCTATAGTAAGACACAACAGATGGAATTTGGGCCAAGAAAACCAGCTGAGCAATCCTAATTCATTTAACCTTCCCAAGTTTGGAGTGGCCCTCTCTGGGCAGTACTGGCCCAAATCAGACACAGCACAATAGCTAGGCTCTAATCAGAACTGAGTCTGAGGGGAGTCACGTCCTCTTCCGCAGACAGCCAGCTGGATCTCCCAATTCACTGCCAGCTTGTTGACTCATACGCAGACCTTCATTATAACTCATGCTTTCTTTGCAGCTAAACTGGCTGGGCGTGCATCACCTTAGATTTGCACAGCTAGATACATCTCTTCCCAGACAGAGAAGTCTGCATTAACTTAGCCAGACTATTTCCCTGAGATACTAGGGTCCCTCAGCATTCCAACATCTGAGGTACCATCTCCCCTGTCTACTAGGGCTTCAGACAATGACGAAAATGTTCTATATCTGCACTATCCAATATGGTAGCCACTATCCACATTGCTAGTGCATTGCTAGTGCAACTGCAGTATTAAATGTTTAAATGTTTCATTTTAACGAATTTAAATAGCCACAGGTGACCGTTGTTGTTATGTGCCGTCGCATAAGACCCAAAACTCATAGCAACCCCTCCTTGGGTTTCCGAGGCAGTATCACTACAGAGGTAGATTGCCCAACCTTCCTTCAGAGGAGTGGCTGGTGGGTTTGAACTGCCAGCCTTCTGGTTAGCAATCAAGTGCCTTAGGTGGCTACCATACCGACACTGGGTTCTAGAACACTGGTAAGAATATTCCACACTCATGGGTCTAGGGCTGCCCCTTCATGAGCATCCAAGGATGGTAAAAGGGTGCAGTGGTTAAGAACTCTGGTCTTGCAGTCGGGGATGTAATTTCAAATCTCAGCTTTTTCCAACTATGTGACTGTCAACATTTAGCTTACCTTTCCCAGTGGGCTGCTTCCTCATCCCATGGGATGTTTATAATGATGATATGTGAGATAAACACATATCAGCACAACGCATGGAAGACCAGACCGCTGAATAAACATCTGCTGCTATTATTATTATTTTCTTCCCTGGGTGTAGCCAAATGTTATGCACTCAACTTACCAAGAGTTGGAGATTCAAGTCAATATAGAAGCATCTTGGAAGAAAGGCCTGGTGACCTCCTTATGAAATGACAGCCCTGAAAACCTTGTGGAACACAGTCTGACTCAGACACACGTAAGAGGTCAGGAGTCAGAATCCACTCACTGGCAACTGTCCCCCGCCAAATTATTATCTTCATCTTAAATTCCTAAATTCTCCTGGTTCCTTTCCCCTAGGTCACCTGTAACTGGCTGAAAAGTCAAAGATAGACTTTTCTGCTCTATTCTCCTCTTTAAAGATGGCTCCTATTATTAGACTTCTAAACTCAGGGAATGGGGCCAGGTTGCCCCAAAGCAAGACTGTAAGAACTAGTGCTGGATTCTACTCTCGGTGCGATATGCCTCAAAGACCCGAAAGTAGTAACAAAAACAGACATATGTATATCAATGTTCACTGCAGCACTATTCACAATAGTCAAAAGTGGAAACAAAATGCCCATCAATTGATAAATAAAATGTGGTATATACATACAATGGCAGATTACTCAGCCATAAAGAATGATGTCCTGATACATGCCACAACATAGATGAACCCAGAGGGCATTATACTGAGAGAAATGAGTTAGACGCAAAAGGACAGACACTATATGGTATCATTTATATGAAATAAGCAAATACATGAAATCCAAAAGTAATTAGCAGCTACCAGGGGTGAGAAGGTAGGAGCTCTGGTGGTATAACAGTTAAGGGATTTGGTTGCTAACCAAAAGGTTGGTGGTTTGAACCTACTAGCTGCTCTGCAGAAGAAAGATGGGACAGTCTGCTTCCGTAAAGATTTACAGCCTTGGAAACCCAATGGGGGTCGCTATGAGTCAGGATTGAGTCGATGTATTGAGTTTGGTTTAAAGGGGAAAGAAGGGGTTCTTGCTTAGAATGCACTGAATGGATGTCAATGGTGGTGGGATAATCTGGGAAAAGAGCGAAAATGATTGCACAACTTGAAGAACATAATCACTAGCACTGAAGTGTAGATATTGACGAAATGTTGTGTTTTATTGTGTGTATAACACTGTATTTTTTAAAAAATGAAGAAAGAGCGAACCAGCACTGGACTGCTGTCAGAGGCCCTGTGCCTTCCAGCATTCAGGAGCACAGCTCTTGCAGAACATCTCCCACCCCTCTAAGCCTGGCAGGTGATCAGAGAAGCCTCACCCAAACTGCCACTTCTCTCCCCACTCAGCCAACCAACCAAAAGGGAATGCATGCCTCATGATCAATAGCATCAACTGAGCATTCCTACATGCTGGGCCCTGGTGCCACAGAATGTAGACTACCACCCATCAGGAAGGCAGCACATTTCCATTGTCCAGAGAGGAAACTGAGGCATACAAAGCTGAAGTCACTTGCCCAGGTCCCACTACCAGTAAGCGACATGCTAGGACTGAATGTGGCAGGCTGACTCCAAGGCTCAGGTTCAGCCTTGCTATTTCTGTGTACCCTTAACCACCTTCCAGTTCACTCCCCACACCCCAGACCCCTTCCCTTTGTAGGTATACAAGCAGTCCTTATGTTGATCATCTGGGTTGAATATCGACTTACCCACAACATGTAATTATGAACCAACCCTGGAAAGCCTTTACCTTAAAAATTCAAGGCATATGCAATGGTTCATAATAATAAATGGGCTACTCTGCAATGCACATCAAAACATTATTATTATTGTTACTGTATTATATGCTAAAGATGTTTTAGTATATATAGAAGTGTGTAATTTTTTTTTTTTTTTTTTACTTTTTCTTTAATGTTATTTATGCATACGTACTGGTAGCATAGTGCCTAAGGCACTTGACTGCTAACCAGAGGGCTGGTGGTTCAAACCCAACAGCCACTCCTCGGAAGGAAGGCTGAGCAATCTACTTCTGTAGTGATACTGCCTCGGAAATCCAAGGAAGGGTCACTATGAGTCGGGTCCAATTCGACAGCACGTAACAACAACAACTGTATATTAAGACAAACATTTAACTAACTGATGTTAGGTACAAGTTTTGAACCATACCCAACTGTTCTGACTTATGTACAAATTTGACTTCAAGAGAGATTTAGGAATGGAACTCATTCACGATCTGGGGACTGCCTGTAAACTCTTCTGCCTCAGACCATGATTGTTCCAACGTAGTTTTTAGAGCAAGATCACTCACAAGTCCTCACACTTGCTTTTTTACATGTAGCAAGAAACATGAAAGAGATAAATGCTACTCAAGCCAGAGCTGAAAGAAAAGACTAAGATGAACGCTAGACCAATGTCATGTCGTTACAGTTCTTTTTTCTTTTTTTTTTAAAAGGTATCTTCTAAAACTGAAACTGCAAAATCAAGAAGCATTCACTTTTTCTTTTCAATTGCTTTAAAATATTTAGTGGAAGGAGCAATATTTCTACTGGGAATACTCTGATGAAGCATATCAAAAAAAACCTGGTTTCCAACTCAATTAAAGGAAACTTTTGGTATTGCTTTGCTTGCTCTAGTCTTTTTCAAATCACAGTTTACCTAGAATTGATGACCAGACTGTTATTTCACTCAACCTACACTATTTTTCAAAGAAAATTTAATAAGCTGCCAATATTTAAAAACTTGTAGTGATTTCACATTTTAAAACCTGCATTTAAGCTTTTTGAGTTAGAAGATCTAGCCAACACCAGGTACTTTTCCTCATTGCAGGAATGCAAGGCCGATGGATAAGTAAGGTGAGTTCTAGTTTGCCATGATCCCCACCACTCCACATAGCCTCATACGTAATCCTCTCTCCTCATTATCATGTAAGCAAAGCCCATGAAGGCACCTGAGTTCGTGGTCTCTTTACAAGAAGTTCTGGATAGAGAAGTAGTAGTGTTTAGCCCCCTACCATCTTACCTGTTCCAGGTAAGCTTCTCATTTCCTGGGAAAATGCCATTCCTGTATTACCACAGACCCCAGGAAGGCTCTCAGTACCTTCTCTCCCATCCACCACCCCCACTTGCAATGTCATCAAAACTACAACTCACCTGCTACTCTGTGTCACTCTGTTCTCTCTTCACAGGCGTCACAGGCACCTCCCCATTGACACTTTCGGTCCCACTAACAGACATCAAACTTCGCCGCTCCTTCTGATTTGACTTGTGTTCCACTTTTGTAACTCTAAACCTGAGAGGTAAAGAGGAGACTGGATGGGTTTCGTTTTTCCAGGGACCAAGAGTTATGAGTAACTGAAAAATTATCCATCTAGAGGATCCCAAGCTGACTGAGACAGAACTTACGACACAACAAAAATCACCCTGTTCAATAAGAAGGTCATTCCTACCCAGGAAATCCTATCCCTTGCCAAACTTCCCAGCTGATCTTTCACTCAACAACTTCATAGACTGCTAGATAGTTTATAGATCATACAAAACGCACAAAAACACACAGGCACTCATATATTAAACAGCCTCAGAGTTGTGGTTTCTTACAATGATATGGGCTTCAGCATCAGTTTTCTTAACCACAGAAGGCCAAACAAAAGAAAGGTTTGTAAATGATGTAATCAAATGTTCACCAGAAAACTACTTTATGCAAAGATGTACCTGTCAGACAGTCCTGTTTCAACACGCTTGGCCAGAGCAGCCGCCAGCTACTCATTTCATCATTATTAGTGGGCACTAGGGTTTTAAGGAGCTCCGGTATAGTGGTTAAGGCATTTGGCTGCTAACCAAAAAGGTCTGTGGTTCAAACCCACCAGCTGATCCACAGAAGAAGATTGAGGCAAGTTGCTCCTGTAAAGATTTAGTCTTGGAACCCCAATGGGTGTTGCTCTGAGTCAGAATCAACTAGATGACAGTGAGTTCAGTTCAGTTTTGAATGGGGATTTGTGATTTGTTTCTTGCTCTTTTTGGAGGTAAGTTTGAATTAGTTTTTTCCATTTTCATGTATTTCTTATTTTTGGTGTTGTTATATAATGAATTGTGTCCCCAAAAAAGATGTGCTGTAAAATTCTAACCCTTATTCTTGTGGTTATAATCCCATTTGGGAATGGGTTTTCTTTTTTCTGTTAACGAGAAAGTATCACTATACGGTGTGTCTTAAATTGATCTCTTTTGAGATATAAAATAGATTAAACAAGCAACTGAGCAGCAGACATAGGGAAAGAGAGATGCCAAGCCACATGAACGCTGCCCAGGAGCAGAAGCTCCAAAGAGACCAGGACTTTCTTCCAGGGCTGATAGAGGAAGCCTTCCCCTACTGCCGGCACCATAAATTTGGACTTCTAGCCTTCTAAACTGTGAGAAAATCATTTTTTTTTTTGCTTGTTAAACCACCCATTTGCCAGTCCCTGGGTTATGAACATATGACTTCTGTATAATCTGTAGTTCTGAACCAACCCCATAAAGCCTATTACATTAAAAATTCAAGGTACATACAATGGTTAGTAATGAAAAAAAAAACAGGTGCCATTTTGCAAGGTACATCAAAACATTAGTATTACTATTAAAGATGTTTTAGTGTATCTGTATTCTATGTTTTTTATACATAGAAAGGTAAACTATATACTATATACTAAACTCACTGCCATTGAGTCAATCCCAACTCATAGCAACCCCTCTTTATGTTTGAGGTGGTATCTCTACAGAAGTAGATTGCCCAGGCTTCCTTCCAAGGAGTGGCTGGTTTGAACTGCCAGCCTTCTGGTTAGCAGTCAAATGCCTTAGGTACTATGCCACCAGAGCTCCCATATACTAAGACAAATTATTCAGTGTCCAAGCAAAATGAAATCTCTGACTTCTCTCCATCCACTGTGATGCTCCTTATTGGTCCAGTTGTGATGATTTTTGTTTTCTTTATGTTGCAGTGTAATCTGTATTGCAGACTGTAGTCTCTCATCTTCATCAGTAAGTGCTTCACTTATAGCAAGCAACTTTGTGTCATCTGCATATCACAGGTTATTAATGAGTCTTCCTTCAATCCTGATGCCACATTCTTCTTCATGTAGTCTAGCTTCTTGGAATATTTGTTCAGCATACAGATTGAATATGGTGAAAGGATACAACTCTGACACACACCCTTCCTGATTTTAAACCATGCAGTATCTCCCTGTTCTGTTCAAATGACAGCCTCTTGGTCTATGCACAGGTTCCTCATGGGCACAATTAAGTGTTCTGGAATTCCCATTCTTTGCAATGTTATCCATAATTTGTTATGATCCACACAGTTGAATGATTCCGCATAGTCAATAAAACACAGGTAAACAAACATCTTTGTGGTATTCTTTGATTTCAGCCAAGATCCACCTGACATCAGCTATGGTATCTCTCATTCCACATCTTCTTCTGAATCCAGCTTTCATTTCTGGCAGTTCTCTGTCAATATACTGGTGCAACCATTTTTTTGAATTATCTTCAGCAAAATTTTACTTGTGTATGATATTGTTCAATAATTTCCACATTCCGTGGGATCACCTTCTTCGGAACGGGCAAAAATATAGATCTCTTCCATGGCCAGGGAGCTGTCTTCCAAATTTCTTGGCATAGATAAGTAAGCACCTCCAGTGCTGCATATGTTTTTTTTGAAACATCTCAATGGGTGTTTCGACAATTGCTGAAGCCTTGTTTTTCACCAATTCCTTCAGTGCAGCTTGGACTTCTTCCTTCAGTACCACTGGTTCTAGATCATATGCCACCTCCTAAAACAGTTGAACAATGACCTACTCTTTCTGGTATAGTGACTCTGTATATGTGGTGAACTCATAGAGATACTTCTTTATAAGAGCATAATGCTCAGGGCACACATTCTTTATTAATTGAGCTAAACTGTTGTTTACTTTAATGATGGCTTCATGGGATGCTTTTTATTCAAGGTTTATAGATTCTTCCCAGGCAATAGATTCAGGGGTTGCCCAAGTCTCAATTGATCCAATATATCTGATTTCCATATGAATTTGAAGCTCTTTTTCACAATTTTCCTCCTTTTGATCCAGCAATTGGGTCCCTGATCAAAATGTTCAGTAATAATAGCTGGGCACCATTCATTTTGTCTGGTCTCACGGTAAAGGACATAGTCATTCATGGAAGCAGTTGCACCTACAATCCATTTTCTTCTCTGAGTCCTAGGTCTCCTTCTTCCTCTACTATTCTAGGTAAATAGAGAATTGCTGCATCCTGAAATCACAAGATTTTAGGACCTCAAGCACTACTCACTGAACTGGGAGGCAGTACAGACATTCTGTAAACAATGTTAGGCCAACTGACTGGAGAGACCCAGGAAGCCATGACCTGAATGAATTAATTTTTATTGTGGATTAAGAAAAAAGTAAGGAAGAGATTTACATTAAGGGTTAAGATAGAAGTTAAAGAATTCTAGTTAGGCTGTTTTTCTCTGGTCTTTCATAAGAGCGTCTCTATTTCTGGTCTTAATTTCACCTCAAACTATCAAAAATAAATTCTTCTCCATCCAAAATGAGATCCTCCACCATGAGAAAGAGGAAGCCTCTGAGAAAGTGAGAAAGAGCGAGCAGGGGAGAACTTGTAAACCCAAATCCATTCTCTGGAACTGCAAGACTCTCTTAATCAACACACACTAAAACTAATAATGAAATGTTCATAGTAACCAACTTCTGAGAAAGACAAGTACACACAGGCTATTTTAAAAAGCCATGCTGAACTCGAGTTGAAAATTTCAGATTTTTCTTTTAAGCATATAAAATGCACTTTGTCCAAACAAGCTACAAGTTCTCATTCTGCATTTAAAAATTCCCATGACTCTCCTACTTAATAAAACAGTGTGGTCATGAGTTGCTCTGTTTTGCTGTAAGTGGCAAAAGCCCTGCAGTCTTCCTCATTGCTTGTGCAACACATGATGAAACTCAGCTGAACTAAAATAAGAAGAAGAGCCAGTATCTCCTCAATGCTCAAGAAGTGCCAAACACTGGCCTAAGATCTTTACAGGATTTACCCTCATCAGTCTTCACAGCAACCCTATGATATGAGTGATACTGTCACTTTTATAGAGAGGGAAAGAGAGGCACAGAGAGAAGTAACAGCTTGTAAGTAGCAGAGCTGAGATTTGAACTCAGCCTGGTTCCAGTATGCATACTCCTTACTGCTCCATTCTAGCTTTTCTGAGTGCAGCAGGAGTGTTATGGTTAAATGTGTGTCCCTCAAAAGTATGTGTCATAAATCCTAACCCCCATATCTGTGACATAATCCCATTTGGGACTAGGGTTTTCTTTGTTATGTTAATTAGGCCATACTGGTATAGGGTGTGTTTTAAATGTAACCAGTTTTGAGATATAAAAAGAGCAGATTACACACAGAAGCAAGTAAGCACCAAAAGGGAAAGACAGATGCCAGAAAGATAGATGCCACAGGAACTCAGCAAGAAACTGAGGAATGCCAAGATCACCAGAGAAACTGAGACAGGATTTTCCCACAGAGCGGATAGCAAGAGAGCCTTCCCCCAGAGCACTAAGAAACTAAGCCAATGAGCAATGCAGATCCTGCATGAGACAGTTAATCCAAACAACACGAAGTGCAAACGTGATTTACACAAAATTAAACTGATTCATTGCTCGAACTTCAAGAAGTCCACAGCCCATATGGGTCATAAATAAAAGGCACGTTGGCACTGGCAGACCCAGGACACAGAGTGAACTCAAAGAAAGCAGTCAGCGTGGTTCTTTACGTGGATCATACAAGGCGGAGCCTAGAGAACTGGGGACACACCATGTCTTTCTCCTTCCTGGCTGGATGACACTGCTCGGCTTCCTGGCAGTTAGGTGTGGCCAAGTGAGTTCTAGCCAGTGTCATGTGAGCAAAAAAAAGATAGGAACCAGGTCCAGACCTATCTCATTAAACCTTCTCGTGACTAATTCTTCCCGTACTTTCTCCTCTTGGCAAGCCTGGCAGAGCCACAAGATGGCACGTGCCTAGGACTCGGAAAACTGCTTGAAGAAGTGCCACTCACTGATCTCTCATCACTGCTTTGGATTTCTGTGACTGAAAAAGAAACTTCTACTCTGTATACAATTGAAATTCAGGGCTTGATCTGTTACAGCAAGTAATTAGTCATTGACCTTAATTAAAATACTACCTATCTGATCTAGAAATAATCCCCTCCTAAGATTCTTCTGTAGTTGGAAAAATCTAGGGCTGAGACCAGAAAGCATCCTAAAAAGCCCAGAGATACGTCCGGGGTCAGGGTTAGAAAACATTCTATATTGAACGGTCAGTGCAAATCCACACAACAGGGCAACTACATCACACACAAACAAACAGCATCCCAGGGGCTCTTACCTCCCAACAGAGAGGACGGTGACCTCTCCTTGGCGTCTTGGTCGGCCCTCTTTGGACTTGTTGGTGGGTTTTATGAAGTGCCACCGCTTGTGCCTACACCGATGACACACATCCCTCTCGACAGCACCGCCTACTGTGTGCAGATGGTGGCCACAGATATGCTTTCCTGGTGTGCCTCCTGGTGACAAGGGCCCAGGACTCACAGGTGGACTGCCAGGAGTGCTGGGGGTCACAGGGCTAAGGTGGAGAGAAAAGGAAAAGGCAGACGGGTTACTTAAAGGAAACACCAGCTGAGGCCACCCCTCTCTCTCAGTAATATAAGAAACAAGTTTCAATTAAAAGAAAAACCTCTTCCAGAGGATCTGTGTAGATAGATAGATAGATTGATAGAGAGGGAGAACAATGTAGAACAAAACTCAAAATCATTTGAGGAAAAAAGAAAAAAGGTGGGGACCAGGTTTGCTGGTCCGATAGAGCCTGGTGGAACCACTGAGACTATGGCCCCTAGCTGCCCTTCAGGTCTGGAATTGAACCCACACCTGTGGTTTCCAGCCAAACAAAAGACAGGCATATGAGTTGAACATTTACCTCAAGTAGATACTCTCCTTGGAGAGAACAATCATGGGAGAAAGAAGGGCTGCTTATGCACAGGGAGACAGCTGAGGGGCAGGAGTGTATGGAGGGATGGACACTGGGAAGAGGTAACTATGGGGAGGAAGTGGGAGGGGAGCTGTTACATTGTGGTAAACTGTGGTCAATGACATGAGACAAAGTATATGTGAACTGCTGTATGGAAAGTGAATTTGCTCTGTAACTCTTCACCCAAATCACAATTTTAAAAAAAAAGAAAAACCTCTTCCAATTATACAAACAGGCTAGTGAACTAATCTTAGGTAGCAGGTACTCAGCTCGCATGACCAAGCAATGACAGTTCATTTCAAACAACAATTTAAAACAAAAAAATGACTTTTCTAGAATGGAACTGATTGACTGGAAATATACAACTGATTCTGATGATGATATCCCATTCGACTTTAAAATATCAGCTTTTTCCTAAATGACTGATCTCATCTCATGCAATCATACTAATTTTTAACAGACAAGTGTTTGCCTGAATCTCTGAGTAAAAAGAGGCCCTGAACACATGTGCCCTAGAGAAGAGAAAAACTAAAGTTCCATTCAAATTATCCAATGTCTTTAAAATATAAAATTTGATCTAATCTGGCTGTTGGGTCAAAGAAAGAAAGCTTTTAGCTCAAGATAAGTGGTAGATGTTGATGGCAGTGGTCATAGTATTAATACAAATAACTAACACTTATTATTATCAGCACCTTATACATGTTAATTCAATTAATCCTTACAAAAGCCTATGAGGTATTATTAATATCCTCATTTTAAAAATGAGGACACTGATGCTCAGAGAATTTAAGTAACTTGCCCAAGGACACACAGCTACTAAGTGATGGATCTGGGACCCAAACCTAAAAAGTTTAAATCTAGAAACCACGCTCTTAAACCACTATGGTTCTAGTGCTTCAGAAACAGGGGAGACCATTTTTATAACTTGGAAGAAACCTGGTCAAAACCTAACAGCGGGGAGATACGGCAAGATGGCGGACTAGGCAGAAGGATTGCACAGACCCTCTTCAACAAAGAAAAGGGAAACCAATTAACACAGACACAGAAGATAATCTTG